>NC_140079.1:75559718-76024525 GCF_964194135.1 Talpa europaea | reverse complement strand
GTGGGAATGCCACTGCTCTCTCTCTAGTTTCTCTCTAGTTCTTTTCCCTTTCCCTTCCACTGTAATTCACCTAAAAGTACCACCCAAATTATAACAACACCCAGTTTTAACTTAAATATTATCCCTATTTAGACATGATTTTTTAAATCTTTTTGTAGTTCTAGATTTGATTTTGAGTTTCAAATAACTTCAGTGATAATGACTACCCATTTATTAGAGTTCTTGATTTACTCTACTGTCATACTGAAGGTGCTCAAAGACATAGGTCACCAGTGTGCTGGAGAACTTTAGCTTTTTCCAGTTCCTACACAGAAGCTGTGGTCAGTCGTTTAATTGCATTTTGCCTCTGAATGCATTTTTATTTTTAATTGCCTCTGAATGCAATTATTTTTAATTGCATTTTGCCTCTGAAGGTTAAATAGGTTTTATTTTTTAATTTTTAAAAGATTTATTTATGCATACAAGAACTGGGGTCTAGGTCAGAGGTGCTGGGAAGTGGAGAGGGTGGGTGAGAGGATTCATCACAATCAGAGTGGGGAGCAGAACAGGTGGATCCACTGAAATACACTGCTGAGGGGAGCAGCAGGTGAGACAGGAGAGGTCTGCTGCACCATGTGGGTCAGTTCCCTGGCTGGGGATCAAACTCATGCTGCAGTGGCTGCAGATAGCTCCATAGTGCTGAAACTTAACTGCGTGTGCCACCAAGGAAGCCCCTAAGTAGGTTTCATAACACTGATCATGGAAGTTTTTAAGATGGATAGTGACAGAATCTGTTAATGAGATATGCCAAGTCCTTTCCCATCTTGGAGTCTTTACCTTTGTCTTTTTTTTTTTTTTAATAGAGGCATGTTATTTATTTGTTTGTTTGTTTGTTTGTTTTGTTTATACATGCACTGGGTACAGTCAGAAGCGCGGGAGGGTGAGAGAACTCACCAGAACCAGAGCGGGGAGCAGAACAGGCAGACTGACGAAACACACTGCTGAGGGGAGCAGCGGGCAGCAAGAGAGGTCTGCACGCCATGTGGGACCCTCCTCTGGTTGCCGGGGAGCAGCCGGAGATAAAACCGGCATGGCAGAGGCCTCGGGCAGTTTCGCAACCCAGCGCTCAACCGGCTGAGCCACCAGGGAGGCCCACCTTTGTCATTTTTAATAGCTGGATTGGTTCTTTGTTTGCCTAGACATATTTCAGCCTTTGTGCTTTAAATATCACCCTGAGGGCATCTCACTGTGCGATTCCTTCATTAACTTTACCCTGTTCTATCCCTTCATAGCGCTTAGCCTCAGTACTTATTTCTGCTTTTTTCTATTTGTTTATCAGAATTTTCTCTCACTCCTCCTGTGCTATAACCTCAGTGCCCAAGACCACAGCTTAAAAGTAGAGGGAAGTAGTAGGTTCTTGTTCAATAGTTGTTTAATGTATGTGTTTAGGAAAATTGAAGCAGGTAAGGACTTGACACACAGTGGACTAGGTTATTTAATTATTACTAGAGGTAGGCAGAGGATAAATCCTACAGCGTGCATGAAGGCCCTGACCTTGAGTCAGAATATTAAAGGGAGTGTCAAAGGCAGCAATGCCTGAATCCCTTTCTAGAAGTTCCTTAAAAGTGTCTTTAAAAGATTGAAGGGATCTTTTCTATGGGATAGACACTATTTTAGGTACTCTGCCTACCTTATCTCTCATATTCCTCAAAAAGCATTTCATGCAGGATAAGTATTTTTATTCCAACTTTAAAGACAGGAAACCAAAGCACAAAAACCACCCTCTAAATGGTAGACTCTTATTTCTTGCTTTTAAAGGCTCTCTGCTCGCCTTCCCCCCACCCCAGTCCCCTTGTGCCATTGGGCCTTGTTATGAAATACATCTGCCAACACAGATGTATGAAATACATCTCCCAAGTGTGCTTGGGAGACAGAGCCCCCAGGACCCTGGCACATGCTCAGTGCTCAAAACCTTGCCACCATATTGTTGTCACTGTTAACCTTTCCCCTATGAGTTCTCCACTGTCCAAAGACTAACAAAACTTAAGGGTTCCGAGTTTAAGGGAGTGATATGAGTGTGCCTATCATAATACGTAAAAGGACAGTGAAAAGACATTTAGTTGTGGGAATAAAGGAAACGTGTTCTAAGGAAACATGTGTTCCATTGGAATGACTTCTATTAGTGACAGAACCTCCTATATTTTGGAATAATTCCCAGCTGACATATTTTGCTGAAACTCAGGCATTAATGAAACTAATGTAAGCCATTCAGTACAGTGCACTTCTGGTTTTTTTGACCTTGTGATTTCTGAGAAATATTCTACAAGCTCAGTAATGCAGTCAAGCTGGATGTTCACTTAAGTGTCTGATGGAACCAGCTGTGTGTAGGGGCCAATTTGGCTTTGTCTCATAAACTTTGCCATATCTGGAGTTTTAGAAAACCATCCACGGCCTAATTCTATTAGTAGAGTAGCATTGAGGTCTCATAAAAAAAAAATAGTAACTTTATTCTGAGGTAAATTTCCCTGGAAAGTATTAAAAGAAAAGTAGGTTTCTTTGTAGCCCGTCATCCCAAATAGCATTATTCAAACTCCAGGAGGCCTTTGCAGTCAATTTCTATGATGATCAGGAAGAAGCTTTAAAAATTCTTACAGTCCTATAAAGGCTTTTGAAACAAGAGAAAGAAATATTTGTTATTGTTCTTCAGGAAGAAGCATGCTGCCTGCTGTTTTTCTCTTTTTAAATTAGCCACAACCCAGTGTCTTATTTCTCACTTACCTTCCTCTTTCTTTGTAGTTTAGTCAGTACATGGAGGGTTCAGTTATGGTGGGGAAAATCTGAGAGACTTGCTTGAATGAAATTAAAAAAGTGATCTAGGGGCCTCCCTAATGGCCCAAGGGGTTAAGATGCAAAATATGAAGCTCTCCATAGCCACTGCAGCATGAGTTCGATTCCCCACTGGGCAGGGAGCAACCCACATGGTGCAGCAGGCCTCTCCTGACTCACCTGCTTCTCCCCTCAGCAGTGTATTTCAGTCAGTCTGCCTGTTCTGTTCCCAACTCTGTCACTGGCGAATCCTCTCATCCCTCCACACAGCTGGACTGTACCCCAGTTCTTGTGTGCATAAATAAATCTTTTTTAAAAAAGTGATCTAGATAGATACCACTTTTTATGTAAAAGATTGTGTCTGCTTGTATAGACTTTTTTTTTTTTAAGAGCAATTTTAGGTACATAGTGAAATTGAGCTATAACTACAAAGAGTCACTATATACCCCATGTCCCCAAGCCCCCATCCCCCAATCCTAATGTCTCATCCTCAAAGTTCTTCATCTGTTACTATCAGTGACCCTACAATGGCAGTTAATCATCACTCAAAGCCAGTAGTTTCAATTAGGGTTCACTCTTTATATTGTAGTCTGTGAATTTTGAAGCATGTTTAATAACATGTGTCTATCATTATAGTTGTTCTGAAATTTCATGCAGAATAGTTTCACTGCCCTAAATGTACCCTGTACTCTTCATGTGCATGTCCCTTTTCTCCCCAACCCCAAGGTTTGAGCAAGATCTTATCTTGATCTTTCTACTATCTCCAATATTGGCCCCTTGCAGAATGTCATATAGTTGGTGTTATGCTGTATGTAGTTTTAGATTGGATTGTTTTACTTTGTAGTTTGCACTTATGTTTCCTCCATGTTTTTCATGGCTTAATAGATGAATTTTCAAAGAGATGATTAATACACCATTGTCTGGATTGACCATAGCCTTATTGTCCATTCACCTACTCAGTGACATTCTGTTGTGATGGAAACAGTGGTCCGCATTGCCTGAGTGTGTGGTCAAGCTAGGGACACTGTAAATGATGCATTTTGAGGTACTTTTGTTGTTGGGCTAAAGAAGATGAACTTCTTTAGTGAGGTCACATAGGAATGCAGATTTTTGAGGTGGGAAGTGAGTTACTCACTTATTTAAACAGCTAATTGAGCCTTCATTTGACCTTGCTTAGTTCAGGATAATTGACTTAAAGGCAATAAAATGACATTTGTTAAGCAATACTTTATCATTATAATTGTTCACTATTTTAGATAACCTTCCCCGTGGTTGGTCCAAGTTAATGAGATTTTGGTAAAATAAGAAAGAGTATTCTAGTATAGTATCTTTTCTTCTGATGCTCAAGGTTATTTCCTACATAAAAGTAAAAGTCTACAGAAAATAAAACTATTTTGACATTTAGGTTCCACAGGTGATATCACAATGAACTAGGGGTTAAATAAAAAAAAAAAGTTTTTGTATAATCACCCTTCTCTGTGTTTCATCTTTTTTATTTGCACAATCAGCTTTAAATTCCATTTAGTCAAAGAAAGTTAGGTAGAAAGAACATAAGGGCAAATGAGTGAAGAGGAAGCTGTACATGTGAAAATGGAGAGATTTTTAAAATAGAGGAGAAAATAAGCATAGTAAAAGTGCGGCCACCTAAGTTTCACCTGGGAACTTGTTTGAAATTCAATTTCTCAGACTCTACATCAGAAACTCTGTGGGTGGGACCCAGCAATCTGTTGTAAGTAAATGAGAACCACTGACATAAAGGCATTGGGGACTGAGTTTAGGCTTTTGCTGCAGAAGAAAGGGGACACATTGTACTAGGAGGTAATTTATTGACCACTTACTTTATAATACACATTTTACAAACATAGCTCTTAAAATCATCATCTCAAGCTTAGGAAGTTACACTATCTCATTTTATAGATGAGAACATACACTAGTTTAAGGTGTTGTTTCGCAAAGCTTCAGTGCAGACTACTCTGACTCTAAATTTGACCTCAGTGAACTTCCTTAGACCATGAAGGCATCTCCTAGAAGGTTGGAGAGGTGCTCAGGCAACACCCTGTTCTCCCTTCCTTTACCCCTCCCCACTTCTGTGTACCTCTGCTGTTTTTCCCAGTCTCCCTGACCAAGGCAGGTGTTCACTCTTGCAGCATCCAGGGGGAGGCCATGTGGTCTCGTGAAGAGAGCAGAGCAATGGTATGGACTTGGTGCTTCGATTTTTCTTACTCCTGATAAGAAATCCTGACTCTAGTTCTGTTCTTTTGCATCTTAATGTCCCACTTTTACTATTTGTAAATTGAGGTTATAAATTAATCTATATGTTCTTTTTAAAATTTTATTTGGCTCTAACAATTAGAAGCAAATAGTCAAGTGACCTCTTACGGATCCATTCTGATTTAGTATTGAGAGAAGTTTAATTTTAGAAATACTAGATTCTTGGTTACATGTAAAATCGAGACAATAATTTCTGGTGGTAATATTGAAATGAAATCATAGATGATAAGAACATAACAGAGTGCTTGGCATCCATGGAAGGATCTTAGTAAATGATAGTTCCCCAATTCCAAGAGCAAAACCACCTCATTTCTGATTCTGGCATTGTTTTTGTCTATGAATTTAAATAGGTTACTATTTTAATTTTCTTGAGAGGGCAGCAAGAGATATTAGATTCATATTGAAATATTAAGTTAATTAAAGTATCCTATTAAGATTTCAAGACAGATAAAGAATGTGGAAATGTGACCCAATAAATAAAGCAAATAGGTCATTATGTTGGCTTAAAAAGTGTTATCCCCTTACAGTCAGTATTTTTGTAATAATTGTAGTGTGAAAATATATTACTATAATATAAATAATAAAATATATTTAAGGTAATAACCTGCTAAGTACTATACAGACATAGAATACTTAATACCTTTAATATCATGGTTTGACCAAAGAAACTTCCTAATAGATTAGCTATTTATTTTATGAACTTAACTTGGAACCTACTGTGGATAAAATTCAAGATCATTTTCTTTCTTAATTTCTCTTGCAAGCTTTCATTTTCTACAGAGAAAATATCTTTACTTTTCACTTGAAATATTTGTATTCTTTCTTATACATTCAATAACTTGTAATAGCTTTTATATAGACATATTGTAGGACGTGTTTTTTTCAAGTTTCAATTTCATATTCTAAGCTGGTTTGATCATTCCACAGTTATATTTATTTTTACCCATTATGATATTTCTAAATTATTGCCCATATCTCTCATGCCAAGTCCCTAAACTCATAGCATCTATAAAACAACTGGTTGTTGTGACATATAATGAAGTTTAGACTAACCTCACCAGTGTTATGCATGTGACAAGTTGCTCTCTTGGTTTGGAGTGAGAGGTCAATTGTTAGGAGTTTCTCTTGATGGGCTTTAGAGAGGAACTATCATGTACCAGGAAACAGAAGACGGGGCCCTAAAATCCCTTCCTGCAAATAGTATCTTCCAGACTACCCTTTTCAGGCTTCCTTATTAGGTCATTTGTCAGGTGGGTATAATATCTTATTTTCCTGAGTGTGAGAGACTGCCTAGTTTCTCTCTTCTAAGGAGACCTGTTGTTCATCACTTCTAGTGTGAATGTGAGTTATGTTTGTATGAGTTATAAGCTGCTAAGTGAATACTTTGAGCCTTGTTTGTGTACAGGAGTCACATGGTTAAAGGCTTCTCATCATAGTACAAGGCAGCTGCCCATCATTGCTTTCCCCCAGTGCCACTGGTAGTTTAATGGACACTGGCAGTCATACCATATTAGGCATTTGCACATTGACGTTGTTTTCATCAGATACGATCACTATAATTTTGAATTTACAAAGTTATAGCAAATGGTGGTTATTTTCATTGCTGCTATTTGTTTTTTCTCCCCCTTAAAAATGGTGCACATTAAAACGGGCCCTTTAAATAAGCAAGTTACTTTCCTAGATTTAATTGGGGTTTAATGCATAAAAATTCCATTTATACACTCAACAGGATGTAGTTGAATGTAGTTGGTGTAATAGATGTAGTTGGTGTAGCAGAGTGATTCAGAGCAAGATTCTGGAGTCTTCACCCCAAGCGAGGTTAGAATCCCAGCTTTCTCTTTTACTGGCTGTGTAATCCTGGGTCAGTTATTTAGCATCTCAGCCTCTGTTCCCTTGCTGGTAAACCATTGAGCACAGTGTTTTCTGGAGCAGTTTGTAGTGTTTAGGATGACACAAACACAAGTGCTCTGAGAGACAACACATGATTGTGCCAGCTGGCAAAGTCTAATCCACCCAACAACACACCAGAGGGAGGCAGTATTCCTTTCAGGGATCATTTTGTCTGAGTTTATATTTGTCTCTCCTCCCTTCCCCTTTTTTGATGTTTGTAAACTTGAAAAGAACACCACGGAATAGAGCTCACGTTTCTGCTCCATCACATTTCTTTGCTCCATGGTGTGGTCTGGGTAATGTCAACAGGACTGAAGAGAATTACACCATGATTCTACTATATAACCTGACAGTGGCTCAGAGAGCATCTTCCTAATTTTTGCTTTGACTTTTCTCAGGCATCAGGAAATAGGGGGAGAGAAAATTATGCATTTAATTACTGAGTTTTAAATTCTTGGAATGGGGATAGTCTGTTTTCTCAGAATCAGAATAGAAGGCGACATTTTAATACAGAAGAGCTGAGATTTGTCCTGAATGCATGAGGGTTCAGCACAGCATCCTTAGCTTAAGAAATGAAGGCTTAGCTTGTATTCAGTGTCTGTGCTTCACCAGGCCACTCTTTATCCTTTTAGTGAGTCCCATTTGTCTGTCCTCTGTCAAGGGCTCATGTACACCATGCTGATTTAGTGCTAACTGGGGAGATTAGAAATGCCTTGCTTGGCGCTGTCAACTAAACCTGAATCAGTGTCTGTGTACTCTAACCCGTCTACTCAGAGAGGTTTACCCTTTGCTCTGCTGCTCACTCTAATAGGCAGAAAAGCTCAGCTCACCCCAGCTTTTATACAGAGGTCAGCACCAGAAATAGCTCCTTTAACACAGTAATAGAAGCAACACAAATCCAGCAAGTAGATAGTATACAATGACTGCTGTTAGGCCTTGGAACAAAAGAAAGCAGTTTATCTTCTCTACACACCACTACCAATACTACTCTGTCATTTACTGGAGAGTTTATCTTTCCTGGGGGGTAAGGCTTAGGGTTTTTGTTTTGTTTTTTACTCAGATTGTTTTTACCAAGAATTGTAATTTGGGATAAGTTGGTTACATAGACCTTCAGGTAAATATGGTATTTGATGATTGAAGAAACACCTCTCAAAATGGATGGGGAAAATCTTTTTAAGGGTCATAGTATCAGGGAAGACCCTTTATGAAATTGAAAATGGAGCTGAGAATTTTAATGTATGGCAATGTTAGACACCCAGAACTATATGAAGTAGCATGAGTTGCTGCATCCTTGGTTTCTGTCTCTCCAGATAGGGGTTACTTTGTCAGTGGTTTTGTATCTCTCCCTTCTTGGATTTAACTTGAAGATTATTCTGTTTATTTATTTTGATACATCAGAGCCATTAGAATGTACTTAATAATTGCTAAATAGCTGAATGAATGAATGGTGAAATACAGGAAGAAAGGACAGAATGGTTGGACAAAGAAATGAGTGAATGAACAGAGATGTGAAATATATGTTTGGGGGGATTTTCTTTATGTTTTTATGTAACATCTGAACAAATGTAACATCTGAACAAATCATTTATGGAAACTTATTTTGTCCTATCTTCTCCATTGGTCATTCTTATCAACCCTCAACTCCCAAGCCACTTTTGTACTATATTTCACGTTTTCTTTCTTTGCATTATCCATGATTAAAAGGATATTAAATGACCAAGCCATTTAAACATTAAAGGAAGGTCAAATTTATATTTTGTCTACCAAAATCCATGAAAAAAATGTTTCTGAGCTAAAAACTTTGTCAGCTAAATTCTTTTCTAAATTGTATTTTGACTAAGAAGGAATTAAATCTTACAAGTTCAGTTGAGTGTAAGCACTGATTTTGCTGACAGATATTTGAATTCTGTAGGAGTAGTTGGTGCTATAATAATACAGAATCAGTATAGATGATTTTGCCATAATTTCAAAGCATGTTTTTATTTTTTGTAAACTCATGATTCAATATCCCATTGTGGAGTGCATTGTAAAATTAACTTCAAAACACATACCTGTAAGGTGATTGAATTTACTTTGACTTATTTCTCAGTAGTAAACATACATTATAAAATTTTCAATATTATGTTTAAAAAGAAAACCTTGAGGAACTGCTTTATTTTGGAGATGAATGGTGCTTTCTCCCACCTAGTGGAAAACAAAAAAAGGAAGGCAAATAATAAATTGGAGGTCATCTGTAATGGAGGCAATAAGTGAAAACTAGGTGTCTTGTCTGTGTGTAGCAGTCACCTTCACTACCTATTTCTGAAATTTCATTTAAAAATCTTACTTTTGGGCCTCCCTTGTGGTGCAAGGGTTAGTTAAGCACTGCACTGTGAAGCAATCCGCAACCTCTGCAGGAGTTCAATCCCCGGCTGGCCAGCAGGGGGCCCCACATGGCACAGCAGACCTCTTCTGTCTCGCCCACTGCTCCCCTCAACAGTGTACTTCAGTCAGTCTGCCTGTTCTGCTCTCCACTCTGTCTCTGGTGGATCCTCTCACCCACCCACACACCCCCGCATCTCTGGCCTATACCCCAGCTCTTGTATGCATAAATAAATAAATCTTTTTTAAGATTTATTTATTTAAAAAAACCTTACTTTCTAGAGCTTAACACAGGAAATAATTTTAAAGTCTCTTATTTTTAATTAAACTTTATAGAACTAAATTTTTTGAAGCTCACTCTTTTCCCCCACCCCCAGAGCTGTTTACACTACAGAGTATAGCAATATCCAAGTCAATGCAAAGTTAATCAGCAGACTTGTTAGCTTCTGTGGTGGTGTCAGATTTGATCCACATCTTTCCCATTTAGGCACTTAATGATAATCATTTCTCATTTCTTCAGGAAAAACTTCTTAGTGAGGGAAAAAGAGAGGAAAAGTACAGTTTGATTAACTTATGATATATTTCCGATTGCTTCCTTTTAACCAGAAGAGAATCATCATCAAAACAGTAATTCTTGAGGCTTGTGGCATTTAACTCCTTTCAATCAAATTAATTCAGTTTACTGCCTGTCAATAAAATCTGGCTTGAAATGAGCATGGGAATTAAATATCTAAGTTCAGTATCCATAATAGTTAAACCCAATTAAAAATAAAACAAGGAGTTACTACTGATGAAATTAATACGATTTGTAGAAATGAGACAAGTTAGTTACTGCTGGGAAAATTACAGTGAGATAATAATTTTTGTGCAAGTCATTTCAGGATGTTTCAGGATTCTTCAAAATGTTTTGATCTATCAATTCTTTGTCTGAGATATTATTCTGAGATAGTAAATCAGATATGAAGAAAAGTTCATGTAATGTTAAAAACCCCATATAATGCCAATGTATAGTCCATATATGTAATTTTTATATTTTTGCAGAGGCTAAATGCTATTTTTAAAGACTATTTACCTCAAGGAAAAATACTTGCAAAGTTTAATTTTTATTAAAAAGTGTATGCACATAATCACAGTATTATTTGTGTTTAGAAAAATAGAAAGAACAAGAATAAATCAAAAACTAGAAGAAATTGCATCCAGACATGAACAGTGATTAGATTGGCAGAGCATAGATTTATTTTCTACACAAACTATGAGCTATTTTTATATTCATAAATGATTTTTTCCCCAAGGATGTTGAAGAGTTACTTTGTATTCCTTCTGAACATGTAACAGTTCTAGTGCCAGCAACTTGTCAGGACACTGTTCCATATCTTCAGAGTGAATTTATACTATTTGTTTGATAATGAATTATGGCTTAACAGAAGAAAGACAACCATATCACTACGTGATTATTATAACCACTTCATCTACCTATTAGTTCTTTGGCTGACATGATTTTCTACCAAATTAGTAGTTCTTAACTAACCACAAGAAATGCTCAAACATGTCAGAATGAAATCCAAATGATTGCTTGTTTTGCCTTGGGCATATGTGCTTTTAGTAGAAGTATGCTTTCTCAGTCTGAGACCTTTCTATAAGTAGTGATAATCCAGAAGGATTGATGTAGTCATCCTGGACTAGAGATTTCTTTTTACCGCTAAGACATTTCACTGTCACTTGCATCTTAATGCTTCCGTGTATTTTCTATAACACTGGGAGGCTAGGTAAAGTCACTTTGCCCCTTTAAATATATGGCCATCTAATCCCACACGATTAGGGACAGATTTACAAGAATCCAGCCTGTGGAGGTCAGGAGGTAGAAGCTAGCCAACATAAGGGGTTTACGGAGTCATAAAAAGAATAAAACTTTGACTCTGCTTGGACAAAACTATGTCTCTGCTCTTTATGCTGTGCATGAGCCAGTGTTTGACATGAGAGTCCGCGAGTCTCCATATGTATTAAGGTTCTAGATACTCTGACAAATGTATGGTACACATTAATGATTACTTGATCATTAACCTTTTTTTTTTTAAATTACAATGTACCAATGACAGGTAATAAAATATTTAATGGGTTGTTTCAGTAGCAGCTTTTCAAGCATCATTGGGGACCATCCTGTTAAAATAGGAAGGCATTTAGTGTGACCAGAGATGTAGATAAGTTTTGCAATTTTTTAGGGAGTTAAAAAATGCAAAACAAGGAGTAATTTAAAAATGATTAGAAATTGAATGAGAATAGGTAAGTATGAGCAAGAATACAACCCATAAACTTCTCCATTTTCTATTCCTTTACTCTATCCTCATTTCTGAAATGATACTACTCTTGGAAGCTTTGGTTTTGGTAGCAAATTTAGTAAGATTTTGTGTCCTGATGTTCTGTGCCTGCCTGTAGCCATGTGTGTCTAAAACAGAGAAGAAGAACTTGATGATATGTGAGGTACCTGTACAGTCAGCCTGGTGACTGCGCTGGAATATTGAACAAGTGCTGAGGATATATGTATTTATGCAAATTTGAACAGAAAGTATTTAAGTGGGACAGGAATTCACTAAGTACATTCAAAGGCTTAATACTTGATAATGTGAAGGATAAATTTTTAAAGGTAGTATGGGTTGTTTAAAGTATAATACTTCTCTGAGGAAGACAAAGACTCTTAACACCTTGATCTCTCCTCAACATAATAGTCTATGATAAATTCACTGTTTTGGTTATATAGTCAACTACTTGAGCTTTATGTCATCTGTTCAGAAAATACTGCCTGAGGAATTTAATTCCACTTGGGAATCCTGAGTAGAAGTTTTCCTAGGGTCTTTATATAAGTATGTGCATCACTGTATGGTCACTCCTCTTTGTGACTGCTTCTTTGTACTTTCAAGGGGGAGAGGGCACCAGTGTCATTTGCCAACTGGGAGGGAGAATTTGATAGTTGGTCTGTGGCCTCAGAAGACAGCATCGCCACATTTCTTATCCTTATACCCCCTTTTGTGGGCTCTTCCTCACTTTAGGGAAACAGCGATTATTATTGATTGCATGCAATGCTAAATGTTCCCTACAATATGAGGAACTGCTGCCTCATCCCCCACCCCTGCCACCATCAGAGATGTCATAGAGAAAGTGCCTATCATCAACACAGTCGTGGGGGGAAAAATGGTTCTCATTTCAGCAGGTGACTTGGTGGTGGTTGGCTGTCAGCATGCTTTTTTTCATATTGGCTTGTTGCTACAGGGTCTGATGCTGGCAGATTACAACTCTGTAGCTAGTCATTTTCGATTTATTTGAACCTATTTCTCCAGTCTACTGAGCTTTCACTGGCTAGCATCAATTCAGACACATTGCAATTCCTCAGAATCTCTATCCCCATCAGATGGTTCGATCTACGAGAAATTTAGCTAGAGGCATTTAGACAAAAAAGAAATATTGTGGCTGGGGAAGCATTTAAGTTAGAGGAGGCAGCCAGGGCTGTTTTATTACTTAGGCCTGTGTCACCTGTGATGACCCATGAGAGTGGAGAATATTGATCGCTTGTCACTCAAGGCATTCAGCAGATTGCATTGACAAAGCTTGGCAGGTCTCTAATAGGAGGGTTACTGGCCTTGGCTGTGACCCAAGGGAAAACTCTGCAGGCCCTATTACTTGGCGGCCTTTAACTCTTATAGAATTGGGAGAGAACACTGACAAAAGTGAGGACATGATTTTACGGTTACAAATGGGTTTTCCTGCTTGCCTTCTTCTTCCCTTTTTAATTTCACTTTTCTTCTCTTTCTATCTTACCTTTCTCCCTGAACGCTGCGAGTCCCTCGTTTCTTATTATTGATGATCATGGCAGTATTGTTTTTCTAGAATAAAAATCAGTGTAGACTACAGAATGATGAGCAGACCTAGCATGAGACCTGAGTAATTCTCTCCTTGTGCCTGACCATAATGTTTCATGTGGTAGAACATACCTTATGTATATACCTGAATTTGATATTTTGGTCATTCCAGCTATTGTCTTAAGAACTGCCACTTCCTGCAAGAGGTGATTTTCCCATGCTCTTGTCTTTGGTAGCCAGGATTGATTCAGTTCTTTGACATTGCATAGTCCAGAGGTTCATCTAAAGGTAATTTCTGACATCAGAGAGGCAATGGCAGTAATTCAAAACAGGCATGATTTTAAAAGTACATTGGGAAGAAGTCTATCTTTCATAGTTACTGCCTGTTTTATCCATGGATTCAAATCATTGCCATTAATGACATTTTCATTCAAATCACATGATGACCTTCAAAGGGGCATTATTCTATAATGAGTGCTTCTGTATTGCTACCATTTGCTTTATGAAATATATTTTGTATTTTTTGTACCTTTCTCCAAAAGGATGTTGTTATTGTTATCTGCTTTACTTCTCAGAGGGAGGAAAAGACAAACATTATTACCCCCCATTTCACAATAAATAAAGTTGGTATATAACTGTTTCCCTAATCAGAAGCGAGGTCACAGTTACAGATTCAATTCAATGTTAAAATTTCCGGCCATAATAAATTAAATGTAAATCTTTTTTTTTTTTTAATAGAGGCATGCTTTTATTTATTTGTTTGCTGGTTTGTTTGTTTGTTTTGTTTATACATGCACTGGGTACAGTCAGAAGCGCGGGAGGGTGAGAGCCGGCCATAATAAATTAAATGTAAGCAGGCAGAGATCATGCAGTTACTCTATTTGAACCTGTGGAGTTTAAGTTCTTTTATTCTTCTTAATTTTCTGTTACATAATCTCTTCTCCATCATCTCTTCCTTTGTAATGCTTCTTGCTGTCCAGTATTCGTTCTTCTTTAATTTCATGCAAATCTTTAGAGTCAAAAACGTTTCTTGGGCCTCCCTGGTGGCGCAGTGGTTGAGTGCTGGGCTGCAAAGCTGCCCGCAGCCTCTGCAGTGCCAATTCGATCCCCGGCCACCAGCGAGGGTCCCACATGGCACGCAGACCTCTCCTGCCGCGCCCGCTGCTCCCCTCAGCATTGTATTTCATCAGTCTGCCTGTTCTGCTCCCTGCTCTGGCTCTGGTGAATCCTCTCACCCTCCTGTGCTTCTGACTGTACCCAGTGCTTGTATAAATAAATAAATAAATCTTTAAAAATTTTTTTCTTAATTTTGCATAAATGTTTCTTCTCTAATGTATCTGCTTTTGATGTCCACAAATGATTTCAAGGCTCTTGTTTTCTAGGTTCTCAGCGAGGAGAAAATAAGCCATGAATATTGCAGATTTATTAGCTTTACACCTGTATTTCAGCATTTTGCCATGGATGCATTATTATTGAGAGGCCTAAGTTTCCCCTTCATTAGTTAATTTCTTTTGGCCTATGCTGTCTCTCTGTTTACAAGGAGGATCCTATTACTTGCTGGAAATAAATAAATTACTATGGTATGTGAATTATATGTAAAAAAATAACTTATATGAAGTTTCTAGTGTAGAAATGTCTTCCTTTCCTTTCTTATACCTTTCTTACCACCTATGAAGGCAGAATGAGACCTAACATACAGGACAATATTTGGGGAATAGGTGACATTATTGGTGACAGAAATATAAAAGTATTGGAAGAGGCTGTCAGCCTATTAATATTCTATAACACTTTGAGCCACTTTGAATTAAAATACTTATCTGTGGAAGGTTCTATAATTCATATGACCTGAAATAATTTACACCTAATTAGATTTTGTCAACTGAATAATTCTGTCTCATGTTGCTTCCACAGAATAATTTAAGTAACTGCATTTTATTCTCAAAATAGCTGTAAATGTCAAATTAATTTTGTTGACATGATCAACATGTAGAAGAGCTACTTGGCAGAATTGTTTGTCAACTGAATATATTATGGGCCCCTACAAAATGTGTAGAATGATTATGGTTTAACTGATTTTTGCAATTTCTTGCTTTCCTGGGAAGAAGTCACTGGCAGTAGTTACAAAAATTATTAAGGTATTTCTGTCCATCTGGTTAGAAACTCTTTACTATATTTGGAAGTTTTCCTTTTCTTTTCATTATACATACAGAATATTTCCCTTTGGGACTGATTTTTTTATTTTTTTCTTTTCAGCAGGATGAGGCTTGTTTCCAGGTAATTGCCTTGGTGTTGGTTGTATTCCTACCAATGCCATGGGATATTATCACCAATTTTGACACTGGCCATATATAAATCATTGTTCAGTTTTACCCCACCTTTACTTATTTTGTAGGTTTTTGAAAAAGATTTATTTATTTATGCATACATGAGCTGGGGTGCAGGCCAGAGGTGCAGGGGTGAGAGGATTCACCAGAGATAGAGTGGGGAGCAGAACAAGCAGATCTACTGAAATACACTGCTGAGGGGAGCAGCAGGCGAGACAGGAGAGGTCTGCTGCATCATGTGGGTCACCTCTCTGGCCTGGAATGAAACTCGTGCTGCAGTGGCTGTGGGTACTTCAGAGTGCTGAGATTTAAGCACTTGCGCCACCAGGGAGGCCCCTATTTTGTATCTTTTCTTCATTGGAGAACTATTCTGCCTTCCATATTGAAAACCCTGTCCAGGATTAGTGTCCTAGTTTATTTCTAACTTGCTCTAATTATCCCACTTATTGTCAAGTCCCTTCTTTACTCCATTGTCTCCACACTGGTCAAGCTGCAATACTGAAGTCCTGTTATCTGCAGGTTTAGCTTAATCCAGTACTTCTCAACTCTTGTCTCATCATAGCACACGCAGATAGTGATACTATTTCTGCATTATTTTGAGATCAATAGACAAGACTTTTTTTGCTGGAGGCACCTAACCTATAGGACATGGTCCTAAGTTGGAGGGTATAAATGTCTTGGAATGTACATGGTCCTTGGTGTGCTCTTTTAACCAATCCCCAAATTAGAACTAATCCTCAAAGTATTAGAAAATGACTCATTTGGTGGTACCTGGAATCAGTCTCCTGTTTTACATTCAGCGTCCAATGTACTATAACAACATCTCTGAGTTTTCCTCCCAATCCTTCTCATTTGTATTTCATCAGGAAGTCTGGGTTTCTTCTGAAGATGCCATGGGATGCTAACACTTTACTTTGCCAGTCTTTCTCCCAAGGGAACAGACCTTTATCTTGTCTTCAGTCTCTGCTTAGGAACTAACTGATTTCATCCAGAACAATTCCTTTCCCCCTGGACATCAAAGGATTTCTTTCCTATGAACAAGCATATACATAGTTCAGAGACTGCTGTTGCCTCTACTTCTGTCCCTTACAACAATATTGGATACTTAACAGAGGGAATCATTATTCTCTTGAGTTAAGATCTTTGGAGATTTGGACTTTGCATTTTAATTTTGCCCTTTTTTGAGAGGAATACCCTACTGCACAGTTGGCTTTTCTAGCCCTGATTACGTTTCCTTTCAGCTTTTTCCAATTTCTTTGCTGACCTAGTGTTGATGCCCCAACATGGCTTGCAGCTAAAGATGTTCAGTATTGGGTATGCTTAGGAATATGTGAAATATATGTATTCCATGAAAACACAGACTACAAATATAAATATGTCAGTATTTGGTATGGAATTCATTGCTAAAAGACTATATCTATTCAGCCTTCTCAGTCTGTAAAGAAAAAAAGAAAAAGAAAAGAAAAACAGTTCCTGAATGCTTCTTATTTTTGTAAGGGAGAAGAAAATAAGTTTTAGAAATCATAGCTTGAAATTTACCATGAAAATATTCTGTAAGGTATTACTAATGAATATTTTTCTGATGATTTAGTAAATGTATTCACCACTGGCAACCACTGTGGGTTCTGTTATGCCAGATTATATTGCTTCCTTAAAATGCAGGTATTGACAAACTTTTCAGTAAGTAGCCAGATAGTAAATATTTTAAGCTTTTTGGCCATCAAGTCTCTATTGCAGCTACTCAGCTCTGTCATGGTACTATAAAAGCAGCTACAGATACCATGTAAATGGATAGTCATGGATGTATTCTCATAAAACAAAAACAGGCAGTGGGCTGATTTGGCATGTGGCCAGTTTTCTGAGCCCTGTTTAGAAGAATGTCTTAGATAATCTGTAGCTGTGTATCTGCTGGCGATTTTACAAACCCTTCACAGAATCTTTGTGAAGACATGGAGAAGTCTGAAGTTAATAATACTGTAGTTACACAAAATTATAACAGGTTGGGTAGTTATGTGAACGTGAAGGATTATCTGGGATTGATGCCACGAGACTGTTCATTTGATGCAATTTTGTTAACATTTTAACTTGTGACTATATCGAGGTCAGGGTTGGTTTGTGGATCAAATATATGAATAACCTGATGCAGAGAGAGATTACTCATTTCTGGATGACAGGATTAAGATCCCAAAAGGTCTTAGGTTAAAACAATAGTTCAAATCTATCAGACTGGTGTATTAAAAAGAGACAGATGTGAAATCCTGGGTGTAGTGCTATAAAAATGCATCTCAATTGTCCCAATACAAATTGTGAAAGCATAGTATGATAGTGCCTTTTTGAGTAAAACTGGGAGAATATTGAAATTATAGTTCATGCAGAAAAGGTTGTCCAGTGGTTGAAGGGACTCAGAATCATGTCCTATTAGAAATGGTTGAAAAAACTGGAGATACTTGGCCTGGGGGGGATATATAATAACTGTCTTGAATTATTTAAAGGGCTGTCATGTAGAAGAGGAATTGGACTTATTCTAGGGGATCCCAGTAGACATAAGTTAGAGCACTGGGTAGAAGATACAGGTAGATCCAATATATAAGGAAGAACTTTCAAACAATTTGAGCTGTCCAAAAGAGGGATGGACTTTATTTGCAAGAGTTAGCTCACTGGAAATATTGTAGGCACTTGTTGCTAGCCTTGTAGAGATTTTGTGAAGGAATATTAATTTATACTTATGATTGGATAAGATGGTTTTTATGGGTACTTCCAATTCTAAGTGTTAATAATAACTAGTTCAGGGAGACTGTGCCAGCCGTGTACTCTCTCTCCTAGCATTTGACAGACCCTCAAAACATACCCAGGTGTTTTGAGGTTCTTTTCTCATTTGTATAGTTGAAATGCTGAATGCACACATACCATTTGTATATCTGTGACTGTTGACTTCATGTGATTGGTCAGAGGCCCTGTATACTTGAAATGCTGAATGCACACGTACCATTTGTATATCTGTGACTGTTGGCTTCATGTGATTGGTCAGAGGCCCTGTGGTATCACCTTTGTCATCTCAAAATCTAACATCTGCTCTGGACACAGAGCAAAAAGGGTGCTTGTTGAGCTAAAATGAGTTGAGAAACAACTGAGACATCCAGCTATCTTTCTCTTCCTGACCCAGACTTCATACTGAAAGACCCTGGGAGATTATCAGATATCATACTTGTGTATAGGTTATAGATTGTGATAATGATTGATCAGTTCTCTTCCTCCTCCTCTCTCTCTCTCTCTCTCTATACACACACACAAACACACACGCGCGCGCGCACACGCACACACACATGCATGCCAACACTTTACCAGGGATGAAAGTCATCACACTGACTGGAATTGTTTTATCTCCTATAGATGGCTGTGCATTGCCCCCTTCTTGCTTTACTGCTTCCTGTACAGGCATCCCTGCTAAATTTTACTCCAGACCATTGGATGTCTGGAATATATTTTCCAGTTTTCTGAATACTATATTCCTAAAGTAGTCATCTGTTATCATTATAATTCTGGAAGATTTAATGCTGGCATTGACAATGTATCTACCCAAGTCTTATTCTTTGATGTTTTATATTTGAGCAAATGGTTAGAGATCATGGATCATTTATCATTGCATTCTCTCTGACCTGGACTTAGACATATGGTAGGTAGTCAGTGAATGTTTAGTTGACTGCTTCAGTAGAACTTTGGTCTGTCTTTACTACTATTTCTGACAACTGAAGTAAAATTTGTTTGTCCCTTATGGCAATGTTTTCTTCCTAAAATCCTCTGTGTGCAACCACCCCCTTCACATATATATATATATTATATATATATATATATATATAATATATATATATATATGAATGACATGGAAAGGTAGTGCTAGGGTTATCTTTGTATGGAGAAATATTCTCTTTGCCAGTGCTTCTGTGTATCCATAACCATCAAGGAGGATAGCCTGGTTGTGGATGAACTTGTGGAGTTCATTGGCTGTATTATGTACTCCTTGCTTACCAGTGGGAAGAAATCAAAAACCATGTGCCAATGATTGGGAGGCAGAACTCTCACTAATTGGATTGTTGGGAGGCATGCTATCTATGACCTTGATATTATCATGTGGTAGATGTACTACTTGTGCTATTAAGCATTTCTTCCCAATTCTGCATTTAGCAACATTACTTATATAGATTGTTTTCAACCATAAATTGAGTATTTACACCACAGAAATTGGTAAACAATACAAATCCACACTTAATATCTTGTTTGTTGATTGGTTGGCTTTAAGGAAAGAATGAGAAAATGTTATTACTACATCTTAAAAATGTGTTATGTCTGTGTCTGTTACCTTGTGGATAGCACAAAACCTTGAGAAACTATCCTCCCCATATTTAAAAACTATATCCAATTCAACAAGAAAGTTACTCATGTCATTGACAATTGAAGTTCTGACATCTGTCTTGATTGTTCATTTCAATTTTTTGGTTTGAAAATATCAATCAAATTTCACATCAGAATTCTACTCATTATTCAAATACAACCATGGGTTGGATATTAATGTAAGCGTCCCACATGTTTCAACAGAAGCATTTTATAAAAACCATTTGGCTGTTTGGAATTTACAGTAAAAAGTATTATATATTTTGTTATTATTTGTAAGTTGTTTGTTACATATTTTTTTAAAGTATACTTGTTTTATTACACACTATCATACTTAGCTCTTATTTATTTATTATGTATTTGCTAATAATATAATCAATACCCATAAATCAACTAGCTAACATGAGAATTATTATAATGACAAAAACTCATATTTATCAATGTTTGCCTCCCCATTCTATTTCTTGCCTCCTCTTAACTTAGGATCTTATAATTAGAATCATATGACTATGAACCTAATTATGTTTATCATTCCCATGCTTTTTTTTTAAATAATAAATTTTATTTTTATATTCCCCCATACAATTGCAAACCCCCCATTCTGACCCCAATCCCTCCCCTCCCGCCCCCCAACCCCCAAAAAGTGTCTCTGGTTCATAGTTTTTTGTTGATTTTGATTTTCACTTTCTTATAGTTATTCATTTTCCTGGTCCCTTATTTAAGTTTTCTAGATTCCTGCTATGAGTGAGACCATCCTGTATTTTTCTTTTTCTTTTTGGCTTATTTCGCTGAGCATGATCCCTTCCAGTGCCATCCATGTTGCTGCAAATTGCCTGTGTTTATCTTTTTTGAATGCTGAGTAATATTCCATGGTGTATATGTACCACATCTTCTTGATCCAGTCATCTATTTTTGGGCATTTGGGCTGTTTCCAAAGGTTAGCTATTGTAAACAGTGCTGCTATAAACATAGGGGTGCAGGTGCTCTTTGGAATGGATGTTTCTGTGTCCTTTGGGTAAATACCTAGGAGTGGAATTGCTGGATCATATGGAAGCTCTATGTTTAGTAGGTCCAGAAATCTCCACAAGCTCTCCATAGTGGTTGGACCAGTTTGCACTCCCACCAACAGTGCAGAAGAGTTCCTTTTTCTCCACACCCTCGCCAACCTTTGCTGTTGCTAGTTTTTTTAATATGTGCCATTCTCACTGGTGTAAGATGGTATCTCATGGTGGTTTTGATTTGCATTTCCCTGATTACAAGTGATGTTGAACATTTTTTCATATGTCTGTTGGCCATTTGCATTTCCTCTTCAGAGAAGTTTCTTTTTAGCTCTTCTGCCCATTTTTTGACTGGATTATTTTCTTTGTTGTTGCTGTGTCTCATCAGCTCTTTGCAGATTTTTGTGATCAGTCCTTTATCATTAGTGTTGTGTGCAAAAATGTTCTCCCAGTTGGTGGGGTTTCTCTTTGTTTTTGTTATTGTCTCTTTTGCTGTGCAGAAGCTCTTTAATTTGATGTAGTCCCAGCTGTTTATCTTTGCCTTCACTATCACTGCTTTGGGTGATGTGTCTGTAAAGATATCTTTGATATGCAAATCACGTAGTGTTTCGCCTATATTTCCTTCTATGTATTTTATGATTTCAGGTCTTATGTCTAGTTCTTTAATCCATTTTGAGTTGATTTTTGTGTATGGTGTGAGGTAGTGGTCAAGCTTCATTCTTTTGCATGTAGCGACCCAGTTTTCCCAGCACCATTTATTGAACAAACTTTCTTTGCTCCATTGCATAGTCTTTGCTCCTTTGTCAAAGATTAGTTGACCATAAATCTGTGGGTTTATTTCTGGATTTTCTATTTGATTCCATTGGTCTGCATGTCTGTTCTTGTTCCAATACCATGCAGTTTTGATGATTATGGCTTTGTAGTATAGTTTGAAGCCTGGGAGTGTGATGCCTCCATTCCCTTCTTTTTTTTTTTTTTTTTTTTTTTCAGTAGAGCTTTGGCTATTCGGGGTTTTTTGTGATTCCATATGAATTTCATCAATAATTGTTCTGTTTCTTTAAAGAATGACATTGAAATTTTGATTGGAATAGCATTGAATCTGTATATTGCTTTTGGTAGGATGGCCATTTTAATAATGTTTAGTCTTCCAATCCATGAGCAGGGGATGCCTTTCCATTTCTTTGTGTCTTCTTCTATTTCTTTTAACAGTGTTTTATAGTTTTCTTTGTAAAGGTCCTTTACCTCTTTTGTTAGATTTATTCCCAAATATTTGATTTTTTTTTGTTTCGATAATAAAAGGGATTTTTTTTTTTATTTCTTCTTCTTCAGATTTATTGTTTGTGTATAGGAAGGCTACTGACTTTTGCATGTTGATTTTGTATCCTGCCACTTTACTGAACTGATTGATGAGTTGAATTAGTTTTTCTGTGGAGTTTTTGGGGTTCTCTATATATATTATCATATCATCTGCAAATAGTGATAGTTTGACTTCTTCTTTTCCTATTTGGATTCCTTGTATGTCTTTCTCTTGTCTTATTGCTCTGGCTAGGACTTCCAGTATTATATTGAAAAGAAGTGGTGAGAGTGGACATCCTTGTCTTGTTCCAGATCTTAATGGAATTGCTTTCAGCTTTTCACCATTGAGAATGATACTGGCTGTTGGCTTGTCATAGATGGCCTTTATGATGTGGAGGTATGTTCCTTGTATCCCAAGAATTTCAAGGGCTTTAATTATGTTACATATTTTTTTATATTAGTAAAATTTATAATAAATGAGTGTGCATATATTCCTGCATATATCTTTTTCCAGGGAGTCAGTTGTTAAACATTAACCACTTGCCACTGTTTAAAATCCAAATGAGTGCCCAGCTAGCTCAGTAGGTAGAGCATAGACACTTAAAGTTCAAATGGGAATCAAGGTCAGTGATGATATTGTATAAATGATGAAATTTATGTTTTCAATAGAGCAAGAGAGTCAAATGCCGTATAGGAAAACTTCCTGATTGCAGGATATGAAGTTGGGGTTTTGAATGCGAGCCACTGTAGAACACTTGAAGGACAAAGTGTTTATTGAGTCTTTATGCATGTCTGCCATATTCAAAATAGTATTACAGGGAGTTGCAGAGTGTTAAATATCCTTAGAACTTCAGCAAAGCTTTGGAATCCAATGAATTGAAAGATATTTGAGTGAGGAGGAACTTTGCAGACAAAGCAGGCCATTTAGTTATCCAAAGCATTTATATCAAGTAACAGATATTTGAGGATTTATCTATTTGCAGTTCTCTCCCAGAGCATAATCCATGAGGAGCAGTGAGTGGGGGTAGCTTTTATTTTTCATTGCTCTGAGAGGTAATTCAATAATGGAAGTAATTTGGTGTTCTGGAAAAAATTATTATAAGTAAAAATTTTGAAATACAAAGAAAGGATTTTAAAAGAGTAGAATTAGAAATCCAAAGCAGGCTAGTCTCCCAAAACTTACATAGTATTATAAACCGATGGTAAATCAATAAACATTAAAAAAATGAAATTCAAAGCAAAATGTTCTTTTACTTCTTTCTACTTAATCAACAAAGACTACTCAAGTAAAATAAGTTTTTTGTGAGAGATTTTTGCTTGAAAAGCAAATGTTAGATTCAATGTTGAGGAATTTTTTGTTTAATTTACTTTAACTAGGAACAAAATGTTCATGCTAAGGTTTGTAGGTAGAGTTGCACGATGATCTAATAACTTTGAGGGTCACTTTTAGTAAATGGAAATCAGTTTTGTTAATGGAATGGTAAATATGAGGAAATGGAAACCCACTTTTTGCTAGTTAATGTTAAGTTTTAAGAAAGAAAAACAATGGTGGCTTTTTCCTTGAAGTGAACGTGTGTGTGATGTATGTGCAGGCATGTTAAAATGCTGGTTTGTCTGGTTTTGTGATGTTCATTTGCTTTGTGTTTGTGTATGAAAGGGAGAGATATTATTAACATTATGGTTCCTTACCTCCAAGATCTATTCCAAAATTATTTCTATTAATCCTAAAAATGTAACTTGTGGAAATAAAATGGCCTTTCAATCCTGTGTTGACTGCAGGCCTACAATGCTGATTTGCTAATACCTGGAACTTCCAAATTAAATTTTATGGTATATGGATGATTTATTGTAATCTCTCCTACAAGGAAATTTGTCTTAAAAACTTTTAAAAATTATCCTATGTGGGGAAGGGTGAAGCATTTCTAATTCAAAGCAGGAGTCAGACTAAGATCATATGTCTCCGTAGAGAAAGAGGGGAGGTTTTACTTGTTGCATATGTTTTAAAAATATTTATAGAGACAGCTGGACTTTTAGTACTTTACTCCTGGTTTTAATGATTCAATTCCCAACAGACTAAAATTGTTCCAAACAGTCTGAAATGTGTCTTAAGTTCAAGAACAGTATTTAGTGGGTCTGAAAACTTTAATCCTCTTTGGAAACTTTGAATGGGAAAGCTGGCCTTTCAGTCCTGTGTTTCCTGAACTTCCTGTTACCAGACCAGCTTCTTCCCTCCTAATTTAGTCCTTAACCAACTGAAGACCTTCTCTACTGAAACATTCTGTGTATGGTGATCAGTAAATTCCTAAGTCATAAAATCTGGTAATTTTATTTCCCATCTATCCTCACCATTATTTTCAATGCTGGGTGAGTATTTTGATGCCAGGCATCATATAAGTGAAGACATATCCTTTACATTGCAGGGTGTTCAATCTTCAACACTATTGACCTTCCTCCCTCAAACTTCATGACATCACTAATCACTGATTTGTGAAATTGTTCATTCATGATTCTTCCTTTAATGCTCATTCCTTCAACTAACCCCTATGATTCTGCTGCCTCTGGCCCTCTCCGTCTCGATAATTTATTTGCTTGATACTTTCTCAGTGGTTTCATATGATCAAGGCTTTCAGGTTATCTATATATGCATATTTGAGTATATATATATATTCATATATAGATGTTCAAATTAACTTCATATATGGTGTAATTGTAGACAACTGTATTTGGTTTTCATTTTTAACAGCTTTTTTGAGGTATAATTGACATATAGCAAACTGCTCATATTTAAACTGTACAATCTGATAAGTTTTGACATGTGCATACACCCATGAGGCCATTACCACAATCAAGATAATGAACATATCCATCACGCCAATAATTTCTTTCTGTCTTGTTGTAATTCCTGACTCTATCACCTCTGCAACTATCTACATTTCTAATTACTGAATTGCCTTCTGTCACTATAGAATATTTTGCATTTTTAGAATTTTTTAGAATTTTACATAAGTGAAATCATACACTATGTACTCTCTTTTTTGGGGGGGAGGTTCTGACTTTTTGTCAGTCTGTGTATTTTGAGTTTTATATGCATTGTGGTATATATGTTGTTAGTTCATTCTTTTTTGCTTCTGATATTGTTGGTATTTACTTAATGGCCACAGCAAAAATTGTTTATACATTCACCTGTCAATGGCCTTTTGAGTTGTATTCTGACTTTTTTTTGTTATTATAAATGTGTGTACAAGTACAATGTGCATTCTTTTCTTTTGAGTAAATATCTAGAAGTGGAATGACCAGATGAGGTGGTAGTTCTATGTTAAAGTTTCTGAGGAAATGCCAAGTAGTAATCAATGTGGTTGTACCGTTATACAACCATGATACAATGCTTTGTGTGAGCGTTTTATTGCTTCCATATCCTGATTCTTGATATGGTCAGTCTTCATTTTAGCCATTCTAAATTTGTATAGTGATAACTTTATTGTATTTTTGAATAGCATTTCCACAGTGACCAATGAAGTTAGACATATTTTCAAGTGCTAATTTTTTAATTTATGTATCTTCATTGAAGAATCTGTTCAAATCTCTCGCCTATTAATAAAAAATAGATTGTTTGGTTTTTGTATTGTTATGTGTTAATATCTCATTTTGGAAAACACATTTATTAGTTATATATTATTTGTAATTATTTTTTCCAGTTTGACTTGTGTTATTAACAGTGTCTTCTAAGAGCAGTGATTTAAATTATGATGAATTCTAATTAATTAACATTTAATAGATTTTTTGGTAGGTGATATATCTAAGAGATCATTCCTAATCAAGGCTGCAAGGTGTTTTCTGTGTTGTCTTCTGGAAGCATTGTAGTTTTAGGTTTTACATTTCGGTCTCCCATTCATTTTGAATTATTTTTTATATAATGTCTATACTGTATTCATTTTCTTTTCTTACATATTTCTATCTAATTATTCCAATACCATTTTTGAAAACACTATCATTTCTCCTGTGTAATGTTTTTGCATCATTGTCAACATTAGCTGTCCATGTAAGTGGGGTTGAATTTAGAAATCTTAATTGTGTTTCATTGATCAAGTTGTCTGTCTTGGGCTTGCCGTAGTAAGGCCTGTATGCCAAATATAACTTGCAGACTGTTTTTCTGCAGCATGTGAATTAGCATGGTTTTACATTTCTAAAAGGTTTTCAAATGAAAAGAACACTTGTAACCTACACCATATGTGCCTTCTATGTCTAAGATATTCACTATGTGGTCCTGCTTAAAAAAAAGGTGAAAATTCTTAAGCCTGGAATTCCTAAATTTGCTATTTTAGGTTTATCCCACAAATTTTGGTAAGCTGTATTTTCTTACTAATTCAAATCAAATACTTTGTAATTTATTACTACTTTAATGTTTACATTTATCAAGGTTGGTTTTATGATCCAGAACATGGTCTTTCTGGTAAATATCCCCAGTGCAATTGGAAAAGTGTTGAATAGAGTATTTTATACATGCCAGTTATTTTTGGTAGTGTTCTTCAAGTCATCTGTAGCCTTTTTAATCATTCTATCAATTAATACATGTATACAGAAATATCTGCCTATATGTATTTATTTTTCTGTTTCTCCTTTAAGTAAGTTTTATCATTTCTTCATTCATTTTTTTATTAGATGTATTTTTTATTGGAAGCTTTTTTATTAGATGCAAAATCTTTTAAGATTGTCATAGTTTTTCTTATCAATAAAGTTACTTCAATTTTCCTTTGGTTAGTATTACATAGTGTATCTTTTCTATCCTTTTGCTTTTAACTTTTTTATGTCCTTAGAGTTAGAATTTGTTTCTCATAGAGAATGTATGTTTGACTGTTTTTCTTGAACTTGACAGCCCTTGCCTTTTAAGTTGTACATATTTGCATCATTTATAGTCTGTGTGATTGTTAATAGTTAGGTTTAAATTTTTCACCCTCTATTTTCTCATCTATTCTTTATTCTATTGTTCCCTACTAATCTCTGCCTTTAAAAAAATCAGTTGATAGCTTTTTGATTCTATCGTATCTGTTTTCTTGGCTTAAAAATGATAGCTTGGGGCCTCCCCTGGTGGCGCAGAGGTTGAGCGCTGGGCTGCAAAGCTGCCCGCAGCCTCTGCAGCACCGGTTCCTTGCCCGGCCACCGGCGAGGGTCCCATATGGCACGCAGACCTCTCCTGCAGCCCGCTGCTCCCCTCAGCAGTGTATTTCGTCAATCTGCCTGCTCTGTTCCCCGCTCTGGCAAATTCTCTCACCCTCCTGTGCTTCTGACTGTACCCATTGCTTGTACAAATAAATAAATAAATAAATAAATAAATCTTTTTAAATAAATGATAGCTTGGTGTTTTTTAACTGAGTGCTTTGAGGGTTGTAACATATTTCTAACTTATCACAGCCTAACTTTAAGTGATACACCAATTCATATGAACCTTACAATAACAAACTTCCATTCTTCTCTTTGTGCTCTTGTCATAGTTGTTTTACTTCTATATAAACTCTATTCTATATTGGTACTGATTTTTAATTTGTTATCATTTGAAGAGACTAAAAAAGACAAATGTTTATGATATCAGCTATATTATTAATATCTCTGATGTCCCTCATTCTTCTGTACAGAGCAATATTTCCTCTATTATCTTCCTACTTCCAAAAGACATCCTTTAATATTTTTTATAGTACAGGTCCGCTAATGATTCCTTCAGTTTCTGTAGTGAAAAGTCTTGATTTTACTTTCATTTATGAAAGATATTTTATTTTTTTTAAGATTTATGCATTCAAGAGCTGGGGTACAGGCCAAAGATGTGGGTGTGTGTGTGAGAGGATTCACCAGAGACAGAGGGAACAAAACAGGCAGACTGATTGAAATACACTGCTGAGGGGAGCAGCGGGTGAGATAGGAGAGGTCTGCTGTGCCATGTGGGTTTCTCTCTGGCTGGCTGGGGATCAAACTCTTGCTGCAGAGGCTGCGGATTGCTTCATACTGTGGTGCTTAACCCTTTGTGCCACCAGGGAGGCCCTGAAAGATATTTTAAATGCGCACAGAATTATGTGTTAATTAATTTTTTCTCAATTTTTTTCTATAAGAACATCACATCATACTTCTCAGTTGCATTGTTTTCTATAAGATAATTGGCTATCATCTTTTTGCTGTGCATATGTCTTTTTATTCTGTAGATATTTCTAAGAATCCTTCTACTAGTGAGCAATTTGATTATGATTTTTAATAAGTATAGTCTTTATGTGTTTCATGTCTTTAAGGTTTTTGAACCTCTTAGACTTGTAGGTTTATATTTTTTTAATCAAATTTAGGAAATATCCAGCCACTTTCGATTTTCCTCAACTATATCTTTTCATTCAGTACTTTAAAAATATATTCCATTTCTGTGAAGGAATTTTTTTTAATTTGCATGCATATTACTAACAAGCACCTGACACTTACTGATAGAATCAAATCTTGAAACTTTAAAAAGACATTGTGTTTTCCACTTTTAAACTTAGGGTTTTAAGGATACACAGGTATTAGAGTCTCTGTTTATAGACACATTGTCCTTTTTGCCTTTCTTGTCTCCTAAGTTTCTTCAAAGTTAACTGAGAAATAAATGATTCTCAAGTTGAGATGATAGCCCGTCTAGGCCCTGTGGAGCCTTCTGAGCCCCTGTTTTGCAGTTCTGAGTCAACATGTGCAGTACATTTTCTGCAGTGTTACGTACTTCCCAAAGTTGTGTTTATATGAATGTTGCCCAAAGTTGTATTTATATGAATGTTGCAGTCTTGTTTGAATACATTTAGTACAAAGATCTGTAGGTGTATACTTTGTTCCAATCCTATAATTTGCTCTAGAGATACATATGAGAAAGAGAAGATCCTTAAATATTCATATGTTGGCTATCAAGAAGAGGGAATTACTCCCTTAATCTCATTTACATTTTGTTATTGCTACTGCAGAGAAAAGTTCCACAGGCAACAGTCAAACCCCCTAAATTATCTGAGTATGCCACTAACAGCTCTGTGACTAAGAGGGTGGCTATTAGAAAAACATAATTTTAGCAGTACACTTTTATTCTCTTCCTTTTTCATAAACCAGCTCTGACAGATGCAAAAGAATCTGTGCTATAGCTCAGATTTCCTATGTTAGGCATACTTCAGCCATAAACTTAATTATCACAAGAATTTTCAAATGACTCCAACTTTTTCTGCACTTGGTACCGGAGGATACCAAGTTCTATTTTTGAGCTGATAAAATCCTCCTTCTGAAAGCATTTGTTTATTATATTACAGCTTCACATGAGCTGAGCTCCATCCTGACCCCGTGTTAAGTGTCTGTGGTAGATTTCATTACATCCATATACTGGAAGTCCTGCCAATATACTGGCAGCAAAATCCTAGTGGAAAATAAATGGCAATAAAAAAGAGAAATGATAGCCTGTGTGAGTGGTGAGGAGCATAGCTTTATTGAGACTGGACAACCCCAGAGTAGTGACTTGGCATGCAGACATGAGCTTAAGAGAGTGTGAGTGAAAGCTGATATTGGAATAACGACTCTGTGGCACAGACATGGGAATAATTTAATTAATTGCACTGAAATTTCTTTGATGAATAGTTATGTGGTGATAAGCATGAGGTCGAACAGCAGAATGAGTTTCAGCTTTTTAATGGGCCAGCACAGCTGCAGTTTTGGATGCTTTCCCACTTTATTTTTCCCTGCAGCTCTCTACTGCTTTCCTCATCCACATCTCTCCAGCTAAGCACACCACTAGCGGGGCTCCCTCTCCATGTCTGCTGAGCTGTGGGGCAAGTACATTTGGCCATGGGAGGCAGACTGCTTTGAAATGAAAATCAGATCAAAGTAAAATTGTGGGATGGTTGCCTTATGGTGGCTGCCCATCCCTCCTCCCCAAATCTCTAGGATGCTTTTACAGAGTCTTTGCTGCTAAGTTGTATAAAGATTTTAATAAAAATTTCTTGTCCCTAGAGAAAGAGGCATGTCTTTGTTGTCAGAGAGCTAGAGGGAAATGAGCAGTGCAGCCCCAGCTGGAGCACTAGTATTAATCCCATGATTCGTAGCCTGTATTTTCAGACAGATCAATTACTTATGGCTGTAACCAATCTCTCACCATTTTCTTGCTGTGCAGGGCTCCATTTTCAGACTTGGCAGCTGACATAACCTTCCAACTTGATAGAACTTCAGCTGCAAATCTCTTCAGGTCTGTTGCCTCCATTCATAGAGGTTATACAAATGAGTTGTTAAATAAAAATCAAAAGTCAAAAATTGTGGGTGGTAATCTCTTCTTGGCTCAGTGACACCCATGGATCCTAGGCAACATTTTCAGTTGGATTTTTTTAAAAACAAGATGAATGATTCACTTGTCTTACTTCCTTCACTTTTATGGACAGGCTTTGCATGAGAGAAAAGCCTTCTCTAGAGGGAAGAAATTATCCACGGTGGATGCATTTCTTATCAACATATAAGTTGAAAGATTAACTCAGAATGGTGAGAAAGGAGATTATGAGGAGACATGAAGGGCACGTACAGGTGAGCTGTGTCTAATGCATTTCACACGGAGTGAGTCACCCCATTTCATCTGCTAGGCCGTCTAGGCTTAAGGCCAGGAGATTCTGTATCAAAAAAAGAAGTGACCCTTGCTAACACACAGGTGGCAGAGAACATGTAAGCTGTTTATAGAGTGTGTCACAGTGTGAATATAGAACTTCTGTCAAGTATCTAAACTCAGCAGCCTTCAAGGACTTTACCCAGATTTTATTTAGTGTCTCTAAGAAATAACTATTCTTTGTGAGTATTGAACTCTTCACAGCTATGTCAAGCCAAGTCAGCCTTCCCGGAATAGATGACTGGGAACCAGATTGAAGGAAATCACAGAATGTTGTGATTTGACTCACTTTATTTAGATATACAGATGTGAGGCTTTGGGGGAAATACGCATTGCTTTTTGTGTTTTCCTCTTCAGTTGCCCTTCCATCATTTCCATTTTTCTGATGTACAACCCTTTGAGGACTTATCCATTTTCCCATAGTAACCAACTATGGAGAACTTACAGGAAGGAAAATGTGAACATTTTGAGAAGAGAAATAGTTTAATGTTCAACCTAATGGGAATTAGGCATTTATGTGTGTGTGTGTGTGTGCGCGTGCGCCATGAGTGCTTTTTGTGTACCATTGCTTCCTTTGGAAACTCTGTCCTACTTGGGACCCATTAGTGGTGTCCTTTTGGAACAGACCCTCAGAAATTCTGTTAACAATTTAGGGAGGTGAATCCCTGCTGGTATAGGCTGACAGCTGCAGATTTCCCTTGGTCTTGTATTACTTTGGATTGATTCTAAAGAAACAAAAGTAACATGCAGAACATACTGTTTGAATTGAAAGTTAAAAAGCCTGTCTGTGCATGTTCCCCTATCCCACCCCCTTTTTACTCTGGCCCTTCCTAGGCATCCCAGTGTAAATAGTAAAACATAAGTCATGCAGTACCATAAGGCACTGCCACAAATCTTGTCCTACTCTGGACTTGGTTTTTTGTGGATCTGCCTTATATTATGATTTGTTAAGTACTATGGAAAAGACTCATTGGTAGCCATGCATGACAGTCTCCCATTCTCAGAGCTTGCCAACAATTGAAAGTTTGAGAGAGAGTAAGAAATAAAGCTGGGGGGAAGGGGTGAGATTTATAGTTAGTGAGTTTAAGTTGCTTTTTTCCTCCTTGGAATGTTGCCCATCTTATTAGGAGTTCTTTAGTGAAACAAAATGCAGTGGTAGCTTGGAGAAATGATGGATATTTTCCAGCAGAGCCATGTGCAGCTCACTCACTTCCCCCCCCCCACCCAAGAAAAAAATAGAAGAAACAACTTAGGAGTCTGTAAGCCTTCTCCCTTGGTTGCAGTTAGGAAGCCAGTTGACAGTATAATAGGCTTTTGGAAGTGGGTGCAATGGTTTGTGTGTTCTGTTTGATGTTGCAAATACCAAGCCCTCGGGGACATCTGCAAAGAGGATGTTCTATTCTTAAAGAAAGGAAAAGATTAACCTGAAACGTGAACTGAAAAACTCCTGAATTCTAAAGGACTTAGGTGCAACCAAGGAATGATCTCATTTACCTCTGTGGAAATAACATTTGGCAAACAGCCTGCTTCAGACAAGCAGAGGGCTGGGCAAATATTTTTTGATTTTCATTAATGAAAGGTGATCACAGGTAAACTTGAGAGGATTAGATCACAGATTAAGGGTGTAGTGTGTGTGTGTGTGCATGCATGTATGTGTAGTTTTTATGTGGTTAAGACTTTGGAGATACACATAAAAGTTTTATAAAGCAAGTATACTTCTTCAAGTCTAATGATTTTCAGAGATAATGTTCCATAATGCTCATGATGAGAGGGTATAACAGTTCTTATTTTGGAGATAATTTTAGCAGCAGTAATGAATGGATGTTAAATTAGTTGTCATGACTATCTGCGTTCATTTAACAGACATTCATTGAGTAACTACTAGATGTTGAATACTATGTTAGGCACTGGAGATGAAATGGCAAAAAAAGCAATAGACTCACTGTCCTACTGTAATTTATGAGCTGCTGGTGAGACAAACTAAAACAAATAATCATGCAACTATGCACCCACAATTTTTATATTGACTTTGTATTCAATAAAAATTTATTAAGTGCCTCCATATGTTCTTAACTGTATGCTAGGCTCTTAAGAGAAAAAGCACCTTGCCTAATTCCCATTGATGGCAGTGACTTGCAGTTTACAAGAAATAAACTTAACTGTGTTTTGTTATGGAATTGAACAAAGCCACCTGATCCATAAAGCTCTTGATATTAATTTAGCACACAGTGCTAAGGACAGCAAGGTAGCATTTTAGCAGATCAGTCTATACGCACACATATAAATCCTGATGTATTTACCAAAGATATTTTATATTGTCATTTTCACTGATATCTCCCCAAGTCAGTTCAAGACCTGGCTCATTTCTCCCTAGCTATATCAACCTCTCTGAGCAAAGTTCCACATCTGGAAAATGGAAAGAGTTTTATTGGCTTTTGGGATTGTGAAATTTGAATGAAATCATGTGTGTGAGAATACTCTGTAAAGAACTATACTTATGTGAGTTTTCATTATTTTCACTATTTAGGTTTTCTAGAGGGATTGACATTTATTGAGACCAACTATGTTCCATTCTATCAAATCCCCCCCAAAAAGTCAAAAGGAAGATGATGCTAAATTAATGAAAATTGGTATACTTTACCTCCCACAGAGTGGTCCAGAATTAGAATGTACCACTGAAATTATGGTATGTGAAATAAAATTTTTCTAAAAGTGAAATAACTGGTCTTAACACATGTACCCCATCCTTGGAATGTGATTCCCTGGCAGCATTTACCCCAAACTTTGCTATCTTAGATCCTGTTTTTGCTTTTTCTGTCATCTGTTATTTGTTTCCCCCAGAGAGGGATGAAATGGTAGAGAATCATTATGAGCGCGTTCTCAGTGAATGGGTTCTGACATCTTGGCCAAGAGGCTCATGCTAGGCAGCACTGAATAAAGTACTACAATTAAAATAAGCATCAGAAATATGGAGCCACACAAGAACAGTCATTATTTAAATGATGGACCTTCGTGTGAGATGACAGTGGGTGATAGTAATCTGTGAAGTTGTATTTTCTGGGGTAAAAATCAATATGAATGGAACGAGAACTCAGTGTGCATCCCGCGGTGCATGTTTTATCTGCATGAACTGTGGTGTGATCTCTTGGCCTTTTGAATCATTTTGTTTAAAGGCCTTACACAGATCATTCTGTCATTGGTGGTGGGTGACGTTTTCCTAAGATTCCACCATTAGATTAAACTATAAAAATGTATGCTTTTTCTTGACCATGTGTGTGTGTGTGTGTGTGTGTGTGTGTGTGAGACTTATGTGCACAATTCATAAAGATCATCATGAAGCAGACTGGCTACTAACTCCACATATTCAAAATATAATAGCACAATTCATTCTTATTTTGTCATTGATTTCTAATAATCTATCTGTGCAATAACAAGTGTTATAATCAATTTGAATATTTTCTTCTCTGTATTTTACACATTGTCACCTCCATTCTGACTGATAATAGGCACTCATTAATGAGTTAAAAATTTGAATGAGATTTACCTTTGCTGCTTTTCCTTCCTACAACCCTGTCTTTAAGTTAATTCAGATCTAAGTAGCTTTCTGGTAACCAAGAGCTAAATCTAATGTTAATCCACAGTCAGATTCTGGTCCACACATTTGAGTCTCCCTTTCTCTGAGCAGACATGCCCAATACAGTCCTCAGGTTACTCCCTTCAAGGATAAAATGGAGCAGTCTAGAAAGCACCACAGTCTAGTGGGCAGAGCTATTTGTGAGTCTGAACAGAACAAATCTTACTGCAGGTACCCTAAAGTATTTACTAATGGAAACTCTGGCTAAGGCAGCATCTTAAATTATATGTAGAACCAGCATGCTGTCTCCGTAACATGTTGCAGCATTTATTGGCAGGGCGTGAGCTAAGGTAAACTCCCATTTAAAAAAAAAAAAAAAATCTTTGTAATGATTAGCAGGGGCCCAGTATAGTTTAAGGTATTCTTTGGAGTTTATAAATATGGCCTCATAAAAAGCTCAAATATAAGGGAACTGTGACTTTAAGTCATTAGGAGCCCAGTGGTTTGATAAAATAACAGGAAACAGACAATTTATTATGAGCAGTCTCAGTAGCTCTGGATTATCTATAAAACTTTTACGGCCTTCCCCAAGTGGCAAGAAGCCATAAAACTTGCCTGAATGAGGGACTTGTTAATTTACTTGTTAAAGCAAATTAAAAATTTATAAGTGCTTTTAGGTAAATGAGATCTTCTCTCATTGCTGCCCTTGCGGGGCCCAGGAGTCCTAGGAGGGGCGAGTGGCTATGCTCAGACACCACTGCAGAACAATAAAAGCTATTAAATTGTTCCAGTTTATTACAACAGAGCCGTGCAGCTGTTGCCATGGCTAGCTGTAGGGTACCAGTAGTTGACAGCCTGGAGTTTCACTAGGTTTTCTGTCTCACTCAGAGAAAAAGAAAACAAGAAAAGGGATGATTTTTTATCTTTGTAATACCAGAAGTTGGTATTACAGACTGCCTTTTCTTTTTTCTTGACCTTAAGAACCCAGAGTTTTTAAGCGATTTTTTATTTCCATGAGCCTTTCTTTTCAATTCCATAGGTTGTTTGTTAGTACTTGTAAATTTCTACCCACCATTATGCCTTTTAGCATTTAGTCCAAACAAAGGCCTTCTGTATCCTTAACATTTCTTTAAAATCTCTCTTGTCCCTTTTCCTCTCTTTTCCCCTTCTTCCCCCCTTCTCCCTCTCTCTTTTTCCTTCTCTGTCTAGCCTCAAAATTAGGAGGAGGTAAGAAAGGGTATCTGGTGCAAGTTCTAGTTTATTTAATTCCAGAAAACTGTATAAAATCAATGCTTTTGTGGGATTCAAAGTTTAAAGGTAAAGACAGATTTTTTTTTTATTCTCTTTGAATGAAAAACCAATTTAGGTTAAAATTACTGGATCTAAGCATCTTCCTTTACCTTTTTCTGTTGCCACTTGCCAGATTTCTTCCAGAGGCAACTCTGAAACAACAGGCTCCTGAATGATGTTGCCTGCTGGAGGTCCTTTAGCTCTGGAGCTCTTGTTTGAATCTTCACTTGCCTCCATTTCATGTGCTGCACAGTCACACCTTCTCTCTACCTTAGTGATAGCAGGGATTCTTGGAAATAGGAAAGAACTTACTCTTCCACACAGATCAGAAGATTTGATTTAGGAATACCTAAAACAGTGCTAACTAAAACAGTATACTAAGGCTGGGGGATAGCTCACTTGTCTGTGGGTTCTCACTCAGGTGTTCACACATGCTCAGGCTTAGGGTGTAACAACAGTGGGGTTTATTAACAAAGGAGTAACTAGGACAAAGGAAAAAGTTTGTAAGGCCACAGATGGCTGACCATCCTATCCCTGATAGTGTCCATAAGTCCAATCCAAAGGCTGCTTGTAGTAGATGACATTGTCCCTTCAGTAGGCTGGAGCTGATGGTATGCCAGTAAGTGGTGAACTAGGATCCAGCTCAGAGTGGCAGCTGGAGGTGCTCACAGTTGTTGCTACTGAGTAGCACCACAGTAGCTAGCCACACCTTCCAAGGTCAGACTGGCTAGTATCAGACAATGGCCCAGACAGTGCCAAAGGCAACAGCACCAGGAGGTGGTGCTGGAGGCTTAGAAGTGGTGGACAGCTTTCAGAGATAGTTGGCCATAGGTCAACAGTGCCAGCCACAGGCCCGCAGTGCTGATTGTGGCAGAGTACAGCCGCTAGTGTTATAGCCGTTTGAGAGCAGTTGACATATGCCAACAGCAGATAACCCTTATAGAGACACTAGGCACAGGCCAGTGACCACAGGCCAGTAGTTTCCATCAGCAAGTGACTTTGGAGATAGGGTGGGAAGCAGGAGCAATGGTTAGGCTGTAGTTTGCAGCAGAGATTATATGTGAATGTCTGTGGAGGCCTCTGAAGGTCTTGAAGTTCTTCCCAGGAGATCTGGATGACTCCTGTTGAGTCTGCCTGTAAAGGTCTTTCCAGGATAAGGTCCCAACAAACCTGAACCCTAACCTTCTGAAACTTTGGCTTGTAGCCCCTGTCTTTCAAGCTTGATTGGTCTGTTTACAGTTCCAATTGTATGAATGGTGCTGGTCAAGCTCTAATCAGTTTGATCCATTTCTGACCTTTAATATTTTCAAGAGTGAAACTTTGGCCTGTGCATCCAGATCTGATCTACAGTGAATCTGGACAGACCCATCAGCTGTGGCCTCGATGCCGCCACAGCTCAGGGCTGCATCACAAGCGGCACTCTCCACGGTTCCTCAGACCTGTGGTAGCAGACCTCAGACCTGTGCACACCTGTGGTAGCAGCAGTCGTGGGGTTCCTCTTTCAGACCCTTTGTATTTGTATGGCAGAAAAATTTATGTTTTACACTATTTACTATTAAATAAAAATGATGGGTATGTCACAGGTATATTTACATTTCAAAAATCTCTTTAGGAATGTAAGGTTCTGGGGCCTCCTGGGGGTGCGGGGGTTAGTCTCTGCACTATCAAGCTATTGCCAGCCACTATAGCATGAGTTCAATCCCCTGCCAGGGAGGTGACCCACATGATGCAGCAGACCTCTCCTGTCTTGCCCGCTGCAGTATGTTTCAGTAGATCCACTCTGTCTCTGGTGAATCCTCTCACCACCCACACCTCTGGCCTACACCCCTGTTCTTATATGCATAAATAAATAAAATAAATCTTTAAAAAAATCTGTCTTCAAAAACGTAAGGTTCTATAAACATTATCATTTGGTAATATTTGTATCATTCCTGTGAAAAGTGTATTTTGTTAACTATGAGAACAGATATGATAAAAATAAAGCATGATAATTAGTGTATCTATCCTGTAGTAGTCACGTACATGAACTATTTACATCAGTATCTGTATCTCTGATTTGGGTGCCATCTGAAGCTATGTTTGAAAAGCATAATTGGCAAATAAGTTTTATAGAAAATCTGGGTTTACAGGAAAGGCAAAAAAATGTCAAATATATTTTTAAAGTAGAGTTTTAGAAGGTATCAGCCTTCAGTCAGTGAGTTTCAATAAGGTTAAGATTTTCTTCACTAGTAACTCTTCTGATTACCATTTTTTTTTATAGTACTACTGTATGCCTATTGTACCTCTTTCACTGAACTTCGTAAATCTCTTACTATTTCGAATCTTAATGTCTTTTGCATTTTAGTCTTTCATTTTCATTTAGAATCTCAGTAAAAATGCTTGGTTATAACCACCTTTTCATAAATTGTCTCTTTGTTTAAAGGTATTTTTTGGGTTTGGTCTAATATCCTGATGAATAGAACTTAAGACTGGAACTTAAATACGTTTTTATAGTATTACCTCATAAACCTGAACCCAAGTCTGTGGAGTAGAGAACTGTGGTGGCTGTCCCATTTTTTTTTTTTTTTTTTGTTCAAGAGAACTGATTGGATTTCACCTGCAGAACAAATTGATAAATTAAAACATTTTTTCTATAGAAAAAGCAAATGACATTGGACTAAAGGTCTACTGATGAGGAAATACTATTGTTTAAGAGGCTATTCAGAAAATACTTTGATACAATAGGACAATGTGGTGCAGCCCCAAGGACAGATATGATATAGTGAGGTATTATAAACTTTTCACAGTAAACTAGCAATGCTCAAAAAGTGTTTGTTTCTTACAGAATTCATGTTAGAAATTTAGTGTATGTACTTACTCCTTAGTAATATTGATATATGTTGTATAATGATTGCTTAATTGCTAATTTTCCTATGTTAATTGATGTTTTTCTATAAAACTAAATTCTTTAGCTCTTTACATTTATTGGATGCCATCTGCTTATGAATTTTCATTAGAACTGCCAGAAAAAAAGTACAGACCCTTCCCCCATCTTTCTTTTAAAAAGGTAGCAAATATGCATCCATAATGACTTTTTAATGTGTCTGTAGGGATTTTTTTTTAATAGGAATAAAACATTGCACTAAAAGCATTTCTTCTCTTCCAAACCTATATTTCCTTCCTGTGTCACCACGTGTCATTACTGTGGCAATATATCCTATTATTCTTGTAAAAAATACTGCCTGTAATTTTTCCTCTGGATAAGTACTGAGCATTATACTGTATTTAAAATATATTCTGATTCCTATGAAAAAATACCACATTAATTTTTGGAAATTTAAAAATAGCTCTATTATAAAGATATCATTAAGTTTTCATTGTATAATAGCAAAGTATGAAGGAGGTACCCCACACAATCTTTTTTCTTTGCAAATTTAAATATTTTTTGTGATTTCTTTTTACAGTCAGCTACCAGTTCTGAAACATGTTTAGTGTTGCTATTATATTGTATATTATAATGTATATTGTCTCGGAGTCTTCTTGGGCTTTTGTAAGTAAATACTATAGACTGGGTGGTTCTTAAACAACAAAAACTTACTCTGTATAGACCTGGTGTCTGGGAACTGCAAAATCAAGGCTTTGACAGTTTGTGTTTGATGAGGGTGTGCTTTCTGTTTGTTTGTTTTTCACCTATTTTTTTATGTGGTGGAAGGGAGGAGGGAGCTCTTTGGTATCTCTTTTAAGAACACTAATGAGAATTTCACTCATGTGACCCACTCATCTGCCAAATACCCCACCATCTACCATCACATTGGAGATTAGCCTTAAATTTAAGAATTTTGGGGGGACCCATGCATTTGGTCTGCAGTATACATGTACTTGCATTTGTATGACTGACATAAATATTAGAATTTAGTGGAGGTTTTTTGATTATGGACTAGTCTACATACTTTCCTACTTTTTTCCCCTAATAATCTTATCCTAAATACCCAGACCTCAGTATCAGAGTTGTTATACACCAGGCAAGAACTGCTTGGCATTTACAGATTTTGAATAAGAAGTTCAAATTTCTAACATTTAGAATTCTTTTAATAGCATTATTATTTAGATGGCTTAGGGAATTTAAGGTGTATTCTGAATTTTTTGGGTCAAATGTGACCAAAAAGTGAAGGAAAAAAAAACTGTATTAAAAAGTATTTCAACTATTAGTCATTCTTCAAAAAAAAATTGAGTTTTGTAGAATTTATTTCCTAGAATAGCACAGTTAATATATTAAGATTCAATCTATTTCATTATGTTGTAGTTATTCAGAGGTAAAATTGATACACAGGGTGGTAAATATAATCAAGGTATATGATGGCATTTACCTAAGTTTTCCCATTACCAAGGAAGCAGGAAAATTATTTATAAGCAGTTTGCTAATTGCCTGCCCCAAAATATTTGGTTACTATATCAGAAAATGTTAGCATTATTATTTGCCTGTCGGACAAAACACAGTGCAGCTGATTATAACATGTCTGCACTGCCCACCTATGATAATGATACTCTGGAGGGCAGCATAATGCTTGGAATAACAGGCTCTGCCATAAAAGGCCTCTAAGAAGCCAGGGTCCACCTCCTCTATCTGTTCAACCTCTGGTTAACATGAGTCACCACTTAGCCTTGAAATGGTTATATTTATGTCAGTTTCACAGTTTGTTGTGATAACAACCTGTAGCTTAATGCAGTAACATGTTTGATAGGCATTTCCTCGAGAACAGCAGGGTCCTCCAACTGGGAACCAGGGATTGTGTTCTGACACAGCTCACATTCTTTCTCTGGGTTCTTTGGATGATAGTCTCTGAATTTTAGGTTTTTTGGGTAAAGAGGACACATCACAATTTACTTTGCTTATCTATGAGTGTTTCTATGAGGATTAAATTAGATAAATTAGATGTAATTATTGGAAAATCATTTCACAACAAATGTGTACGGTGTAATTTTCATCATAAAAATGTAAGCAGCATAGTCATCCTGTCCTAACTTGCCAGATCTGAGAATGTGGTATGTCCAGTTATCGTTCACTGGTTTTTTTTTTAATTATTGTTGTTGTTTTCATGTGTTGCTACAATGCTGCTAGTCTACGACTTTTTTTTTTTTTTTTGGCAATTTGAGTCAACTTAGCTGCATTGTTGAATGCTTTATTTTTTTATTAATAGCTCTATGAGAGTTTCTGTTGTATATCAAGGGGCTAATGTGACATGGGTTTTGGGGGAAAAACATCTAATTAGAAAATTGGATCTGTTCTTAAATTGCAAATGTGTGTACATCAAAGCCATCATAAGAATAAATTTAAGTCTGATAGTGTACATGGTTTCAGTACACATTGGCAAAATGTCCTGCTGATTGCTGATTGAAAACAGTTGTTAATTCTCTACTTCACTAAATTCAGAGTGGAAAAACTTTCCTTAATAAAGAACAGATTGAGGAGATCCAAGACCTTACTGTGTGGGAATTAATGGCAGATGCATATACTGGTAGTTAAAATGTTTCATTAGATGTTAATGTCTTGCTGTGTTTTTAATTGTTCAGGAATTAGCCTCCAGAATATTAAAACCATCTGTTTGTTATCATGATGAAACAGAATGCTTAAATAGTTATTAATTTGTGTTTCTTGTCTTTTTTTTTTTTTTAACTGAGGGATAATCTGTAAAACTTTGATCTTTTCAGAGTTTAGGGAATTTGGAATATAGAAGTGAAAAAATAATTTTAAAACACACCAGTGTCCTGAATAGCTGTTTATTTTCCTACCTGCTGTGTATATTTTGTGTATTCTTCTTTACGTTATTTTTTAAAGTAGGATGAGTTGATTCTTTTATGTTAAGATGACAATGATCATACAACTGGTTTAACAGTTGATTTAAACTACTAGACCACTCTTAACATGCTGCTATTTTACATTGACGATCAAGACAGAATTTAGTCATTTAGAGGGAAGAAAAGAATCTAAAATTTTTTTTTGCTGGGGACATTCCCTTCCTACTGTACTCCACAAGGTCTGCATAACTACTAAAAACTAGCATCCTTACATAGTCAAGATACCCTAGGTACTAGTCCTGCGTCTGCTGCTTTTCGCCTTTGTGACTTTGCTCAGATTACTTAGTTTTCCTCAGCTTTGGTTTTCCATCTGTGAATTGGGAAATACAATTGAATTTAAAGTTTTTGTGATTCTTAGAATATGAATATTGCATTTTTTTCTGTATGGTAGGCATATTAACTGTTTTCTTTCTTGATTACATGGAGCCAGTGAGATGCTTTGTGTGTCACTGAGAATATTTATGTTAACGCTGTACCTACAAGAGCTAGAAACAAATACTTAATTTCTAGCCTTTATCCCTGTTTTGATAACCAAACATTGGTGCATTCTTACCCTCAAAATGAAAATCTCAGTGTTATCTCTAATTAACTGCTGGATGTGTAGCTCTTAAGATGGAGACAACTAATCTACCTTTGCATGGGATTCCAATTATGTCTCCAAGGGTCCTCGTAATTGCCTTCTCATCTCAGAATTTGGTAGGAAAATTTTTCAAGATCCTTCTTTCATTTATGCAAATCAGCTAAAGTTATGCCAACAAATAGAAACTTTTTGTATTTGAACCTTTTTTCGTCTTGGAGAAATGCCATCTGTGCAGACCAAGAGTTTATGGTGGTTGGGAATTCTTCAATTCTCTGTATAAGTTTACTTCTTCACACTCAAAATTTCGTCATTCCATTCCCTATATCTATTTTCCCAGATTGAAAAAGGAAAAGGCTTCAAACTTAAAATCTTCTAGAGGGTGAAGTTTCTTCTAAGCTCTGGGTCTTTTATTCAGAGTCCTCAGAGATCAGGCAGATGATGCAAATAAGTGATGCAGGAAATTGTGGGATGTGGGGACCTTACTGGCATGGTGATATAATGACTGTATAACTACAATCTCTATATAAGTACAGTTAATTCAGCCAAGGCTCTGCCTGTTTACAGTGGAGTGCAAACAGAAACTATCCCTTTGCAGTGTGATAATCATTTCCATAGAAAGTACCTTTCATTTAAAAATTTACTCAGGAGAATATATTTAGTTCTAAAATCAATTGTGTTTCTTTTTAAATATTGATTATTATTGATAAATTAGTATTTGGTAGTATACATGTTTAAATGAGTCTCCCTCTGTGTGGGATATGTTTGAAGAAGATTTTAGTCAGATTAATTTTAAAATAGTAACTAAAGGATTTTTTAAAAAGCACTTCTTAGTAGGAAAAATAAATAGGATTTTAAAATGTTTCATATTACCCAAATTACTTTTAAGTGGCAATCTCATCAATAAGAACGTATAATACTAAGAGAGTGATTAACTTCTCTTGGTAATGGCTTTTGACCTTTTGCTGAACAAGAACTTTTAAAATTCTCAAATGCTAGGATGAGGATTTATTAAACTAACTGTAATTACATGCTACTTTTCATTTTATAATCCTATACCTGACTACCTAATATAATTTATTTTTTTATTTATTTTTTTCTTATAAGATTTATTTGTTTGTTTGTTTATACAAGCACTGGGTATAGTCAGAAGCATGGGAGGGTGAGAGAATTCACCAGAGCCAGAGCAGGGAACAGAACAGGCAGACTGATGAAATACACTGCTGAGCGGAGCAGCAGGCATGGCAGGAGAGGTCTGCGAGCCATGTGGGACCCTTGCCGGTGGCCGGGGATTGAACCAGCACTGCAGAGGCTGCGGGCAGCTTCGCAGCCCAGCGCTCAACCACTGCGCCACCAGGGGAGGACCTATCAAATACACTTTAAGTTACATATGATCACACTTTCAAGAACAAAATCAGCTATAATATTTTTTGAAGAATAAGGAATCCGAAGACTGATTTTGTGTGATCACAAAGATCTCAAGTTCATGAGTGCACATTCCACTATTCATATTCCCACTCAGCTTTTGAGCTTTCCTTATCATCTACTAGAAGGCTGTTGGGGTTAGCATCTGTGTCAGATGCTACTGTAAAACCACCAGATCAGTAATTTAGGAAATAACAGTGACCTACTAACTTCAGCTTTTTGCAGGTTAGTGATCAGTACTGACCTTAAAGCCAGGTAAGAGGCACTTTGACTGTGGACCCTGCTCTGGCCTACTTAAGCCATACCTTTTCCCAGAGTGGAAGAGTTCAAAGGGCCAAGGCCATGTGCTCATTTGGAGTGCATAACTCTCTTTCAACCCATGGTATGGTTATTTTCAACTCCAAAATTTCTACCCCAAATTTCTTCAAACTGACAGTCAAGATATGTTTCTTAGGCCCTTCCTCCTGAGAGTGGACTGCTCCATGGCTGTGATTTTGCTAATAGGAATTGGGGTAAAATGAGCTATGTGGATGAAGCCTGAATGTTGGATTGGGATGTTAGCATACATACTATGTTAGCACACATACTATCAGGCTTCTTGGAACACAACTACAGAAAGGAAGAAAGAGCACTGTACCATGGGTAGGCTCTTGTATGCAGCCACATTCCATCAAGAAACTTTAAGGAATACAGAATTCTATTGATAATATAATTCAGTGTCATTCATTTAGGCACAGTTAGAGGGTAGGGCATACTTTACAACTTTAATTTATTTGTACACACGTTTTTGAACCTTGTTTCCAAATTCTGCCTGTTGTTGAGGTTGACAGGAGCAAATTCATGGCATATGAGGAAAAAAGTCTCCTTGAATTGGGGTTAAATAGGGGATAAGAGGAGAATTGGAGACTACATATTCAAGTATTGCCTAGAACAGTTTTTTTGTTAGATAAAATAAGGAAAAACGGAGGTAGCTGAATTTCTTTGTTTTTGTCTTATTTCATGTCTTCTAAGGTGGGGAAAATAATAGTCAATGTTTTTACCCCAGCTGAAAGGATTCACAAAATACCGTGGAGTTGGTGGCTTGAAAGTAGAATTTGATTTTCTTTCATTTCTGGAGGTTAGAAGTATAAGATCAAGGCATTCTCTTGGGGCCTCTCATCTTGCCTTGCATATCTAGTCACCTCCTTGCCGTGTCCTCACATGGCCTGTTTTCTGTGCGTGTGCGTTCCTGGGTGCCTCTTTCTATGTCTTAATCATCTCTTCTTATAAAAACACAAGTGAGATTGGAATAAGCAACTCCAATGGCCTCATTTTAACTTAATTACCTTTTAACAGTCCCTGTCTTCAAATATAGTCACATTCTGATGTAATGCAAGCCAAGTAGATCTATAACAGGGATCCCACATATTCTACAAAATGTGTTGATAACTCCCATCCCACCTATGAAATGGCTATGACTTTTCACAAAAGTTGCCTGTAATACTTGCTAAACTAATTCATTGATGTCCTAATGGAAGTAATGTAGACTAGGATGAAATAGTTGCTAATTGGTGATAAGTTTATTGAGACATAGGCTACTGTGTGCTAGTAACTGAACTGTGTCATCCTCACCCCTCAACTCCATATTCAAATGTTGAAGCACTGACTCAAAATGTATTTAGCCTAATGAAATAATTAAGGTTAAATTAAATCCTAAGGATAGGGTCTTCATAGTTTTGTAGGTGAGTTACTAGAGAAGTAACTGTTTTCATGTTCCATGTGAGGATACAGAGACCTGGGGGCTGTCTATAAGTTAGAAAGAGATTTCTTTCCAGAAATTTATCAAGGAAATTTGAACTTGCAGTTCTAGCTTCCAGAACTATGAGAAAATTTTGTGTTGTTTAAGTCTCTGAAATGTGTGGTATTTGTTAGGGAAGCCTGAACCAAAACATCAATACCCAGGGACAAAGGATGGGCTTAATCTTGATGAGAGTTCAATTTTTGATTGGATTTGATATGAACTGATATCAAATCAGTTGTCAAAACAATGACAAGCTATAAAGAGATTTGCTGTCATAGATTAAAAGGCCTCGTAACCAATAAGGTAGTTTATATTATCACTAATGCTATATGTTCATAATCTCTCAATTATAATGAATAGCCAGTAGTGTATAGGTTATAGAGAAGAAAAATGCTATTTTTGGAAAGAAGATTTTTAAATGTGATTGCCATGGCAAATTTAAAATGTATGTGAAAATAGAGATAATGGTATAAGTAATCCACATGTAATCATCTAACTTTAACAATGAAGACATAGCTAATTTTATTTCATCTGTATCCCTACGAGCTCCCTCCTATTCATACATATACTCTTCAGCCTATCATCTGGGTTATTTTGAAAAGTAAACCCCAAAATAGCAAATCATTATAACCATAAATACATCAGTATGCATCTCTAAATGACTCCATTTTTATATTATAACAAAACAATAATTTTTTAATAGTTTGTCTCATAAACTTTTTACCCCACTTAAATTAGGTTTAAAACATGATATACATCTGAAAATTGGTTGAGAGGTCTTACAGGTCATGTTATCCATTCCTACTGTTTTTCTGTATTTATCTTGCAGTTCGCTTAATGAGGGAATCAATTACTCATTGAGGGATTTTGCTGATTGTATCATCTAATGTGTGGTTTAGTGTGGCAAACACCTCTATTGTTTCAGACTTTTCTTCTTAATCGCATTCTTATAAATCATGACACCCCCACCTTCACCCCATAGTTTAAAATCCTGTTTGGCAGAAAATGAAAATTCAACCATGGTGTCATGTCTTTTGTCAACATAATTCAATCATGACGTCAAACTTGAATAATAGATACAGATAGGTGTTACATATTAAATACTAGTTTTTTACATTTCCGTTATCTGTTCACATTAAGTCATCAAAATATTATCATAATTGTCTTGGACAAATCATAGAGAGCATTGATTCTCTTGATAAGTGTTTTTAAGTTCTGTTTGGGTTATATGTGTCTACTTGAAGGACATGGAATTGGTCAGTATTCTGGATTGTCTCGATTGCTTTATTATGTTTGAGATGTGTGGCTAGATTGATCTTGCCTTATTTTCTTCTTTATTTTATCAATTTTCAGAGTTTTCTATTACTATGAAGTTCACTCATAGTAATTGTTGAATAATATATGTAATTGTTGAATAATATATGTAATTATAATCAGAGAGAAGTAATTTTATAGTTTCCACTTTCCATATCGATAATACAATTTTCAAATTATTATCTGTATGATACCGTAAATATTTATTCGGAAACATCGCTGACACAGATAAATGACTTTACAAAGTCCAGCTGTATCTATGAACCTTATCTTAATTTTACATTAATGAAACTTTGCTAATTCCTTTGAAATGTTTTTAGGCTGCATGGATTATGAGGCAATTTCTTCTTTTCTTGTCTTTGTAAACCCACCGAGATAGGCAGAATTTTAAGATGCCCCTTAAAACACTTACCTCCTGTTTGCTCCCTTGCCTACTTTTTTTTTTTCATATAACACAGTTGATTTCATAAAAACAGTTATTTTTCATTAACCTGACCTAATCATGTACATCATCATCAATGGCCTGACTCCTGAAGAGAGTAAACCCATGGTATCTTTTACATATCTTTAATAAACAGTTCATCAGAATATATGACACCATAAAATCATCCATTGTAAGTATATACTTAAGGAGTTTTTTAAATATATACATTTGTGCAGCCATCACCATATTCCAGTAGTAGAAGTTGCACATGGGTGATAATTCCATTGGTGGTGATATCCCACAGATGTTCTAGAAGTGGTCTTTCTAAATTACCAGATTTACTAACTAGTACATTTACTATATAGATATAGTACACTTTGTATTAGTGGTGATTTCCTACAGATGTTCTGGAAGTGGTCTTTCTAAGTTATCAAGTTTACTAGATAGGAACTAAGTCAAAGTGAGTTTTTTAACTTTTGTCTTTTTATATTGCTTTGTTATCTTGTTGTCTTTTTATATTGCTTTGTTATGTTGTTCACTTCGTTATCTTTGTATTGATTTCCTTTATTAGTTAACATATTTGTTACTTTATATATCGGCATAAAAGGGTTTATAACTTAATCATTTAGTATAAAGTGCAAGAGAGTACAGGTAAATCTGTACTTTTTATTTATAAAATGAATATTTCTCACATATACCCATTTATCTAGCCATTTATTTCTAATCTTTATCTTTTTACCCTACTGTTTTTTTTTAAAAAAAGGGAATCTTTTTGAACTAACAAATGGTAATTGATTTATTGTATTTTACCAAATACAAACCTGTCTTTGCTTTTTCTGACACAAACAAAAAAAGGAATCAAATCCAGTTATATCATTGCTGGGACCACTAAGTCATATGCTTTTGACTTCTTGCTCTTTTTCCTCATTTTCTCTCCATTTCTCTATTGATTATAATTTTATTTCATTTACATTTGGCAATATTTGGAAAACAAGTATTCTTACTGTCTAAATTTTGCTAATAATTAGCTGAAAGATGTTTAAATCCTTACTTTAATGCTCTCTATTAAAAGGCAATAGCAAGATAGCTTCTGGTTTTATGATCCAGGAGATATTTTTCACAAGTTGTTTGTTGTGTTCTAGCTTCAAGAATTCAGTTTTTACCTGTCAAGCACAATTTGTTATTTTACATTTAAAAATACAATATTCTTTAGAAAAATGGTTATTCTATTCAACTTTGGTGATTTTTTTTTAATAGTAGTTATTTCTCAACTAACTTATTTTAATGTGTCAGTCTTTACATTAAATTTTTTAGCTTATTTCTATGTCTGTCCTCTGAAATACCTTTTATTTGGCATACAGATTAAAATGTACAAATGCTACCCAGTCTGTGAAATTCACTATTTGGGGACAGTTTTATTTTGAAAAAATAAAAACCAGCCTTTTAAGAAGATTACTTTCTGCTGTGATGTTGGTGAAGGTATGCTATAAAATTTCATTGAAATAAAGAAGATTCTGTCCTTATCTACACATTCTTAAAACATTGTATAGAGTTCATTTAAATCACTACAGGAAAACTCAGCAGTCTGAGATAAGATTTATGCTGCTTTGAGGATCCACAACTGTGGTAGGAGATTACTGTTGGATGCTCTTCTGCATTTCATTGCATAATTCACATCATTTCCCTTGAGTTCCAGGGAGAGAGATCTTTTCCACATACTTTATCCTTCTATGAATTTCGTTTAAAGGGTTAGTGACATCTGCTGAGCATCAGGCATGTTGTTGGAACTCTCTATATTCAAACTGAAAAGAATGACATAGCGTGGCTCACAAATCTTGGCAGAGGTGCACAGAACTGCTGCACCTGTACTCAGGTCAGGGTGAAGGGACTTGGTTATATGTTCATTAGCAGTGCTAAAACCACATATCTTTATTTTCCTAATTAGTCATTAATAACAGTTATCTCTATAGCAAAACCACAGCTTCAGAGTTTGGAATATATATCGTCAATAATGAAAACTGAACTGACTTCTTATATTTTATAAAATATATCCATCTTATTAATAGAATCACTACCACTCATTCCAGACACTAGCTTCTTTTTATCTGTTTTGTTCTAATTCTGATGCCTAAATACAACATTTTAATGGGAAAATAATTTTTGGAGCTAGAGAGTGTGTTACAGTAATTTTAAATAAATGAGTCCTGAAGTAGTTAAAGGCTGTGGTATGGAATCTCATTGCATCTGTTATAGCAAAAGCTTTCTTACAACAGAGCCGCCATGGATGCTAGGACAAATCAATGTAAGTGGATCGATTTTTCTTAGGTCTTTTAAATGTTTAAGCCAGCACCTGGCCTTTGCAATGTCTCTTGGTTGTAGGTAATAGCTGGGAATTTCAGGTGAAGGATTACAACTTCTGAGCCAGTTATGCTACCCCAAATGATCCATTGGATGTGGCTGCAAATGCCAGTTTTAAATGTATTCATGGGATTAGGAATGAATACTTCTTTGCCTGAAATCTTGTGGTTTAGCTTTAGTACTTACTGTAGTCAGTCCATTTCTTTGAAATATTGAGCTGTCTGACAGCTTAAAATCCTAAGTTTCCTTTAAACTTGAGCCTGGCTTTGGAGGAGAAAAGGGGTAGCGTGGGGGTGGATTTTATGTAAGACTCTCTGAAGAGAATTCACTGAAATGCTTTTGCTGGCAGGGTGTGGGGAATGGCTAGCAAGCTGCTTCCTCTCAGCCTTTCTTGGGTATTGCCCTTAGCCTAGATCAACATTTAGTCAAATAATTAACGTCACGGCCACTGAAGTCTCTTGTTGGGCCTTGTTGAAGTAATCATTTTTCTTCAATGAAGAAACATGGAAAAGACTTAAATGCAATGCCCAGATTTTGTTAAGCCATGTGGCTAGGAGATAGAAAACATCTTGATAACCTTATACCCTGAATTCTGGCTGGATGTTTGTTTCTCATCTAAATTGGATGACTGAATTTTTATAACCATCTCTTGATCAAACATCACCTAATGAGATTTCTTCCATTGTGAATGAAGCCAGCTACCAAATTATATTAAAAATATACTCTATTGAGGATGCTGCTATATTGCAGAATCATTATTTCCATGTTAAATGTAAACATCTAATTATACCAAGAATTAAAATGAAGAGATCAGTAAGCAGTTGAGACATGGGTTTAGTTCTAGATCTCTTGCCTAATTTGAAGTACATTATTTGCTCTCTTTGTATCTTTGTGCCTGTGTCTTATAGTTTTACTTGCCTTTACTTGACTCAGGGATACAGTGGGATAAAAGTTCTGACATTGTTTATCAATTAGAGAGCCCATTCTACATACAGATTTTACTACTAGTATAAATATATTTGATAATAGATCTTTTTAAACTTCAAAATGTATTATAATTATCAAAGCATTTAATGAAGAATGATATGCTAGATAAACTCTGAAGGTACATGTATAAGAAAATAACATAAAAAGTTCGTCAGTGACCTTGGTGGAGGTGGTAATATCTGAGCTTAAAAATATCTTGACCTGAGAAGCACAGAGAAGGTGAAGGACACCATTCCAGACAGAGGAAATCTAGTCTACGGGCAGGGATGGACATGAGAAGTTCAGGAAATTAAGAGAAAGTAATGTTCATTGTATATTAAATCCCTCTTTATTATAAGTATAAAAATGAAAACTTGAAGAGAATGACAATATTCTGAACTTTTATTCCATAGTAATAAGAAAAGGCTCATATAGCTTGCATCTGAATTAATTTAGAATTAGCAGGTTTAGCAGTAATTTAAGCGGAAACTAAGCACTTAAGGGCTCAAGAGGATACAAAGTAAAATTAGTATCATTTTTCTGGCTTCCATTAGAGGAGACTTCTTGGAAAAAAGAATTTTAGAAGAAAGCGATAGAAGTGGATATGTAAAAAGGTTCGAAAGCATTAATAATGCTCTACACAGTGGGCATTTGGGCATAACTGATCAGATGGTATCATCTAAAGTAGGGTCTGAACTGTCACCTTTAAAGAAACATATTAAAGATACAAGGCATGTTAATTCAGAAATATTCAATATTCATCTTTCCCCTTAGCCCCAGAGCCACATGAAAACCTACAGGCAAAGGTTTCTCTGTTACTGTTCTGCTCTCTGAAGTTTCCTCCTGCCCAGAAATAAGGAGTTTCTGCTTTGTTTGAGAATTTCTGTTTTCTGATCCATGCACCTCTCTTTAATACTTCTTACTTCCTCCCTAAAGGAACAGACTGTTTCAGATAAGGCTCCTTCTGATCATTTCCTGGCATGTTGCTTTCCTGCCGTTCTTCTCTCAGAAGTGTCTTCCCCTGTATTCCCAGCCATAGGAGCTCAATCCACCTTTAAAATCCACCCATTTCAGAAATTACTTTTCCTCTAAATGCCACTGGCTGTTTTTTGGCTTTCAGTTAGCATGTTTCCTTGTGCTGTTATACTTACTTTTCTTGTACTGTCTTTTTCTTGCTTGATTGAGAACATTGTAGTGGGGCCGTGTTTTGTAATCTGCATCAAATTGCTTGGGGTCTCTGCAAAAGTGATTGGTTATGATGTCATAGACTAATGGTCCATATGTGTGTGACTCAGTCTTTCATAAAGCAATGGTTTGCAATTCTTTGTGAAAATTCATTTTTAATGGAAAATCAGAGCTGGAAAAATGTGTGGGAAATGTTAAAATGTAAATTTACAGAATCAGATTTATTTTTTTGTTTGTTATTCAGGTCTTTTCCCAGTGTTCTTAAAGACCTACACTGTTACACTTAATACGTATTTGTTGAGTGTGTGTTGGCTTAATTTACTTAGGCTGTAGGTCTTAATCTAGCATTATTAGATATCTGGTAGCAAATATCCAGAATGTTGTCTAAAAGAACAGGACCATTTAGTGGTTAAATGATAGTATCACAAAATCTAATTATTTTCTCCTATAAGGAAACATTTTTAAATTTTAATTAATTTTTTTATTGAGGTTACATTGGATTATATCGCTGTGTATGATTCGGAGGTATAGGTTTTGTGTTCTGTGTTGCTTCTTTGTTCAAAGAGGACACGAGAAATAAGATGAGAAAGCATATTTTGTGTAATGGGGCTTCAGCTTATTTAGAGTTGTGATTTTTTTTTTATTGACAAAAAAAAATCATAATTGAAAAGAAGAAAAAAAATCAGAGGAAAGATTACTTGCCACAATCATGAACCTTTGTTAGATTTTCAAATGTTTTTACTCTGTCAACATTTTAAGGTAAATGTTTTGCTTATCCTATCCTCCATCTTTCTTTCTATGGAAATTCCCTGGGATGATGGAGAAATAGTTGTCTAAAGATAACACTGACTTTTTTTTTTTTTTTTCTCTCTTTTGCCTTTAGCTCAAGCCAGGGCAGAACAGCTGCAGGGACAGTGACAGTGAAAGCAACAGTGGAGAATCCAAGGGCTTCCACAGGAGCAGCTCCCGGGAAAGACTCAGCGATGTAAGTATTAAAAAAAAAAAAAAAAGAAAGAAATCAAAACCACCAGACCACACACCCCTTGGCTCAAGAGTCATGTTCCCACACTTCCATCCCTTCAGGTTACTTTGTATTCCTAGGTATCGCAACTCATGCACTTTTGGTGTTCAGATAGTTGAGCCTTGCATTATATAACATTCTGTTTTCTAGTTAGACCTAAAAAGTGTTTCAACAAATTTTTAGGTGGGTGGGAGTATTTGTCACCCTAGAAATAGCAGATTATAAAGAGAAGTTATACTTTCAATATCAGTGTTACCAGTGAAAGAATTGCCAAGCAGTGCTCAAATGGGAGATGACATCTTTTATCTGGGCTTTTGTAATTCTCTCTTCTATGAAATTGGCAACAATCCCTTTTGTTATTTTTTTTTTTTCCTGTTAGCAGGGATAGCATCCCCACTATTTTTTTGGCAAGGGAAGGACTGATTTCAGAAAAAAAGCCATGTGAGCACATATAGTGTTTTTTGAGGGATCTTTCAGCCCTCTAGACCTGACATTAACAGCTCTCCAGCCTCCTACCCACCACCTAGTCAGGTTCCCTTTTGCTACTCCTGAGAATCACCCGGCCCTCTTAGGACCTTCCTGTCTTACATAAACTGTCATATAACAAGATTCTTGACCATCTTTGCACCGGAGAGCAATACTTGGAAATGTATTTGTAAAGTAGATGAAGTAGAGAGAAATTTTTATTACTGTTCCAAACAAAGGAACTTTAACAGATTGAGGTAGTACTTTGAATAGACACGAATTCAGAATCTGAAATTCTAGAAAAAATAGCATTAAAATGCATATAATAAGGAGCAAAACCCTTTGCTCAGTTTTCTTCCTCTTTATTCTCTAAGCCATTGTCTTCATTATGTTGTACAAGATGATCAAGTGTGTTATTAATATTCAGTTCAATAAGTATGAATTTATAAATATGTATCTGGTATATGGTCAAAACTTTTTTATTTTTTTTACTGAGAAGTATCTGTAAGCATAAAAAGTTGCAGGCCACTGCTACATTCTACTGCTTTCTCTGCAATAATTTCCCATTCACTTTTCCATCTGCCAAGATAGACAACTGCAAGGCACAACTGCTTTCCTGGCCTCTCAGAAAAGTTGGCGAGACTTAATGTATGGCACATTTGAATTTGTAAGAATTAAGTGGAATAAAGTATAATTATTTCTATAGTACTTTTAATGTCTTAAATATAGATAATTTCCCTTCTAATATGGTTGAAGATCAGTTATTTATTAAAGAATACCATTTCAGTCTTTTGCTGTGAGTATGCCTATGTATGAGAATATATTTTCGGCATTTATATGAAGCATTAATTTTGTGATGGGATTATAAATTACAACAACACTATGACAATATTCCTTACCTAAGTTGTTAACAATAATTCATTCTTAAGTAGCTATTCTTCTGATACTTCATTTCCCTTTTAATACCTTATTGACCTTGGAAATTATTCAAGGATTAGTTAATTATAACTTCATCATAGAGTAGAGCAATGAAAGTCACACTGTGTCAGGGGACAAGAACACAATATTATATAGGCATTGAGATCTTTCGTCTGATTACTCTGAACTTAATTTCCATTAGGTCAAAAGATATGGGCATAAGACATACCAGGTTCTTGGACAGGAAGACTTAATATCATTAAGGTGTGTGTCAGAACTTCCCATAGCAATTTACAGATTCAATGCAATTCCTATAAAAATTCCAACAGCTTTACTTTTGCAAAAATGAGAAAACAGATACTCAAATTCAAATACAACGGCATGAGGCTACTAGAAGTGAATATGTTCTTATAAAAAGATGAATAAGTCTACCCAGTATTAAAAACTACAAAGCTTACATGTTCTCAGAAACAGTGTCTACTATATCAGGGTAGATATATAGACCAACAGAGTAGAATTGAGAGTACAGAAATGATCCCATACATTTGTATCCAACTGACTTTTGACGTGGATGCCAAGTATATTCATTTGAGAAAGAATTTTCTCTTCAACAATTGGTGCTGGACAACTGAATTTCCCCATGGAAAAGAATGAAGTTGGAGCCTGTATCACACTACATATAAAAATCTACTCAAGTTGAATCAGTGGCCTAAATATAAGACATAAAACCATAAAACTAATCTTAGAAGAACACATGGGTAAATCTTCATGACCTTGAATTTGCTAATGGATTCTTATATATGACACCAAAAACATGAACAATAAAAAGAGAAAAATAGATAAATTGGAATTCACCAATATTAATAACCTATAGAATTCAAGAAAATATTTGAAAATCATTACTAATAAGTGTTTAATATTCAGAATATGTAAAGAACTCCTTCAACAATATAAGGTAAATAGTGCAATTCAAAAATGGGCAGAGAATAGATGTTTGTTGTTCAGAGAATATATACAAATGGCGAATAAGTATATGAAAGATGCTTATCATCATTAGTCATTAGGGAGCTACAAATTAAAGCCATAATGCAGTATGACTTTACATCTACTAGGATAGTTGCAATTAAAAAAAAAAGGGGGGGGGGCGGGCCTCCCCTGGTGGCACAGTGGTTGAGCGCTGGGCTGCGAAGCTGCCCACAGCCTCTGCAGCGCCAGTTCAATCCCCAGCTGCCGCGAGGGTCCCACATGGTGTGCACACCTCTCTTGCCCTGCCCTCTGCTCCCCTCAGCAGTGTATTTCGTCAGTCTGCCTGTTCTGTTCCCTGCTCTGGCTCTGGTGAATTCTCTCACCCTCCCATGCTTCTGACTGTACCCAGTGCTTGTATAAATAAATAAATAAATCTTAAAAAAATAAAAAAATAAAGGGCATTAACAAGGGTTGGCAAGGATACTGAGAAATTGAAACCCTCATACATGACTAGTTTCATTGAATTGTCACATGAAATACTCGTGTCAACCTTGATGTCTTCTCTCTCTCTCTCTCTCTGTCTATAAATTAAAACACAATAAAAATAATGTACTAAAAGTCTGTAACAATCCTGCCAGTTAATCCAGTCTATGAAGTATTTTGAGTTCATGTTGCTTATTAAGCATTAAAATAATACTTTTTGCAAAAAAAAAATTGCATGAACGGTGAAATGTCTAAAAAGAAGAGAAAAAGTAGTTGTCATATAATGAGATGTTTCATAATCTAAATCCATTCATTTCCTTTATATGAGCAGTTCTGAGGCTACAGAGTTGGACCTAGTCTTATTGCTGAGATGAAAGCCTCTGACATGTCAAGTCACAAAATAATTCTTTCAAACAGTAGGGTAATACCTACCGTTACAATATTTTACAAAGTGAAGATGCCCTCTTTTTTTTCTTAAAAGTAATTAATAATGAGTTACTTAATTGACTGTTAGAGAATGAGGAGATGGAGCCAAAGGCCATTACCAGGTTTCGTATTTAAAAATATCTTCCAAGGCTTTCAGTAATATGCTTGTGTTTGCATGTACTTTCTTGTGCATAGGAAAATAGTTATAACTGTTTCAATGTCTACTCATTGTGTCATTGTGTCACTTCCGAGTCTTTGCTATTGGTTGATTTTTCTCCTCATTATGGGATGTATTTTCTGTCTTCTTTGTATGTCTGATAATTTTTCATTGGGATGCCTAGCATTATCAATTTTTCTTGCTTGGATACTGGATATTTTTGGCTCCTGTAAATAGTCTTGGACTTTATGTCACCTGCCAATGTGACTTGGACTTTATGTCACCTTCAGGTACTAAAGGTTCATTTCCAAGCCACCACAGTAAAGGGGATCAAAATAAATGGTGTCACAGAAGGTTTTTGAATTCCTAGTATATATAAAATTATATTTATATTGTATCATAATCTATTAATTGTGCAATTGCTTGTGTCTAAAGAAACAATATATATAATCTAAAAAATTCTTTATTGCTGAAAAATACTTACCATCATCTGAGACCTCAGTCCAAGTCTTTTTTTCCAGTGGAGTGTTGCATGCATGTTGATGGATGATGACTGAAGAGGGTGGTGGCTGCTGAAGGCTGGGGTGGCTATGGCAGTTTTTTTGTTAAGATGTGTGTGTGTGTGTATGCATACAAGAACTGGGGTACAGACCAGAAGCATGGGGGTGAGAGGATTCACCAGAGACAGAGTAGGGAGCAGAACAGGTAGACTGATTGAAATACACTGCTGAGGGGAGCAACAGGTGAGACAGGAGAGGTCTGCTGTGCCGTGTGGGTAGCTCCCTGGCTGGCCAGGGATTGAATTCATGCTGCAGAGGCTGTGGATAGCTTCACAGTGCTGTGCTTAACCCCTTGAGCCACCAGGGAGGCCTGGTGTTTTTTAAAATAAGAGCAATTAACTTTGCCAGACCCTTTAGTTCTTCCTCTCTGTAGCACACAATGCCCTCAATAGTATTTTACCCACAGTAGAATGTCCTTCCAAATTGGAGTCATTCTTCTCAAGCCCTGCTAGTGCTTTGTTAATTAAGTCTACATAATATTCTAGTCTTCCTTGTCATCTCAACAGTGTTCATAGCATCACCCCCAGGAGTAGATTACATATCAAGAAAAACTTCTCTGCTTTTGCATAGGAAGCAACTCCTTATCTATTCAAGTTTTATCCTGACTGCAGCAATTCAGTTACATCTTTAGGTTCTATTTCCCATCTTACTCTCTCTACTACATCTGTAGGAATCCACATGGAATTCAATCCACATGGATTGCTGTGAATTTTTATATTTTGCCTCCTTTCATGAATATTAGATGCTCCTAATGGTATCTAGAATAATGAACTCTTTCAGGAAGGGCATCCATTTATTCATTCCAGTTTCATCAAGGAAATCACTATATATGGCAGCTCTAGTCTTCATGACATGAATTTCTTAAAATAACGCTACTGGAAAGTAAAAATGACTCCTTGGTCCATGAGCTGCAGAAAGGATGTTATGTTAGCAGGCATGAAAACAACATCTCTTTGTCCATCTCCATCAGAGGTGGTGGGTAACCAAGTGAGTTGTCAGTGAGTAGTAATGTTTTGAGAAAAAAAATTTTTTTCCTAAGCAGTAGGTCTGAAGAGTGGGCTTAAAATACTGGTTCAGTGTGTTGTTACTTAAATTTGTTGATTAAGTTTGTGGTCTTTTATAAGTGGTTTGTGTTGACCCAAAACAATTACAATAATACTAGCAAAGCAAACTGATCACATTGCCATACTGATATCATAATAATGAAAACATTTGAAATAGTGTAAGAATCATTAAAGTGTGACATTGAAACACAAAGTGAGCACATGCTGCTGGAAAAAATGGTGCCTGTGGACTTACTAGACTCTGTGTTGCCTCAAACCTTCAATTTATAAAATTGAAGTCTCTGTGAGGCTCACTAAAGCAAAGCACAGTAAAACAAGGTATGTCTGTAGTTTGATTTTTCTGAGACTTATGTTTACTCTTTTGCTAAGTGGAACCAGAACTGCCTTTTGGCTAAAGCTAATTTACCCCCTTTATTGACTACCCTGCTTTGTTTCTGATACATCACAAGGTTTGTCTCTTCTGGCTGGTGGGAATACCAGGGATTCCCTGCCCTATGCGAACTCCGGAAATTTTTCTATGTACTCTTTTCTAATAGCAATTTCTTTCTTGAGCTCCTTTTCTCCCACAGATGTGCTGATACAGATTCAGGTGAAGCCTGGAGGAGAATCATCATGATGCTCTCTCTCTGTAAAGTTCTGGTCCCTCCCATTCTCTGCACTACCCATTCCAGCTGCTTGGCTCTCCGTGATATTTTATTTTGTCTTCTTAACACAAGGGTACTGCTAGTCTCTACCTGGGTCATTCCCAAACTCAAGCTATCAGGGCATGAAAACTATCCAGACAATAATTTGGGGCAGGCACAAGGCAATTGTATTATTTCTCACCTGCTTCCCTTCCCTTTAAGGTCATTGTCCCTCATTGCCTATTGCCCAATTTTCCCATACATTTGGTCTTCTTTAATTGCTTAAAGTGGGAAAGTATATTTGCTCCCTTTTAGTCTTCATGCCTAGTCATTTTTTCAACTGAGATAAAAATTCCTGTAAATCTTCTATTCATATTAGTGACATTTTTAGAAGCTTTGACAGTTGAGTCATTCTCAAGTGCAGCTAGTCAAGGTGTATTATTCCAGCATTTTTTTTTTAATTTGGATAGGCAAAAAGAATAAGAATAAATAATTTTAGTGCAGCTCAAGGATTTGACTCATGGGTTAAGTGTAACAACCTTATGTGCTTGTCTTTTATAAATTATTTACACCCAAACCTTATTGCCAGGAGGGAGTAATTGTCTACAAAGACTTTAACTTGTTTAGATTAGTAACTAAGGACAAAGTTAAGGGGAATAATTTACTGTGTAAATATTCATGATGAGTTATTTGAGGGAGTAAATGTTGTTTGATTTACACAGAATTTTGTAACTGAGGAAGCTGTCAAAACACAGGGATTAAACTTATTGTAAAACTTAATATTAAAAGTCTCAAATTATGAAATGATTATGAACATACATTACAAATGAAGTTATAATAGCAGTTTTTCTACTTATTTGTGACCTTGGATAAAGAATTTGATCCTGGTAAGCCTTGGTTTGTTTATCTTTGAAATGTGATAATTTCACCTACCTTATAGGTCTCCTTTAAAGATTACCTGGTACTATGCATTTGAGTCACGTAGCACTTCCTCTATGCTCAAAAATATTTATCCTCTTCTTTTTGCATCAGATTTAGAACTCCCTTAGGAGCTTTCTCTAACCTTTTCAATTTGAATTCCCTTGTACTTGACAAGATGTGTCTTCTCTCAATCATGACAAACACGGCTCTTCCTCCGCATGAAATCCTCAGTATTATCCCTATGTCTCTAACCTATTTTTCCCAAACCTTAACTGTCCCTCTTAATGCCCTATCCAGTATTGGGTCCTCAAGGGCAAGCATTGTTTCTTCCTCTGTGTCACTTACTCTGTCCACTTAGCCACTGTCCTTCATTTGCCTTTCTTTCTCAAGAGGTCTTTGGGTACGATTATCCTCACCTTTGCTTCCCATTCCCTCACATTTCTTACATAGATGATTTGTATGGTTTCTCAATAATTTCTCTGCTTATCTCTGTTTTTTTTTTCTTTTTTTGCACTATCCTCCACATATGTAATGAACATATGTAATGTATGTTCCTCCAGAGTTGTTTCTCAAGAGTCAGAGCTCTCAAATAAACTTTCTTCTTTGAGATCTTTGGACAAAGCCCACACTCCGGAGGGTTATTCATAGTGCCCTCCATAAGGAAGGATGAAGCTTCCTTTTCATAATCTCTCTCTACTGTTCTTTGTACCGTATATTTAGTCCCTATGAACCATATGTGTTTTTTAACCATATGCTTTTTAAATATGTTTACCTTTTTTCCTTCTTTATTTCCTTTTTTGAAAATATTTCCCTCTAGTCCCAGTGTCACTTCCTTTAGCAAACTCTTCCTACCTACCACTCAGTGGAGTAAAATCCTTAAATGCTTTACTTAAACATGAGGGTGACTCCCGTATCTTTCTGAAAGAATTTGGGGTCAAATTCTTAGTTAGAAAAAGGCAGAAAAATATTTAATTATTTTTAAATGTTTAAGAATTTGAAGGAGGGACCTCCCTGGTGGCCTACAGTTAAGTCTTAGCATGGCCAATGCTGATGTAGGTCACATTTTCTAGTGCATTATGTGGAGGCAAAGTATTGAATTAGTTTTCTGGGCAGCTGTGATGAATGATCACAAACTGCATGGTGTAAAATTGTGGAAATTTATTGTTTCCTAACTTTTGAGGCTACAAGTCCAACATTAACAGGGCCATGGTACCGCTGAAGACCCTAGATAAGAAAACATCCTTGCCTCTTGCCTCTGGCAGTGACTCAAAATCCTTGACATTTCTTGGCTTAATAACTACATCACTCCATCTTTACAAGACCTTTACTCTATCAATTTTTCTAGGCCTGTATGTCCTCTCCTGTTTCATAAGAAAAGCAGTCAGTAGGTTAAGGACCCACCCCACCAAATCCAGTATGTCCTCAATTATATCTGCAAAACCTTATTTCCAAACAAAGTTACTATATCTAACAGGGTTCTCCAGGGAAACAGAACCAATTGGATGTGTGTGTGTGTGAGTGTATGTGTGTATGCATCCATGCATACAAGGAGGCTGACAAGCCTCAAGATCTGTAGGCAGCAACCTGGACACCCAAAATAGCCATTATTTCCAGTATACATCCAAAGGCCTGTCTGTGAACCAGGAGAGGTGATATATCTAGTCCAAAGACTGAAAGAATGAAGACCCAGGAAAAGTTACTGTTTTGGTTTGAATCTGAAAACAGGAAAAAGCCATTGTCCTAGTTGGGGGGCAAAGAAGGGGATTTCCTCTCATTCTGCAGATGGACATTCTTTTGTCCTATATAAGCTACTGCGTAAGGCCCACCAGTATTAGGGAGGGTAGTATGCTTTATTCACTCTTTTGATTTAAATGTTAATCTCATTAAAAATACCCTTAAAGAAAAAAAAATACCCTTAAAGAAAAAATCAAAATCAACAGCAACTATAAACCAGAGACACACTATGGGGGGCAGGGGGCCAGTGGGTGGTAAGAGGAGAGATTAGGGTCAAAATAAGGGGGGTGGAACTGTATGGGGAATATAACCAAAATGAAAATGCATACATTGTGCAAAAATGAAAAATGATGTAAGAATTAAATACAATAAAATATATTTAAAAAATACCCTTGTAGTGATATACAGGGTAATGTTTGACGAAATACCTGGGTATCTAGTGGCCCCATCAGGATGATGCATATAATTACCTCTTATATAACATTCTGACTTTCCAGGTAGACATACATTTTAGGGGGATGTCATTTAGTCCACTATAGGCTATTTTAAAAACCAGTCAAAAATGTTAAAAGGAATGTTGTTACCAATTTTTCTTTAAACGTGTAATTGTCTTTCACATGAAGAAGTATAGATGAAGATGAGAATAAGAGTGAATTCAGAGAATGAAGCCACATGACTGTTGAGTATAGATGATGGTGACAACTTAAAGTGTTTTATAGCAGAGGGTTGGCAAACTGAGCTTGGAATTGACTTTTTCTGCATGTGATTTTTTTTTTTTCAAGTTGCTGCTGCCATTTTTATTTGAAATCCACCTTGAAACCATAAGTTCATTTCCCCCGTTCAAGTATGTTTTGTATCTGTCTGACAGCTATTAGCAGTCTTATCTCCAAGACACATTATTGAAGTTTTAAGATTTTAGGTTCTTTTATTACTTTTTTAATTACAGAAAATCCATAAGTGAGCTTGTCTTGTGATCTTTATAATAAACTTACTTTGGCTATGTGATACTTGGCGTGAGTCTTCTGTTTTATTCCCAAGAAAGGAAAGCATAACTTGGAGGTAAGTAGGCAGAGATGTCAGACACAATTGATGATTTGGAAGAATTTTAAATATTCCATTTGAATTAGCCCTTGAGTCAGAGCACACATCCTTATCTAGGGGCAGAGTACCCATCCATGCCATACTCGGGGGGCTGCAGTAGTAGCTGTGAACTCTCTGTGTACATTGTTAATGAATGGAGCACATCTGTTTTAGATAGATAATCAATTTTGAAATCCCTTGTTGTAAGGTAAGCTGTTAAAACAGAAATGTTAACTTCATGAGTTTAATGAGTAGCTTCAATGATAACTTAGTGACAGAGATGGAAAGAAAGTCAGGTGGGGGCCAGTGAGAAAGAGGAGAATGGAGCATTTAATGAGTATCCACTTGCAGACATGAATGTCAGCAGCAACAGTCTCCCTCCTGGAAAATGTCTTTCAACTGTGCATCCCATTACTATTCCTGCAGCCCATGGTGGCTTGGAGATTGAAGCAGAGTGTGTTTGTAAGAAAGCTCTCCTTTGCAACATAATGAGACCGAGGTGGGTAATTTGCAGAGATTGCTGGAGCAGTGGTCATATCTACAAAAAAAGCAACAGAATAAAAAGACCATGTTAAACAGGAGATGGCTTATAATGAGCCCAGAAATCATGTATCATCTAACCAGCTGGCTGGCATTTCCTCATCCCCAGTCTTCTCATGCAAACTGCTAAACATTCTATCCTCTTCTATTTTCTTAAGTTCTCTGTACCTCTCATTTCTACCTAGGACATTAAAAGTATGAATCAGTTGGCAACTCTATCACTTGAAGAAATAAGAATGAAGCAGTTTTTATTATTCAATGGAAGTGTTTGCCTAAACATGTGTGTATGATATTATTTCATAAGGTGGTGAATCTAAGGATGCTTCTGTTTATCCTTTGTTGTTGTTTAACACTCTTTCAATATTTCAAACCTTATATGTTCTATGGACACTTTGACTGCCTAGTTTGAACACAGACAGTTTGCCTTTTCTTTCCAATCAAGTTAAATCGATGACACCTCCTCTCATTAGAAATTAGTCAAAATCATCTTGATTTCATCAACTATTTCAGTAGTCAAGGAATTCCCACTTGTCTGCTCTTCTAGAACGTTATGGCTTATTGCCCTTCTCTTTTCCAGAGCGTTCTTTTCTTGAAACCATGAGAAAGCAGTAACAATCCCTAAAAAGTGCACATCTGTAAATGAAACACTAATGTAACATATTTTGAACCATAAAAAAAAAACTGTTTCTAAACATGTGTTCCATTTTTGTTGCATAATCTCGTTGCCAGTAGTTTGAGATGTTCATGAAATTTCTGACTTAGAAAAAAGTTAAAACTATCAAATAACTTTATATACATACATACATACATACATATATATATATATATATATATATACTCAGATGAGGCATACATGACTGAGATTCATCTGGACTAGGAGAGCAATGCCTCAGGAATGTGAGGTATGCTGTTGAGCTATCATTGAAACCATGACCTGTGCCCTGTTACTGGTTGGTCTCAACTTCTGGTCCCTACATCTGATGGTGGAGGTCCCATTAGTGACCCGGGCTTAATGTCACATTGAATGCAAAGTTAGGGCCAGATTCTTAGTTTGTAGGACTGTATGAGGAGAAATTTATTTGAAGTAATGTGATTTCCATTCAAATTTTCAACTATGATTGAAGGGATCTGGCAATCACCCAAGAAAAATATGGTGGAAAGGGGAGCAAGAGGGCAGGAAATGTCAGTGCTGTGGACATTTGGAAAAAGAGACTAGGATTTTTTTACAAATTTTTCTGTCAGATCCAGAAATTGCTACTTAATACCACGAATCTTTTCCTATTTAAAAAAAAAAAAGTAAGTGAAGAGGTGAGTATAGTGGATTGGCAAATGTAGGTGGCCAATGACTCTCCAGCTCTGTATGCTTTCTAGCCACTGCTGAAACTCCAGTGAACCTTTAATGTATATGAGGATCTTGTGTCTGTGTTCCTTCATGTGTCTGTGTTTGTGCATGTGTGTGTGTGGGGAGGGGTGTTATAAGGCAGGGTGCTTAAATGCTTTGTTGCATTATGTTAATTCCTCAGCAGTGCAATCAAATTCATGTCGTAATTAAAGCTGTCAGTTGGAAGGCAAGCCAATCGCCACGAAAACACAGCATAACAAATGAAGTGAAATGATTCTGCGTGTAGCTATACAATGCTTCGCCAGGCATGAAATTAAATAAGTAATTTGATGTTGACATCAGAAATTGAAATGATACCCACTGTTCCCTCATTCAGTCAGACCTGCATAAACAATAGCCAGAACAAATATGCACAACAAAGCCCTCTTCTCCACCCAGCTCCCTGAGTAATGTACAATATATATGCAAAATGAGTATAACAGAGCTTTCCGAGACCTGAAGGATGTAATTTTCTTTGGTATACAATAAGATATGTATATGGGGGTGAGGAGGTGAGTTTGGAGGGGTATTCTGCTTCTGGGAGAAAATACATTTGTAGAACGGGGGAAAAATGAAATAAACAAATCCTATATTCTCTCTGAGTAATTCAACCTAAAATGAGTTTACCTCCCAGGGACATGACTCCAGACTGATGGAGACCTAACTTGGCTTTTGCTTTTCCCTGCTTCATGGAGAGCTGTGGTGCTGAAAACAGGTGATGCCATCACATGGCTAATCAGTGCTTTGAGAAGCTGTCTCCATGACTACTGTGGATCTCCCTACATACCATTTGTGGGATCAAGAATGCAGCAGGATTTTTTTACACCTAGTCCAGGGTGCAAGATCATACATTTATCATCTGTCCTTTATTCCTCTGAGCAATCTGAAACACTGAGGTGAAGAAAGTTTTGCTTGGGGAACTGCCTTTAGGAATGCCCTGGAGCATACTCTCCTTATTTGATGTGTATGTTGTTTGTACCTGTAGAATTGTTGTTTTCCTCTAAAAAGCATTTTAAAATCAAGAAGAATCACATCTACTGTACTTTTGGAGATTCTCAACCTAAGCCTTTTTCCTCCTGTACTACCCATTCATTCATTTATTTACACATTAATTGAACAAATATTTATTAATTATATCCCTTACACAAGAATTATGTTAACCTCTGGGAAAGACATGTTGAGTAACCTAGACAGACCCTGCTGCCTGTGGTTTGCAATGCAAAACAGCACATTTAGGTAGAAGAGCAGTAGATGTCAGGCCACTCCAAGGAAGGTGTAACATGAGATCCAAACCAGTGAAGGAAAAGGCACTGGTGGTGCAAGGAGGCTTGGCTGATACCTGAAGAAGCCTCAGCATATTTTGTTTTGCACTTATCTGGAGCCTCTCTTATTCACAAAGAGAACGCCAAATATTGAATAATTTTTAAAGAGCTGCTTTAGGAAATAAAGATGCACGCAAACAATAAGAATGATTCACAGGTAGGTTTAAAACACAAAACCAGTTTCTTTTATTGGCCTCTTTCCCCAAAGAAGTGATGCCTTACAAACCTTCCAGAATTACTGTGTTTTAGTTCCCTGTGTGTCAGAACTATGGAAGCCTAAATTGATCATTCTTGTGACTAAAACCTTCTGGAAAAAATGGTCCTTTTCACTGCTTCCCTTTGCCCACACATTCTTTGCATTTTAGTCTACTAATTATGTTTACAGAATGTCTCATTTTTGAAAAGTGCCTTGTGTGTACTAACTGGTGCCTTTAGGGAATAAACTGGCAAGTAGGTCATACACTGGAAAAGTCATCTAAACCCACTGGGCCTTTTATTTTCAAGTCAGTCTGGGCTTTTTCTTCTTCTTGTCCCTTTGCGGCCACAAAACTGAGTAGCTTGAGACCAGGGCATTGAATGTCAGCGAGTCAGGGAGGCAGGCTGATGCGTGTCTGTTTAGTCTCAGTGCAGGGCGAAATGCCATCATTAATTCATTACCCAGCTGCCTGTCAAATAAATTGGCAATTACGTCCACCGCAGAAGCTTGGAATTCAGTAAATAGCACGTTAGCATCTCTGAGTTGTTGAGAGATGTAAAGGGAAAAATTAAGCAACATGGTGTTTGTATCAGTAGCAGATGACAAGGGGCAGCATACACTGGTGATGTGATGTAGTGATGAAAAGCCTGCAAAGGGCTGGTAATGAGCTGTGTGGATTGGAACGTGTTAAAAACCATTGCTGATTTTCCACTTTGTCTTTATGCTTTATTGCAGAGTTCAGCTCCTTCCAGCTTGGGAACAGGCTACTTCGTAAGTTTATCTCAACTTTCATATGTGCCTTGCTTTGGCATTGATTTATTTCTGTAATGTATGCTCATTAGGATGTGAAAAAAAATCTAAGAAATCCCCTCTATCCTAAAGAGCACACTGATCTCCATGCTTTTTTACTAAGAATTGTTTTATTTTAAAAATACATAACTTGCCAGGCCCTTGGGATCACGTCAGTCTGAGATGTATGTCTGGTTCTCCACACACAGGAGATTTCTCCTTACCTGGAAATGTAAAGAGACACGAGGAAGCCAGGTTGGCTCATGCCACATTTCCTAGTAATTGTTTATTTAAGTGAGAAGTGTCATGTGGAGGGTGGAAGTCAGGTTATGAATTGAAGTGTTTATTCATTCTTAAGATTTCTTGAACAACTACCTCAAATATACAATCAATTGCCAATTGATTGATTTTTATGAGAAGTGTGTTTTAATACATATTTTCTCTCACAGCCTGAGTATATGGCCTTTAGAATTTTTTTGAGTGATCATTACATTTTTAATTTTAGCAAATATATGTGTATTATTTTATTGCTCTATCTTATTCTGTCCATTGGGAAGAATGGTGAGGTCACAGGCCTCAGGGATTATCACCTTATTTCTCAGTTACAGAGAAATAGTCATTTTATTTCTTTTATTTATAGTATTACCCTTTTGGATTTAATGATCCTTACAATATATAAATTAAAGGGTTACAATTAGGTACTGTTTGAACAACATGGTAACATGTGAATGTAGAAGCTTGTTATTTAAAATAATCTGAATTGTATTCTGAATGATGAACACTGAAATTCTAATGCCTATCTACTATTTTCTGAGAAAATAATGAAATCACAAAAACAAACTGGGAAATACAGTTTAGTCTTGTTTAAATTTCCTCTGAAATGCCAATAATTAATCCAGTTTTCTTCTGCCCTCTATACATTTACATTAAGTATATGAAAACTGGCATCATTTCGGTGAATAAGTCTTTTCTAAGTTTGGCAGAACTGGCATTTTCCAAGTCTTGTTTTATCTTTCCTTAACCTATGATATGTGGAGAAAAAAGATAAAGATTTTTGATACCTGCTTATTACAGTCAGCACACTTATCCTTGCTCCTTATTGTGGCTGAATATTCATGCTTACAGAAACAAGAAGTATTCTGCTTCAGCAGTCGAAATAACAGAAGTAGGCCCATCTGCCATCTCTTCACACCAGGCTGGATGTGGGTTGAGATGCTGGAAGTAAAATCAGGAGACTGCCAATATCTATTCTGTATCCAAAAGCTAAATTCTCCCTCTTGCTTTTTTCTCCAGAACAAGGCCAAAACCACTAACTTAACCCTTGATCACCTCTAGACTGAACATTCTAGTATTTCATTTATTTATTTTTTGGTCAGTATACTCACCCTGAAAGCATCTGTAGAAACATTGAAGACTTTAGTATGATTTTCACCAATGTAGTTTTCTAATTCCAGAAATGGTGGTTCTGTGCGAAAATAAATAAAATGGAAAAACAAAACAAAACCCATTGATATTATTACCAAGTGCTCATTAAAACTGTTTTCTATTTCATCCCAACAATATCACATGTAATATTCAATTTCAGAAACTAACTTCAACAGTGGTGAGTTTCACACTTTTAAGTGGAAATAGTATAATCACAACTAACAATAGTTTCATGCCAACATATTCTTTACATCATGCTTTTATGATCTGTGATATCATAATAGCCTTTCTTATTATGTCTGTAATGGAGGTTCAGCATCAGGTAAGTGGAATTGTGATATTTGACTCTATTTTCAACCGTTTTCAGCATCTTTTTGAAACGTAGATGGAAGCAAGTTTTCTGCAGAGTAAATGAGCTGTCAATGCCTAATGTGAATTTTGGTGTAAGGAAACTGGGCACTCACTTAATTGGGTTTAACAATTTTGAACTGTTTTCCTGAATACTCTTTTATGCTCCAACATTAACTTCAGAATCTTCTTTGATTTGCATTATTTTGCCTTTGCAGAGTTTTTAGAGAACTAGGGTAATGTGCCAACAATCATTGTGTATGCTGATAAACTAGACACCCACCCAGGTATATATGCACATGCACATATATGTGTGCACATAGATAAACAGACACACACACACACACACACACACACAAACACCAGTTGTCTTCAGCCAGTATATTTCTGCTCTCTTTAAGTTCCTTTCATATATAATAGTGGCATACTAAATGGCTTGAAGAAGAAGCCTTTGTTTTTTGATTCAGTTGTATTTGTTTACATCTCCTTGGTTTTGTGTTCTAAAGATGTCTGCTTAAGTCTGTCACTTTTCCAATCCATTTATAAGCGAAAATTTTGAGAAATGAGAACAGCAGCTAAAATCATTATTTACATAAGCATATTGCAAAGAATTCTTTAAGTAGACAAAATAGAGAAAGATTGGAACAAACTTTCCACATTTTGGGAGCTTTTGAATAATGTGGGTGTTGTACACACAGAGAGACACATACATATATATTCATTACATACTCATGCCCAGCTCATATTCTAAATATAAATGAAAGTATAGACTAGTTGGAATCTATTTGAATTTTTTTTTGGCAAGAGTACTAAAACTTGTTGGAGTGTGTAGGATTTTTTTTTTAATGTCAGTGCAGTGAACACATTTTCTCCTCAATTTAAATATTCTTGGCTATATTTTCATCTTATACATGTATTTGATGTTTTATTTGCATAGAGAACAATTATGAACTTCGAGACTAATAAAGAGCTTAGAGATGTGAAATCTAGTTGTTTGACCTTGGGCAGATTATTTCATGTCTTTGATTCTGTTTTGATCTGTTCTTGTATGCACTTAATGACATTTAATGCATACGGAACAGGCATAATAATAGTAAATAATAAATGGTGTCTTGTTATTCCCAGCTAGTATGTGATAGAATAAATTTGATCTCATTAAGTGCCCATGAATTGTGTTGATATAGAATTAACACCAAAAATCACTGTTACAGTAGTAAATTTTATAATTTGTATCTGTAAGATAGTCCATTCTCATTACATTGTTCTTACTTTCTTGGGGCCTGGGATTTTGTGTTTGATCAATTGTATACTGGTTTACTTCATTTAAGAATGTAAATAAGGAATTCATTCTCTGTGATCCATTGTGATCCTGATGATGTTGGAATGATGTGTTCTCTGGATTGACCCCATATTATGGCCATTCCCTTCAATTTAAGTTGTTTATTTTGTTGCTCAGATTTGAGGTAAAGAATGCTAATAGCTCTTACAGTTGGATTGGGAGGTGTAGAAAGGCTTGTTTAGTGTATTTAAGTTGTTTCAGGTTGCATTACAGAGCTGTTACTTTCTGAAACCAAAAGTGGGTATGCAACATAACTGCATGGAGTAACTGAAAGTAGTAGAGTGAAAAGACTAGTGAGATCATTTCATGGTTGCCATGTACTAGTGTGGAAAACTTTGGACTCATTCTTTACAAGTACTTGATACCATATGCAAGTATTTGGTAGCTACTGTTGCAATAGGGGTAAATTACTTATAAGGAGAAACTTGATCCTCGGTGTAAAAGAAGCCTTTGTTTAGGTGATTTATGCTGCCTGTTTAGCCTTTCTGTATAATCTTCAGCCTTCTTTCAGATTTGAATCAGTGACTTAAGTCTATAGCGCCATATACTTTGGATTCCATGTTTGTAAACTTCAGTGATCTGGTGCAGCAGACTTCTCCTGCCTAGCCCGCTGCTCCCTTCAGCAGTGTATTTCAGTAGCTCTGCCTATTCTGCTCCCCACTCTGTCTCTGGTGAATCCTCTCACCTCCCCCATACCTCTCGCCTACACCCCAGTTCTTGTATGAATAAATAAATAAATCTTTAAAAAAATAAACTTCAATGATCCAAAGATTTTTCTTAACAGTTTTCATAATAGGCTAATAATTATCATCTTTCTCAACTGGATCACAACTTGTAATATACATGCTTTACGATTATCGAGGAAACCAACCTACTTCTATCTAGTGATTAAAACTACCTCACTGTATAATAAAAGGGAATTTTGTAGTGGTACACATCCTAAATTAGGATTTATGTAATCACTGTTTTTTTGTGCGGAGATTACTTAAAAATTAGTGTTGATAGTGTCAATAACAGGCAGCATATGAAAAATCATTGACCTGTGGCTTTCCATGCAGAGATATAAGGTCATAAAGAAATTAAGCTATTTGCTTTGTTCAAAGTTTGCCTGTAGAACCTTCAATTATCTCCTGATTTTCTTTGTTGTAATTTGTATGACATTCACTGCCGATCTGTGGTATTTTGTATAAACATTCTTGCTTTTCATTTTATCTGTTATTTTGATTCTTTTAAAATCACAGAGTGGATTTTATTGTTAGTCAAGAGTAGAATGATTTTCTTCTAAAAAGATTTTTTAAAGCATAATTGTTTATTTAATAGACTATGCTGTTCATTAAACAGATACTTTTCACATTTTGTCCTCAATAAGTATTAAATGCCTTCTCTGACAGGCATTGTTCTGGGCTGTGGGTTATAGATGTGAAAAGTCATGGCTATTCTCCTCTCGCTCCTTCATAATGCATTTCAATATTGTTGACACTTTGTATTTAAATAAGAGGATTTCAGCTCTAAAGAGAACAGCCTACCATTATTTATGAAATTTCTTTGGGTTTCAAATTTAGAGTTGTAGAAACATCCACCTGTCCTTGAATAGAGATGCATCCAAAGCAGAAGAAGGTTTTTTCCTACCTACCTACTTGGCAGTAATTGCTGGTGATGATGGGAGAGGAATTTTGTATTTCAAACTTTTATTTATAAAAGTAATTAAATATTTTAAATGTTTATATTTCAAATTAACAATGCCAAATATTTTAAACATGTCCGTCAAAATATTTATATTTATTAGTAGTTAACTGAGCAAATGAATCATTGGCCGTTATAGCTTTACTGATAAAATTTCATTATAATCTAACATGCATTTTTAAAAATCTGACAAGTCAGCAGGAAAAAGAAAAATATCAGATGGTTTCACTTATAGGAGGAAAATAGGGGAACCAAATAAGGGGTCAGGGAAAAAATAATAACAATAAAAAACAAAATAAAAATAAGCAGGCAACTGTAAATCAGAAACATTCTGCAAAGGCGGGGGGGGGGTGGTGGTGGGAGGGGAGGAGGGACCAAAACAAGGGGAGAAGAGCACAAGGGACTAAGGTGAATTGGTGGTAGAAATTCTATGGACACTACACCTGAGAAAAGAAAGCAAACATTGTACAAAAATGAACAATGATGTGAAATATAGATAAATCAATTATTAAAAAAAAAATCAATACAATATGAAGTCTACCAGGGATCTCCAGTTATATTGGTAAAGCCTGAGCTGATAAATAACTGACCAGATGGAGAGGTGGGTTTAATTGTGAAGTATGCAATAAACATCTATTCTCAAATTTTAAGATAAATAAGATGCAAAGGTGGCCCTCAAGTCCTGGGTACGCAGCTGAATTTTTTGCAAGGCAAACTGGTCAGGCCTACCAAAATGCAGTAGAGCATTTGGGAGTGTCTATTAGGGTCACTTAATTATAGTAGGCTGGGCCTCCCTGCTGAAACAAAGGGTTAAGTCACAACCTATGAAGCTATCCACAGCCACTGCAGCATGAGTTCGATCCCCAGCCAGGAAGCAACCCACATGGCACAGGAGACCTCTCCTGCTTCACCCGCTGCTCCCCTCAGCAGTGTATTTCAGTCAGTTTGCCTGTTGTATTCCTCAGTCTGTCTCTGGTGAATCCTCTCACCCCCAGACACTTCTGGCCTGTACCCCAGTTCTTTTATGCATAAATAAATAAATGTTTTAAAAATAATAATTGTAGTAGGCTTTTTAAATTGTGCATAACTTGATGGGTATTTCAATTTTCAACAGATAAAGAACAGGTGGAACAAATTTTGAGACAAAGGGGGCAACACAAGAACAAAGAGAAATAGCACTATGGTGTAGGATTGTTTTGAATATATTATGTTTGGGGGGAGTGTGGGGAAGCAGACTTGAGTTGGTTCACTGTAAAGGATGTGAAACATAACCAGGAGGGAATTGGGTGAGAGAGAAGGGCTTGGTTTATAGGTTAAGTTCACACTTGACTTAGTGAATTAAATGTTAAAAACAAGTACAATGTCAAACTAAAAATCAATGACTGTGATGCATCTTTTTCTTGAAATAGGAATCCTAGGAAGGAGAGATTTGATTTTAAGAAGCTAATGAGTTTGAAAGATAGAGTTTGGTAATTGGAAGTTTAAGTGTATACATCTTTAAAAATCTATACACTGTAAACTGTAAGATATTGTTGAGAGAAATAAAAGATCACACAAAAAGATGGAAAAATATCCCTTGTTTATGAACTTGAAAAATTAATTTCATTAATATGGCTTATCACCAAAACCAGTATTCAGTTCAATACCTACCAACATATCAACATTCTTCACAGAAATGGAATTTAAAAAAAAAATCAAATTATGAAGGACCAAGAATATCAAAACAATCCTGAGAAAAAGGAATAAAAATGAGGACCTCATGCTCCCTATTTCAAACTTTATACTATAGAGCAGTAGTAATTAAAACAGGTTGGTAATGGGATAAAAGCAGACACACAGATTAATGGGATACAGTTGAGTGCCCAGAGATAAAACTACACGAACATGAAAAACTAATTTATGACACAGTGGCCAAGTGCTTATAATGGAGCAAAAGAAGTCTTTTCAATAAATGATGTTGGGCAAACAGACAGACACCTGTGGAAGAATGAAACTAGACTACTGTCTAAAACCATACATAAAAATTACTTCAAAGCGGGCCTCCCCGGTGGCGCAGCGGTTGAGCGCTGGGTTGCGAAGCTGCGCGCAGCCTCTGCAGCTCCGGTTCAATCTCCAGCTGCTCCCCTGCCACCGGAGGAGGGTCCCACATGGCGCGCAGACCTCTCCTGTCGCCTGCTGCTCCCCTCAGCAGGGTACTTCAGTCCTTCTGCCTGCTCTGCTCCCCGCTCTGGCTCTGGTGAATTCTCTTACCCTCCCACACTTCTGACTGTACGCAATGCTTGTATAAATAAATAAAAATAAATCTAAAAAAAAAAAACTTCAAAGTGGATTACAGATTTGGATGTAAGACCTGAAGCCATTAAATTCATGGAATAAATAATTTTTCCCGACACTGGTTTTAAGGCATATAGTCTAATATTTGTTGGTGATTTCCAAATTACAGAATTTGGTATCAGTAACATATGAGCTATATAAATGAGCCATGGGCAGTGTCAAAACCTAAGGTTTACAGCGACCCACACTATATTTTTGATTTTTTTTTCTTTTTTTCCCCCATCTTTATTTTGATAGATTTAACTGGTCTGGAATTTTATGGCCTATCAATCATAATCTTTCATATCAAAGACTCCTTTCTTGGCTTAACTGTTTTTAAAAAATATTTTTTCCTGAAATTGTAAATTAGGTGCCTCCCAATCCATTGCATAAGAAACTTACAGCTTGGTAAAACACCAGAGTATCATTTGAAAAGAGGTTAAAAAGCACAACTGGGGCTTGTTAAAAAGGAAAACTGCTATTTTAACTCCAAGTGTCACATTTTCCTATAGTCAGCTCTCGCAGTAAACAAGAGTTATTGGAGGCTTAGATAGTTTGAGACACTTCACTTATCTCCCAGTACTTGACTTCAGAAGCCAAACATTTAAAATGCATTTTACTGGAGTAAAAATGTTTATCCATTTAAAATACAGTGTCATTGTAACAAAAGCACCCTGGTGACAGGTTGTTTCAATGTAGCACAGTTAATAAACTGTCAGGTCCTGTACTCATATATTTGAAAAGACCAGCACAGTTAACCCAATATTTGGCATTATAAATCATTGTTAACAAACCTTAATTTGTTTAGTAGTCTAATGAATGATCTCCAATTTTCTTGTAGTAATTAGTTTCACTAACAGTCATGTTAAAAGGACTTGTCTTATAGTGCACTTAATTGCTACTTTGAAATATTTCGTAACTCATTTGCAGGTTGAAAACAAAATGAAAAAAAAAAAAAACACAAAATAAACCTATCAGTCTTCATTGGCAACTCCCTGGTAATAAATCCAGATTGTGACCATTCTGAAGTGGAAACATTGCCAAAGGTGATGACTGTCTATTAGGACTTATAAACAATAATGCAGTAGCAGATTTGCAGTGGAGTTGTGAAGCCAGATAATTGTAGCATTTTCTATCTACATTTTCTACTGTGTGTAGTGGCCTCTAATTTTAATGAACCACTAAAAATGCAGCAAGAGGGCCTCCCTGGCGGCAGAGGGGTTAAAGACATAGCGCTGTCAAGCTACTGTCAGTCACTTCAGCACAAGTTTGATCCCAGGCAGACCAAGGAGCTAACCCACATGGCGGAGCAGGCCTCTCTTGTCATGCCCGCTGCTCCCCTCAGCAATGTATTTTGTCAGTCTGCCTGATCTGTTTTCCGTTCTCTGGTGAATCATTTAACCCTCCTGTACCTCTAGACTGTACCCCAGTTCTTGTAGAAAAATAAATCTTTTAAATAAATAAATAAATAAATAAATAAAAATAACCGTAGCAACACTAACTCAGTGATCATCACAACTGTTTTGAACTGTACCCGTTCAACACTCAGTTCCCCCATATTTTGAAAACCCCTTATACTTTTCTTTCTATATCCATAGTTGTGTATTTTTGAATGGTCATATGGTTGAAATCATGCAGTATATAGCATTTTCAAATTAGTTAAACTCAGGTTTTAGTTTTTTATTTCATGTGTTGTGATCTTGGTATTACATATTAAAAAAAATCTTGGCATACCCAAGTTTTCCTAGATTTTCTCCTATGTTATCTTCTAGGAGTCTTAGAGTTTTGCATTTTATGTTTTGATTTTTGATCAATTTTGACTTAATTGTTGTAAAACTTAGAAGTCTATGTTTAGATTCTTTTTGTTTTTGTTTTTATATGTGAACTTCCACCATACTTAAAGAAGGGAGAAAATGGTGTTTTTCCATCACCATTTGTTGAAAACACTCTTTGCTCCATTAGATTGCCTTTGCTCTTTTGTCAAAATTTAGCTAAGTATATGTGTATGTGTTTACAAGGTGTTTAAATCTGTTGCATTGATCTATTTGTTCTTCTGCCTTTACCACAGTGTATTAATTACTATACATAAACAATAAATATATGCTTAATATATGTTTACAAAAAATTGATATTGATTTGTATGTCCTGTAACTTTGTTCTCCTTCAACATCAGGTTGTTTATTCTGGGTCTTTTGTCTGTCCTTAAAAACTTTAAAATCAATTAGTCAAGAGCCACAAAATATCTTACTGGGATTTTTATCTGAATTGCATTGAATCTGTAACTTAGGTTGGAGAGAACATGACATACTGAGATGATCTCTTTTTTTCTATCCCCCATTTGTGTAGAATCTTCAACTCAATTTGTAAGAAAGAGAAACCCTTAGAAATGCAAGTCTTAGTTGTCACTGAGAACCACTACAGTGGGACTTTAACTTTTAGTTATTACCTTTAACCCCTCATTGATCAATAATGCCAAGGAAACAATTATTCCAAAATTTAGGACTTGGTTATAGAACTACTGCTTATTCATCCTCACACATCATCCAGAGAAAGAGCATGGTGGGACTAGTGAAGGGGCACAGGAAAGAGAGTGAACTTATGTGACTAGTGGGCAGAGCAGCTTACCTGTTATCTTTCAATATCCCTTGGATCTGTAGTGATGCCCCCTATTTTATTTTTGCTGTAGTATTTGTCTACTTTCTTTTTTTCTTACTTAGTTGCATAGAGGCTTTTTTTTTTTTTCATAGAGTTAGACTTTAGTTTTGATGATTTTTCTCTACCAGTTTTCTGTTTGTAACTTCATGGATTTTGACTCTGAATTTTATTGTTTGTTTTATTCTGCTCATTTAGGATTTAACTTGCTTTTCTTTTTCTAATTGCCTAAGATAGAAGCATAGATTATTTTTTTCCTAATACATGCATTTCGAGATGTAAATTCCTGCTAAGAATTTTTTACTGTGCCCCACAAATTTTGATTTTTTTATTGTCATTTGTTCCATATATATATGTATGTATATTTAAAGATTTATTTATTTATGCATACAAGAACTGAGGTGCAAGCCAGAGGTGTGGGGGGTGAGAGGATTCACCAGAGGCAGAGCAGGGAACAGAACAGGCTGATTGACCAAAACACACTGCTGAGGGGAGCAGTGGGCAAGACAGGAGAGGTCTGCCATGCCATGTGGGTTGCTCTGCAGCCAGTGGGGATTGAACTGGTACTGCAGAGGCTGCCAACAGCTTCACAGCACTGCGCTCAACCATGTGTGCCACCAGGGAGGCCCCAAAATATATTTCAATTTCCCTTGAGATTTCTTCTTTGGCTCATGGGTTATTTAGAAGTGTGGTATTTCTTTCTTTCTTTCTTTTTTTTAGGAGTGTGGTATTTCCTGGGAAGGTTTTTTCTTTTTAAAACTATCCCTGACCAGTCTAGAAGCAATTGACTTGGAACAAATTCCCCAAGAGATTCTAGAAGATTCAGCCCAACACATGTTCATAGACTTTGGTTGTATATATATATAATATGATTTGAAAGTAACTTTAGAAGTTGTAATTACACTTGATTGTATTATAAGCACAGTTTAAAAATTTGTTAGGAAATTTTTATCTCCATTAGAACCTTTTTTTCCTTTGCTCTAGTATAACTCATCCAAGACTCATTCAGATATTTATCTAAATGTGACCTTTTATTTTTGCTCAATCATTTTCTGCCACATAGTTTGTCATACTTACTTGAAGACTGTTATTCTCTTCTGGGTAGATATAGTCATAATCTGGTAGATCATGAAGTAGTCTATGTTGGTTCTTGCTAGAAACACTTTTATGAATTCAGTTACTTCACTATTTGAGAAAATTGCCCACTGATTTTTAGTTATATTGAGTTACTTTTTTGCAAATGGCTTCTCTATTTTTAAACCTGTCAATTTCTATGTAAACCAGGTTTCTTTAAGCAAAAGATGGCTTATTTGATATTTTTACTCCTGCATCCGTGTATCAAGCTAATCTTATTATATTTGCACTCACTTTATTGTTTTACATTATTTATTGGTAGTCTTATTCTTCGCTTATTTACTCTTTTGAAGCAATGAAATTATTTATGTATTTTTCCATTTCTTCCATTTTCTGCTTTCCAGCCCTGTCCCCTATTTGGACCAATAACATGATAAAATTTCAAGACGTGAGCCTGAATAATAAAAACTGCTTCAGTGATTGCTAAACATATATTATAGTGCTTTTAAACTCATTTCAGGTCATCTTACTGCCAATTAGTTTGATTACAAGCATTTAAGCTGTCACATATAAAACCTTCTGCTTCCTAGGATTTCAGTTTAAGATCATGAAAACTGAAAACTTTGTGCTTCTTTATGTACACAACTTACTTATAATATTTTCAAAGAAAACTATGCTATCTTATAAAGATCACCCACTATTTCAGAGCCTGGATAAAGCTGATAGGCAATTTTGGAACATGACACAATTTTACTTAAAAATTTAAAAGTGTGCATGTATGGGAGGTCTGGGAGGTCCATGGGCGCTCACAACTAACTGGCTATGAGGGAAATCATTTCATTCCCGACTTGACAAGACAGAATTTGCTTGATTATAATCTATCATTATTTTATATTGCTCTTGCTATCTTATATCTGTAACTTACAAATTTGGAAATTAACTCCCTTAGAATCAGAAAAACAGTCTGAGAAGTGCAGGACAATGAACTATGTTTCCTTGAAGCACAGATTTTGCCCTATTTGATCGAAAATAGTCTTAAGGAAAGGTTGATTTAATTAGATTTGACCTGATTATTTTCATGTCTACCATAGAGTTTCAGTTTATATAAGCCCTTATATAAGCCCTTTTAAGTCTGTTTTTGTTTGAAAGTTTTGCAAGGAATCTCATACTGCACTTTTAGAAGTCTCCAGTGTTTGTTGCTTAATAGTGGAAAGTGAAACTCAAGAAAGTCTCCACCTGTTTATTTGGGTGAATTTCTTTATTCTCAAAGTTCTCAAAATATCCAAAGGTAACTTGCAAGAAAATCAGCTTCTGTTCTATTTGTATTGATGGATCCATGAGCTAGATTTCAAGCTGTTTTTTTTTTTTCTAGGAGAGTTTCATAAGTAAAGGCTCTTTAAGGTGAACATTAATCCCTCAATATTATTTAATTTATATCTGATTAAATGAGCATTAGTGTTAAAATGGCATTCCAGACAAAGCCTTAGAATTTTTCAAGACATATTCTGCTAAACAGGAATACTGGTTCTTACTGAATTTGTGCAAATAACTATAGTATCTTGAAAAATAAGACAACCTAGAATTCCTGAATATTGGGAGATCAGTGAGAATAAGATATTATTTAAAAATATTTCAGTTTATAAATGAAAGTGTGTTAGATTGTTACAGGTTATAGATAGTATCAGAAAAAACAAAGTTTTATTACATATAGGGAAAACATAACTTTAAAACAATATGAGCTGTATGCCCAACAAGATGACAATCATCCCATATCAGTTATTAGTTGTGTATAATTGTTTTTGCTCCACCGGATCTTGAGTTACTTCTCTCATGAGTTGTCCTCCTTTTTTTTATTAAATTTTATTTTTATATTCCCCATACAATTGCAACCCCCTTATTTTGACCCCAATCCCTCCCCTCCCCACCCCCCACCCCCCATAGAGAGTCTCTGGTTCATAGTTGTTTGCTGATTTTGATTTTCACTTTCTTATAGTTATTCATTTTCCTAGTCCCTTATTTAAGTTTTCTGGATTCCTGCTATGAGTGAGACCATCTGGTATTTTTCTTTTTCTTTCTGACTTATTTCGCTGAGCATGATCCCTTCCAGTGCCATCCATGTTGCTGCAAATTGCATGTGTTTATCTTTTTTGAATGCTGAGTAATATTCCATGGTGTATATGTACCACATCTTCCTGATCCAGTCATCTATTTTTGGGCATTTGGGTTGTTTCCAAAGCTTAGCTATTGTAAATACTGCTGCTATAAACATAGGGGTGCTGGTGCTCTTTGGAATTGATGTTTCTGTGTCCTTTGGGTAAATACCTAGGAGTGCAATTGCTGGATCATATAGAAGCTCTATGTTTAGTAGGTCCAGAAATCTCCACACAGCTCTTCATAGTGGTTGGACCAGTTTGCACTCCCACGAACAGTGCAGGAGAGTTCCTTTTTCTCCATAGCCTCGCCAACATTTGTTGTTGCTAGTTTTTTTTTTTTTTAATATGTGCCATTCTCACTGGTGTAAGATGGTATCTCATGGTAGTTTTGATTTGCATTTCCCTGATTACAACTGATGTTGAACATTTTTTCATATGCCTGTTGGCCATTTGCATTTCCTCTTCAGAGAAGTTTCTTTTTAGCTCTTCTGCCCATTTTTTGACTGGATTATTTTCTTTGTACTGAGTCTCATCAGCTCTTTGCAGATTTTTGTGATCAGTCCTTTATCATTAGTGTTGTGTGCAAAAATGTTCTCCCAGTCGGTAGGGTTTCTCTTTTGTTTTTGTTATCGTCTCTTTTGCTGTGCAGGAGCTGTCCTGCTTTATGATTAAAAAGAATTTTGGAAATCTTGACTGAGTTCAGATAGTATGGTCTTAAAGTTGTTTCAGTGATAACAGAAACCTGTGCATAGGAATCCGTTCTTGTTATTTGAAGTACCTGTTATTATCCATACAATGGAGTTGTAAGACAGTCTCCCTTAATTGAAGATCAGAAATTTGGAATAGCCTGTTGCTGAATGCATAGCTTTAAAGAAGCATTAAAATAAGTCAAAGTGTATGTGTAGTGACAGATTCTAAATATGGCTGTGATTAATTATTTAAAAAATTTAAAACTGAAGAATCTGATGGAAATTCAAGAGTAATATAACAGATGATTACAATTGGTTGTTTCTGTCTTAAATAAAACAAAGCTAATTTCAAAAATCTTTTAGACAAAATTGTAAGAAAATAAGCCTACCAAAACTTAGCAAATTTTGATAATATTTTAACACATTTCATTGCTTTTGAGACTCAGCTATTATAAACCAGTGCAAATAAAATTCATTTTTTAGGTTTTTCATGTTCCTGGAACAAATGGACACTCAACAGCTATTATAGCAGATCTATTTTAATTTTGGAGACATTATATTAATAGCATATGGATGCAAATAAAACAGTGCACACTCCTATACAATTAAAGGTAAATGCATGTTTTGATTGTCAGACACTTGGACATACAGATAAAGAATGTATAACTCCAATTCTAAAGTCTGAGCCATACATCCAAAGTAAATACAGAAGCACACAAAACACTCATTGGTTTAAATTGTAAAGAGCTCTTTTTTTTCAGCAGACACAAAATTCTTAGTTTTCAGCTTAGAACAGATAATAAACAATAAAGACTAGCAAACTAGAATTTGTCATTTCTCAAGTGTTTTACATGACAGAAGTCTACACTTAATGTTTGGCATATTTCTTACAGAATTTTACTGTGTTACAGTGTGCATTTCTAGTTAGCACTGTCATTTACATTGATAATTCAACAGATAGATATTTGACTTGTTTAGTTTTTGTGAATGTAGCAGTAGTAAATTAGTATGTAATATGCCAGGTATGATAAAATAGGTAAAGAAAAATAGTAAATAATGTATATGGGCTTTCAGCCATATGGAAGAACAGAAACTGGTCTTACTATCCCATTATAAAAGATAATAACAAAATGAAAAAATACATACAAGAGTTTGCAAGCACTGAGAATGTAGTGATTACTATAACTGCCCTCAGCTTACTGTAGTGAGAGTGTTTCAGGCCTTCATGGAGGGTGGGAGGAACTTAGAGGTACCAGATAGAACCCAGCATACTCTATCAGGAGAAGACATTGTAAAGGGAGGAGTTCACAGGACAAAACTAGAGAGTAGTTTACTACACTGAGAAAAGACCCCAGAAATGTTCAGGTGCTTTCTCTTAGTTATTTAATGGAGATCTAATCAGCTCATGCATGGGAGGAAACTGCCTGAGATCTGGGAAGAAATTAAAGAGATTAGATAGAATAGTTCCTCGCAGTCAAACGCAGCCATAATAGTACCTGTTCTCACCAATGAGATTGGAAAACCTCAAAAAAAAAAAGGAGGGAGGGCACTCATTACATCAAATAAATATATGATCTTTCCTTGGCACTGAGAAATGATTCATCCTACACTGACACTGCTCTAAATCTTATTTGTTTATTTGTGTATTTGTTAAACTCTAGAGGTAGTTTATTTAGATGTTGCCTGAGAAATATTTATTTTATGTAACAGGTTTTTTTTTTTTTTTTTATTGAGGTAATATTAGTTTAAACCACTGTATATGATTTAGGGGAATAGGTTTAGAATTCATCAGATGTATGTTACTACACCACACCCACCACCAAAGCATGCCCATGACCAAAGCATGCCCACCACCACTGGCCTCTCACGATTGACCATTGGGTCCCCTACCCCTTTGTTCTCTACCCCTGCCCTCCCTTTTGGGTGGCTTCAATTCTGCAGTCATGTTTCTAGGGCTAACACATACTTAACACAACATCTTAAAGGATTAATTATTTTAAGTAATTTAATGGAATTCCAGAACAATTTGTATGTCACTCAATTAAGAATTGCCAGGTATGCAAGGGATCAAGAAAATGTGACTCATAATGAAGAGAAAATCAATCACTGAATCAAAATTAGCCCACAACTGATAGAGATGTTACAACTAGTATGCAAGGACATTTAAAAAGTGGTTTTAATTGTATTTCATATGATCAAAAAATTGTATTCCATATAATTCCATAAGATTAAATAATATAAGTACAAAATTGAAGTTAAGAAAATGAAAATTACATAATATTAGATGAAAAATACACTAAGTAGAATATACTATGCTAGACTTTACAGGAGAAAAAAACAATAAATGTGAAGTCTTAAGTATACAGACTGAAGAAAATGAAACATAAAGAGAATAGGGAATTTAATTTAATTTTTTTAAAGATTTATGCATACAAGAATTGGGGTACAGGCCTGAGGTGAGGGGGGAGAGAGGATTCACCAGAGACAGAGTGGGGAACAGAACAGGCAGATTGATTGAAATATTCTGTTGTGGGGAGCAGCGGGTGAGTCAGGAGGTGTCCGCCATGCCATGTGGGTAGCTCTCTGGCCAGGGATTGAACTCACACTGCAGTGGCTGCAGACAGCTTCATAGGCTGCGTCTTAACCCCTTGCGCCACCAGGGAGGCCCGAAAATAGAGAATTTTAAAAGTGAGCAGGGCATCTGTTGACTGTGTATAAACTTCATATGCTTAATGTACATGTTCTTAAAGCTCATACAGAAGAGATGCAGAGGAGACGATAAAATATAGAAAATTAGGTTTGAAATTTTTTCAAAAGTCAGTGAAAACTGTAAACCCACAAATTTAAACACAAACAGGAAGTAAAACATATCAAGACCCAATACAACACACATTATAGACACATAAAGAAAACAAGATAATTATTATAAAGTCACAAAACCATGAAAAAGAAAATCTTAGAAATGACCAGAAAAGCAAACATAAAACATAAGTGCAGAGGAATAAAGATAGTATGACAGCAGATTTCTTTTTTTTTAAGATGTATTTATTTATTTTATACAAAAACTGGTGTACAGGTCAGAAGTGAGAGAATTCACCAGAGCCAGAGTGGGGTGCAAAACAGGCAGAAGGACTGAAGACACTGCTGAGGGGAGCAGCAGGCGACCCAGGAGAGGTCTGCTGCGCCATGTGGAGTTCTCCCTGGCCGGCAGGGAATCGAACCGGCACTGCAGAGGCTGTGGACAGCCTTGCAGCGTGGCACTCAATCGCTGCACCACCAGGGAGGCTGGACAGCAGATTTCTTGTCAGAAACAATGTAACTAAGGAAACAGTGGCACGGTGTCCTTAAAGCACTGACACACACATAAAAAAAAACACCAACCTAGAATTTTATGCTTAGTTCAAGTATTTTTTCAAAAGACACTGATAAGAGAATAAAAGATAATTCACAGCCTATGAGAAAATTTTTACAAAATATATGTCTGATGAAAGATAGAACCAGAATATATAAAGGAATCTCATTAATTTATATGAAAGCCAGAAACTTAAATCAGAAATGGGTAATTGAGGGCCTCCCCGGTGGCGCAGTGGTTGAGCGCTGGGTTGCGAACTGCCCGCGGCCTCTGCAGCGCCGGTTCAATCCCCAGCTGCTCCCCGGCCACCGAAGGAGGGTCCCACATGGCGCGCAGACCTCTCCTGCTGCCCGCTGCTCCCCTCAGCAGCGTACTTCGGGCCTTCTGCCTGCTCTGCTCCCCGCTCTGGCTCTGGTGAATTCTCTCACCTTTCCGCGCTTATGACTGTACCCAGTGCTTGTATAAACAAAAACAAAACAAACAAACAAACAAACAAATAAATAAATGCCTCTTTAAAAAAAAAAGAAATGGGTAATTGATTTGAATAGACACTGCTAAAGAAAATATACAGAGGGGACCTTATTCTGTCCTCATTACAGAAACAATTACCACCTCACATCTATAGAAATGATTGAAATGCAAAGAAGATAAAAAGCTTTGAAGAGCATATGAAGGAACTGTAAATCTCTAACACTGATGGTGGGCATATAGAATAATAGTATGACCACTCTGGAAAACAGTTTGGCATTTTCTTAAAAAGTTAGATATAGGTGCAGCAGACCTCACCTTACTTGCCTACTTCTCCCCTCAGCAGTGTATTTCAATCAATCCACCTGTTCTGTTCCCCACTCTGTGAATCCTTTCACCCCCCCACACCTCTGGCTTGTACCCCAGTTCTTCTATGCATAAATAAACAAGTCTTTAAAAAAAGTTAGATATATCTGACACTTGATACAGCTATTGCGCTCTCTGAACTATACCCAAAGGAAAAGAAAGTATGTGTCCACATGGAGATTTTAACAGTGTTCATAGTAGCTTTATTTGTGATTGGAAAATTGGAAATGGCCCAAATGTCCATTATCAATTGAAATAATGCAAAATTTTGGTATGTATGCACACAGCAAACTATACACACTAATAAAAATATAGAAATCCATGCAGCAAAATGTAAGACTCTTAGAATAATCTGAGTGAAAGAAGCCTTACACTTTTTAAAGTGCATATTACAATATTGCATACACATGCACACACATGCAAACACACACCCACACCCACACCCACACCCCTACCATGTAATATTCAAGAAAACCCCAGTGAATCTACAGTGACAAAACAGATCTGGTTGCCTGGAGAGTCAGGCAGAGAAAGAAAGGTTTGGGATGGATGAATTACAAGGAGGCATGTGTAAAATATTACAAATGATGGATACATTCTTTAAATTAATGGGAGTTCACAGATATATGTCAAAATTTATCAAGTCATACAATTTAGGTGAAGTTTATTATGTTTCAATTATACTTCTTTTCAGTAAAACTGATTTCAAAAGACTTAAAAGACTATCTCCCTACTGTTTATAATCCCTTGGTATCTATCTCCATCTTTTTTTATCTTCCTGTCTTTTTAATACACCAACCTATTGCACCCTAATACCTCTCTCTGTCTCAGACAGCTAACCACAAAACTCACTCTGAAGAATATCAAAATGCATATTGCCATCAGAGAACTCTCTCATGATCCTTTGTTAAATCTTCACAGATACATGATTGGGCCTTAGGAAGCAAATACATCCTGTTTTTATAGAATTAGGGGGAAGAAATGCATACAAAAGAGCTCAAGCCTTTTTTTTTTTTTTTTTTTTTGCCTGCCTTTTATGTCAGAACTCAAAATTGCTGTCTGATAAAATGTAGGCCACCAGATTGAATTACTTCATTGAACCACTGCTGTCCTCTGTTAATGGTAATTGCACAGATATAGCAGTCTTTCTGGGCAACATCTCAGATATTTACCTCCTACTGTTTTTCAATTCAAACCTTTGATGAAAATATTCCCAGTACTTCTTTAAAGCAGACATCCAACTGTCTTTCTTGACAAAAGCAAGGTCTCTAAATCAGATCCTGACAATTTGTGACACAGCAGTCTATCCAAATCACCTTTTACCTATGTCACTATGTCATTTCCTGGAGAAAAAAGTGTCCATCAAGCAAGCATTTCTATAGGTTTTGGGAGCTGAAAGCTTTTGGTATGCCCGCAAAAATGGAAGAAATGAAAGGACAAAACAGTTTCTTCCTTTGACTTGAGTGGAAGGTGAGAGGTTGACCTGATCTGATAAACAAGTGAAGGATTTGTGTATTTTGAAGGTACTTTTTATGAAGAGAAAACTTGTAAAGATATTCTTTGTTTTTAAGGTATTAGTGAGTTAAATGATTTCTAAAATGTAGGACTTTTAATATTTTGGATGCAGTGAAACCTCCAAACTAACTTTGTTAGTTTGCTTGAATATGAAATGTAGCATATTACTTCCTTTACAGGAACTCAGCTCATTTTCTTCTATATTTCCTGGCCTAACCTAAGCAGACTATATCTCAGCAAGCAAGGGTTAAAAGAGCAATGTCATTGGTATGTACCATGATCAGCTGTGTTTGAATGATGACAGCACAGTGGCTAAAGTAATGAGTATGGTCACTAGAAGGAGAGCAAACATGGCATGAAATCAACTGGATTGGCCTCAGAGTGAAGCTCACTGCTTGTATGTCTTTGGCTGTGTTTGGTTGGCACTTATTTTATTACCTTTTAGTTTGGGGAGGGTGTTTTTGATAATTGTTTTTTCTGGGATCAAATTATAGCATCATGTGTTTGACTGATAGGCTATCACTAGGAGCTATGGGAGCCCCTTTGCAGACCTGCCTTCCAGGGTTATAGGTAAGCAGCTGACAGCACAGTAAGCACATGCCCTGCTGCTGACCTGGTTTTGCTCTTTTCAAGTGGAAGTCTTATTACAGAAATGAACCTGGGCATCCTATATGTCCAGGAATATTGCTGGATTATGGCCTTACTTGGTGGCCCTAATAGGATGTGTCTCATTTAGAGTGTTTTCAACCTAGGCCTTCAGTGTTTGGTAGAAAATTCAACACAATCATGAACTAATCATGGGAAGGGATTTATTTTGGAGTAAAGCATGTGTCAGAATTTCAGAGTTAAGTGCTTTTAAGAAATAGTGAGGGTTCCTAAGAAGTTGGAGCAAAGAGCCAGGAAGAAAAGAAATAATAAGGAAGAGTCTTTGTCTGCATGGGCTGTTAGCTCAGCAAGTCCTTTCTCTGTTCATCTCCTCAAAATGCATTTTGGAACAGGCCCTTTCCTTTATCTTTTTTAGAGATGACGGATTTTTGTTTTTTTAGAAAGAGAAAGCAAGCACTCTCATAGTAAAACCATTGAAGGCTATTCTTCTAGCTTGTTATCCTCCCCTAGCTATCCTCATCTTATCAAGAGTCAAAGACCAGGCAGGAGTCCACCTGGAAAATAAAAGATAAATCCATAGTTTGTCAAAGTGGGCCCTCAAATACCTTACTTTCTATCTTTTCCCTGGGGCTTGATTTTCCAGGCTGAAGCTTTGGATTACACTTTACTAGGGTGACCTATTATTCAAGAACTCAGGAAGTGATAGCACCGAGGCCTGTTTGGAGGTAAGAGAGCAGCCTGTGTGGATTCATCTGTAGAAGAATTATTTGCACCTGGAGTAGAAGCTCCAACCCACCCATCACCATCTGCTAGGCAGGGTGTAATACCAATATGTGACTCTGTAGGGGCATCTGAAGCATCCTGCTGATTTTGTCTGCTGATACATGGATAGTATTGACCTGATGTTTGACTTCAATTGTCTCTATCCACTGCTAGGTTTTTATTTCTTTATTTTTTTTTCAGTATAACCAGTGACAACTCAAGGAAACTGCTCTTTGAGATGTCAATTCCTCTCTCCCATATTATCTTTGATACTCTCATGCAATCTTCTCTTCTTGGCTCCTCTTTCCTCATACTTCCCTCTGTTGACACAGAGTATGTAAAGTCCAAGAGATGTAGCAATGCCAGTAAGAGCTAAATTACTTGCAGCTGGTGGTGCCACCTGTGCCTGTCAAATTTCAGCCAAAGCAGTTGCTTTCCCATAGTGCCCTGTTATGGGGAATTGGAAAGTGACTCACCGTAGGAGCAGTGTGGACTGGTTAGAAGAGAGATTTTCTCCAGGCTGTTGTATGAGGACAGAATTTGAAGTAGGATTTCATATGGTCCCAAATCCCCTCTTTCTGCCTCTTCATGGAATCATTGCACTTAAAGCAGCCCAAGAGATTTCTGAGTTAAGCCTTCAGCCTTTCATTGGGCTAAGATAGAACAATCTTAGTGTGCAGATCTCTTGTGGAGCTCCAGGAATGACAATCCTGTAACCTGCTCCGGTTGTACAGTAGAGGATTTTTGTGTTTTTTCCTATATCCACAAGAGCTTGCTACTTCCACTTATTTATATTTTATTTTGCTTAGTCATTTTGTGTACTTGTGGAACAATTGCTTAGCTCTCTGTTGCTACCTCATGAAAGAGATCCTCCATATAATTTTGAAAAAAAATGATTAGAATAAATAGAATTAACACTTATTTAATCTGAATGCATTGTTCTACAAGTCTCTAAGCACTTGCCATTTATTCATCTTCTTTCTCCTTTAAGTCATTCCTTGTTTTCAGTAGACATTCATCACTTTTATCTTTCTCATTCTCTGGTATTTTCCTTTGTATGCACTGTCTCTTTTTCTTATTTCTTTCTGTGTTCATTCATTTCACCCTCCCCTAGAGCCTGTAATGATTCAAGCACTTAGAAAGGTCTGAGCAGAGGAGGGTGAAAGATAGAGTTTCTGCTCTTAAGAGCTAAATTCTTAAACTGGAATGCCCATGGGGACTTTGAAAATTGCACCTTATGGAGCCTACCTCATTTGAGAACAACTACCTTAATGAGTTCATGGCCTTCTGATGGGAATGGAGGGAAGGAACTTTAAAGCAAACAGTTATAATGTGAGTGTGATGCCCCTCTCAGGAATATATCTGCACAAACTTAGAAGCTTTTTGCTGTGATGCCTGAATTGGTCTTTGGAGTGAGAGTGGAAGTTCGCCAGGCGACTAAGTGTGGGAGGACTTGTGTACTTGGAGCATCCTATTGAAAAACCCAAAGGCTGTGGGGGCCTGATGCTTCCAGGAACTGCAAGTATATTTTGAAAATCTTGTAAATTAGAAAAATGTGGTTAGAAAGTGTCCTGGTCATAAATAATCTTGATAAGACTTGTTAAAGAATTTGCAAATTATGAAACTGATGTGGAGCCACTGAAATATATTACATAGTAGAGGGATGTAATAAATGTTTATGTGAGGTAGATCACTCAAGCAGCAATGGGGAAGACTTCGTACAGATGAGTTTGGGGGCAAAAAAGATTCCAGGAAAAATAATCATGATGACAGTAACTGGGAGAGAAGGGAGCCATTTCTAAAGATATTTAGGCTATAGAATTGATAGGACTAAGTCTATGAATAAACGTGATCATGAATGTAGAAAAGTGTCAAGGATGACTGTGGAATGTCTGCTTTCTTCAGCCAAGTGAATGCTGGTATTATTGACCAAGCAGGCAGTTTAGGGTAAGGAATAAGTGGACTTTCTTAAGCCTACTTGCTTGCAGAGTTAATTTTTTTTAATTTTAATTTTATATTCCCCATATAATTGCACCCCCTTATTTTGACCCCAACCCCTCCTTTCCCCACCCTCCACCCCCCATAGAGTGTCTCTGGTTCATAGTTGTTTGTTGATTTTGATTTTTACTTTCTTATAGTTATTATTTTTCCTGGTCCCTTATTTAAGTTTTCTAGATTCCTGCTATGAGTGAGACCATCCGGTATTTTTCTTTTTCTTTTTGGCTTATTTCGCTGAGCATGATCCCTTCCAGCGCCATCCATGTTGCTGCAAATTACATGTGTTTATCTTTTTTGAATGCTGAATAATATTCCATTGTGTATATGTGGATTTTTGAGAGAACTGTGGGATAGCCAACGAAAGATACCCTGAGGGAGTCTGGAGCACAGGGGAGCAGCATGTACCATGTTCCATGCAGTACTTGAATAAAATTTCTTTAGAAAAAAATTGAAGTAATTTAAGACATGTGTTGATCATGTAAGATTCTTGTTCCCCTTTGATTTACTTAGAGGAAACTATAGAACTGACTGGATCAAAGGCAATAAGTATATGAAATAATGACCTATTCATGATGCATTCCTGTCACAATTATTAATCAGGGTATATTACCTATTTCTCTGGACCAAGGCATAATTTTAGAAAACTCTACATAAACACCTTGCTTATTTATTGCACTGCTTTCTTTTGATTGCTTTTGCTATAGTATCAACCTGCATCTTATTCTAATCATCTCCTCTCAAACATTCATGATTCTCCAGCCCTGTTAGGATACGTCTTGGGGAAGATTCTGATTCTTTAAAGCCTTTTCAAATATATCAGGAATCACATGATGACAATGGCAATGATGATGATACATCTTTGAAGGATGCCATGATTTTCTCCTTGCTGAATCCTTCACACGTGTTTGAAGCGGTTATTATTCTCTCTGCTAGCTCAAGCGACTTGTTAGATCACTATTTGTGGGTGTCACAAAATGTTGGCAGGACCCCAGTGTGAAACACAGTGTGAAATATATGTGGTTAAACTTCTCTGAATTTGTGTGTCAATCAAAATAAAATGACTTAGAAGAGTAGATGAGTTTAAAGAGAAACTTCAGGATTCTATAGCAGAAGTGGAACATGGAACTTTTTAGATTAATTTTTTAATATATTAAATTCTGGAATCTTACACAGGAGGAAGTATATAGGATTCTTATAGTTGTATTTTTCTGTACACAAGATGCTGGTGATGCTAGATTTGTTCATGTTTGTCAAGTAGGAGCCAGATTAGTAAAATAATATGCATACTATATTATAAGTAAAAACAGTTTATGAGTTGTCAAAAACGAGCATTTTAAGCCTTGCATTTGACGTATTTTGCAGTCCTCACTTAGTTTCACTATTTAATATGAGTGTCTATTGTAATTCACACAAAGATATGCTTATTCTTTTCATCAGGGTATGGGGTGCATAATGGTGTAAGTATGGTTTATTCTTTAATTTTGCTTCATCTGATGTTTTGCAGTTCTGAATGGGTGTCATTGATTTTTTCTTGTGCCTTACCTGTACCCCTAAAACTTCCATCAAATAAAAAGCTTTCATCAAAATATTGGCCTTTTCTATATTAAACTAAAAACATTCTTTTTACATGTGACTGCATAGCAACAGCCATAATTTGTTAAGTGATACTGTCCCAAATATTATTTAAATTCTCACTTGTATAAGAGATTTATTATATTAATAGGATATCCTTCATGACCCGTTTTATTTAGACTAGTTGAAAGACCGTGATGTTAATGAAGAAAGTGGTCCACCATATATGTAAAGCTGGGTTGGACTCTGATCATCCTCATGCCATACTTAGTAAAGCAATATCTTCATCCTACAGAAAGCTCTCTCCTCACCTTAATTCTGAGTGTGTCTGCTTTTGACTTGAGGACTTGGTCAGAGTTTACCTTCTTCAAGGCTCATTGGAATAACTCATAGCTCATTAAACAGTCCCAAAAATTGGGACTCATAGATTGTCTTTGATTGTTTGTTGGTTAGCATAGGTGACTAAATTTGATACTCAAGAAATTTTACTACAGTTTTTTTTTTCCTTTTCATACTGTCAGAAGCATTCAAACATTTATCATCCAAATATATCATGTTATAGTTAAGTTTTCTACTCAGGGCTGTCAGCATCAGGATCTGTGCTTCTACATATTAACATGAAGACATTTTTGAAAGGTCCTTCATCTGTGTCTGACACTGGTAAATTGAAGAAAAGTGTAATAGCTAGATAAAACTGTTCATTCTTCCTAAACCAATCGTTGTCTTTTGCAGTATTTTCAGTAAAATGGTGATATTTTAGCAGATTCTTCTTTGATGGAGCTGTGATTTGCAATAATCTTGTCATGCCAAGCTCAAAATACTACTAAATGAAGACATTTCTGCAAGGGGATGATTGTAAATTGCATGCAAATTTCTACTCGGCTGGAATTAATCAATATGGAAACAGAACTTGCGTGTTCCTGATATAATGATGCTGAAACTAATCCCATGGGGTTCTATTTCCATGGGAATTAGGCATTTATTTTGATTTAAATCTCTCTTTTTTCTTAAAGCCAAAGTCCTGGTTTGGGGTATTTTAATAATAACTTTTTGAGGGGTCGAGAGGTATAAAGAAAACAGGAGTAACTAAGCACCTTACCCCTGTGATAACAGCTGGCATTTCCTATTTAATTTGCTATGCCTGTTTAATGAATCTTCTCCCCAATTTTCTTGCTCATTGTTTTCCATGGAAAGTTCTAAGGCTTATGATATGGAGGGTGATGCAGTCTTTATATTAGTTATACAACACTAGCCTAAATAACTTGTTCTCACATCAGTTTCCTAAGGGATTCATAACTCACCTCTGATTAGTGTTTGTATGTACTTTATCTTTGTGTGAATTGTTTGTTTTTATTTTTATCATTAGTATATAATCTCACTTTCTGGGGAATAGATCCTATCTTTGACCTGCCAACACTTAAATATATTTACAGTGTGTCATTTTTTTGTGGATTATGCTCATTGCTTTTCATTCTTGTATTTGACCGCTAAATCTGTTAGCCTTTTGTTCAAACTTTTAGGTCAAGAATTTGCAGATAGAAGGTTTTGTCATTCACATATTGTGTATCACCGATGCATTAGTTTTATGACTATATATCCTCAGAGTCTGACAACTTATTTTCTAACTTCTCTAGAATACTTTAAGAGTTTCTTTTTTATATAGCCTATTTTAAACCCTTGCAGGTAACACTCCATAAAACTGCAGTGACATCCAGTGGCTTTGTGGTGTAATCTTTTACAAAATTTTTCAAAATGACCGTTAGGGACAGTATTGCCTATCAAGGAAAATAGTGCTGGAGTTATTGAAGGTAATGAATGCATTTCCTTCCAAATAGTTACTGACATACTCCATTATAGAATTATCAGGGTAGTTACTATCAGTAACGAGTTGGTTTTTGAATGGAATAATGGCAACTTCTGATGAGATCAACATCAGTCTAAGATCAGAGGAAAATATGAAACTGATGACAGTTTTGTTAGAGAACAATTTTTAATAAATCCAAATGTCAATTTTCATATAATGAATCTATTATAGAGCAGGTTTAAGAATTAAAGTAGAGCCTTTAGAACCTCCCTGGTAGCACAAGGGGTTAAGTCTCAGCATTATCAAGCTAATGCCAAACACTGCAAAACATTAGGTTATTCACCAGCCAGGTAGCTAACCTACATGGCACAGCAGGCCCTCCTGTCTTGCCCACTGCTCCCTTCCCTTCAGCAGTACATTTCAATAGATCTGCCTGTTCTGCTCCCTACTCTGTCTCTGATAAATCTTCTTACCCCCACCCTGCACCTTTGGCCTACACCCCAGTTCTTGTATGCATAAATAAAAAAATTTTAAAGAATTATAGTAGAACCTTTAGATTGTTCCTCTGATTTTGAAAAGACCCTGTTCCCACTTCTCAGTTTTTTTGTGTTGTTGGCTTCTTGGATAGTCTTTCAATGTGTCAGTTCTTGGATTTGCTCAAACTTTCTAAGATTGCTTCTATAAATCATACACAAGTAACTTCACTTCCGATGTTATTACTGTATTTGAATTGTGTTATCAATGGAAAAATGTTTTATAAAAAATGATACATCATTATTATAAGATATTTACATAGTAGAAAAAGGTACAAAGAAAAGGTATCACATCAGCCTAAATTCTACCCTTTCCACAGACTCAACAAGTATTAACATTTGGTGAGCCTCTTTCCAAATAGTTGTCTATACATTTATGTTGATAGATCAATAGATAGCAAAGAAATACTTTCGTAATGTTGAATTAAACAACAGATATAACTAATAGGCTTACTTGCTTTCTAATTACCACAGTATTACCCTAGGCAGAGGATTTTTTTTTTTTTTTGGTGTGAATGTTAGAAAATATTGACCAGTGAATATCAGGTTAGGAAGATGATCTATACAACGGAGTATTAGAGAACCACCTCATAACCTGGTTTAAATCAGTTAACTGAAATTAGAATAGGAGCATAGTTATCTATACTCATCTCAACACTCAGTATGAGATGTTCCAGAGCTCAGAGTTAACATAAATCTAGCATGTAGAAATTAAATAAGTAGTATGTTTCAAGCTAGTCTAGGCCTATTCATACCAATAATGAGAATTGTGGAGACAAGGAAGGGAAAAGAAAGTGCATGTGAAAGAGAAAAAGTACTAACAGACTGGTTCCTGTGCTAATACCCTAAAGAAGTTCTGTCCATTTTATTCAGTTTCTTTCACACTGAGTCTCGAATCCATTCTTTAAAATCTATGATTTGCAGAAATAAATAAGAGGGGGAAGATGAAAAAGATGTGTTATTAAGAAGCTGAACAGTCTATAGAACCCAACTAAGAGATGGTTTAACTATACAAATTTCAAATCATAGCTTTGAAATAACCATTATTACTATTATAAAAAAGGTCTACTAGAAAAGCTGGACAATATACATAAATCACTGGAGAATTTCAGTAGAGAGAACATTTTAGAGTCAAATGGAAAGCTAAAATTGAGAATATCATATATGAATTTTTTTCTTCAATCACACTAAACATAGCAGAGTGTCAATGATATTAAGCACAGACCTTAAAGAAAGGCTTTCAGTCTAAAACCCAGTAAAACTTGTGGCAATTAAAAAGTAGCATCCCCATCAAGATCTACATCCCCATCAGGTCTACAAGGAACCCCATTTAATGTAAAGTTCTAGCTGTGTTATATCTAAAAGGATAGAAAATAGTAAATCACACAAGAATTTATGGAGAAAGCTAAAGGTATATTATTATTAAACATATCAAACAATCTAATATATGTAAACAGAGAGAAAATGCTGAAGAAGTATTAGAAGAGATAATGACTGAATATTTTTCAAAATGAAAACCATCAAACCTAGATTTTTTTCAGGATATATATATATATATATATAGAGAGAGAGAGAGAGAGAGAGAGAAGAAAAACACATCTACATGTGTTGTAGTCAAACTGTTGAAATCCAAGTGGAAATCTGAGAATAGAAAAAAAGATTAGCTATGGAGATATGTTGATAAAAGTCAGACAGACTTTTGGTCAGAAATTATGAAAGGTAGAAGGCAATGGAGTGATACCTTAAAGAATAAAAATAATAAATCCCCTCAATCTAGAAAATTCTATATCCAGGAAAAATACATTTCAGAAAAGGAAATATAATAGAGACTTTATCAGATGAATAAATAGCGAGAGAATTTTTGCCAGTTAAACATTAAAGGAAGCCCTTAGTCAGTAGTGCTTTGCTGGATGGAATGTGGTATAGACAGTGGAATGGAGAACACCCGAAATGTAAAATGTGTGGGTAAATATAAAAGACATTTTCTTTTCACTTTTAATCTTTTGAAAATTGGTAAGAGCAAGGGTTGACAAACACTGTGAATGAAATCCTACCTCTGGCTTGTTTTTGCATAGCCTAAGAGCTAAATGTTTTTATTTTCGTTAAGGGTTATGAAAAAGTTAAAAACAAAAAATAAAGTCAATATTATGCCACAGAGTCTATATATGGATTACAAAATATAAATTACTTGCTCTTTGATACTTGTGTAAGCTAAATAGTAACTTTACTGGGGGTTCATAAAACATGAAAGTAAAATTTTGCCAATAATTGTATGAAGGACAGGAATGTATAAATGGAAATATCCTTTTGAAAGTTTCCTATAGTGTATGTTATAATAAATTTTCAAAACAGACTGTAATGAGTTAAAATACATAATATGAATGGTGGAGCAACCATTTGGGGGAAAAAGATAAAGTAGTAGATTAACAAACTTATAAATGAGAAAAAATTGAATCATAAAACATGCTCAGCTAAAATGAAACAAGGGGGGGAAATGGGGCAAATTCTTCAAAAAATATGACATATCTGTATAAATTTAGCCCTAGCAATAGTTATATTAAATATAATTGGTCACTTAAAAACAGATTTTATAAATTTGGATAGTAAGCAAAAACCAGTTATGTTGGGCCTCCCCAGTGGCGGAGCGGGTTGAGCTCTACACTGTGAGGCTTTCCACAGCCTCTGCAGTGAGGGTTTGATTCCTGGCCAGCCAGGGAGATTCCCACATGGCAGGGCAGACCTCTCCTGCTGCTCCCCTTAGCAGTGTATTTCAGTCTGTCTGCCTGTTCTGCTCCCTGACTCTGTCTCTGGTGAATCCTCTCACTCTCCTGCACATCTGACCTGCACCCTGGTTCTTGTATAAATAAATAAATCTTTAAAAAAATATATGAACAAATAGCAAGAGATACATAGTATATACCACACACATATACATTATTGACAGTTTCATGCATGTGAGATCTATATTAGTATAGTGCATGAAATACTTTAAATATATTTGACTTAAGAACAGATTTATAATATTCTTTAGAAGAATTATCTAATAATAGTAGATAAGATAATGAATTCTCAATATTTGTGTAAAGTATGGTCTGGAAGTCTTAAGAGAATTTACAAATTTCTAATAGGTTTAATGTGATACATATATGACTTTTTAACAAAGAAGATTAAAAAAGACCTTTGTAGGCTGGTGAGTGAACTTTTAAGTTGTACTTCAGCTATAAATGTTTTATACCTGAAAATGTTGAGGTCATAATGTTTTTGCCCTAAATATTAGACCATCATTTCTATCTTATGGTGAGGTTACCCAAAATAAAAGGTATTCTCAAGTAGAAAAGAAAATAATTTTAGTTTGCATGTTCACCATTTACCTTCTAATAGCTCCCCTTCTCAGGAGAAGTATATCAACAACTCTTTAAATTAAAGGGCAAGTAAGAATAATTGGGCCTATGATTTACCAAACTGATTGAAATTTCAGTGAAGTGGTATCCTCATAAAATCAATAAAAGATTGCCATTTCATAAATATGTTCAGATGTCTTTAGCAGATATAGGTTTATTACCATGGGATGGATATTACTCCAAGGCTCAGGACTTAGGGTTTATTTTGATTATTGTGTGCAGCAAACATGGCCAACCTGTTTGTAAGTTTCTTCTAATATGAGTTGTTTTATGCCAAGGAAAAGAAGTGAGAAGGAGAAAGACATACTGGATGATTTCCCTCCTGTGTGAAATAGAGAAACAAAACAAAGGAATAGCCAAAAGTAAATTCAAACAAACCCTTGAAATATGACTGTAGAACTGAGGCTTCCAGAGGGATTGGGGGAGAAAAGGGAAAGGAGGCACTTTGGACTAGGGTTGGTGGAAGATTTGGGTTGTTTTGGTGATGGGTATAATATCGTAACATACATTTAAAGAAGTGTAAACCTTTACCACCAAATCATATAGACTGCTATAAACCCCTGTTACCTCAATACAATATAAAAAAGTTATTTTTCATAGAAATGAGATCATTTCAGTATTGAGTACTTCAAAGGAATTCTTTTTGCAGAACAGCTACAGAGCTTTTGAGAAGTGATTGTTAATCCTTCTTACCAAATAATTGCATTATCATAATATTACTACCCAAAGGCCCATTCTTTCCCTTAGCTTTTGGAAGACTTCATAGTCATGAGTTTAGTGCTTTTGTTTATTATTTTTTAATTATAATATGACTAGAATACAGAGAATTGATTGAGCAATGTTCAGTGAAAGCCAGAATTTACCATTTATGAAATTCATTTAAATATATACAATTTTGGGCCTCCCCTGGTGGCGCAGCGGTTGAGTGCTGGGCTGTGAGGCTGCCTGCAACCTCTGTGGCGCCGGTTCGTTCCCCAGCCGCAGGCAAGGGTCCCACACACACACAAAAAATAAATATATACAATTTTGATATATAAAATCATCTTCATAATAAATGTTAAGTGATATAATTTTGCATTTGGTGGTAACAATTGCTAATTATTTTCTTTTAGTATTACTGCTAAATGGGGGGTTGTCAAGTCATAAGTAGTAATACTATATGTGTGGGTTACTTACAAAATTTTATTTGCTGTTTAATTTTGTAACATTGCATCATTCTCTAAATAGCCTCAAGATCCAAATACAATAGCAATAATATTTGCTGAAATTTGAAAACTGTGAAACCCCTCATTTTGCTAAGAGGCAGAAGAGGGGGAAAATTTCAAATAATGAAATTTTCTTATTTAAAAACAAAAAACATTATGCAGTCTCTCAAAGGCAATTTGATGGCTAAATACCAGTGTTAATATTTTATATTATTTTCATATATTTTTGGGTAGTAATGGTAAATACACAGGCATCATAGATCACATATATTTATGTTAAAGGGTCTCTTACTTTAGCTCAGATTTAATAAGGGCAAGTTATCTTTATAGCCATTTAATTCTCTTGCTTGCACATTGAGTAGATTGCAATGGCTAGAGAAAAATTAAAATCATTAGCCCTAATCCCATTGAGTTGTGTTAATTGTCCTGAATACATGGAAATTCTGGCCTTGTTGGGTCCACCTTCAGGTTGTCAGTGCTTAAAGAGAGATATTCATTAATTATTCTGTATGGTTTCATTCCTTTGAAACAGATAACTGATTCTGTCTCACAATTTAGGTTTTCTTTTAAAATGGAAAGTCAGTACACCATTGTTCCCAAACTGTCAGATTGCTTGCTATTGTCCCACGCACACAGGAGTTTCAAAGTCAGAGATTTCAAGCAAGTAGGGGCAAGAGAAGGATCACAATAGGGTGAATGCTTTCCCCTTTCTCCTCTCTGTGTTTTGACCACCTGTCTTTTACCCTTTGCAGTTCTATTCTGAGAGGAATATGAAGAACAGCACTGAAGATGGGGCCACTGCTGCTAGATTGTTGCCATTAACCAGCTTTCATGGCTTTTGTGGAAGCCTCCTTTTCATTAGTATTTGCAACATGTTCACCAGCAAAATGATTATGTTAGGCAGAGACATCACATCACTTACATTTCATAGCTCAGTGCAATTTTCATAAACTGCGAGGCAACATCCAAAAAAACATGACTCAGAATTAGAGTTTCAGAAGATTATTATATAGACATTATTTCCCTCAGGTCACGGGCTTTAGTCAAATTTGGAGGAGAATGAAATTGCCAACAGTGAAAAGCAGACAGAAAGGTATGAGTTCATGAGCAGAGAAATAACATTTTCATTTGTTCCTTCCCCATGGGAAAGATTCAGCATTCCGGTAAATGGAGACGGTTATAAGAAATGAATTTTTGTCAGCAGGGATGTGATTTTAAGGCTCACTTATCCATTGGCAATCTAGATTTCTAACCCCAGGAATCTAGGAAATTGCTACAGAATGTAGTCTTTATTATAAACAAGTTTTTTTTTTCTTTCTTTTTTTTTTTTTTTTTGGTAGCTTTTCCCCCTTCCTTTCTTGCTCAGAGATTTTAAGACAGACTACAATTCTTTCTGCCTTTCAGGGGTCAGAGGACTGCAGAATTTCCCCATCTGCTTGAGTTTCTCCTCATTGTTGTTACTTTGTAAATCTTTTTTTTTTTCCCTTACCAAATTTCCCCAATCTCCCCTTGTCTTTCCGAACCTCCTCTGTTCAAGCAGGTGGCTCCTGTATTGGCAGTCATAAACACACTTTTGCTGAATCTGTCTCTGTACCCAGCATTTGCAGGATGTCTTATGGTGCTGTTGCTTCACTGTTCTCAGTCTTTTTATGTCTCTGGACTTAGGAAAGGAAGGAAAAGTAGCTTTTCAGGTAGCTCTCATTTTACCAGGAGTAAAGAGCAAGGATTTACAAGGTTTTTGTAGGGTAATCCCAGACAACCTTCTTCATAATTAAAGAATGTTCTTACATGAGAAATTTTATTTTCCTTCATCAATTTCATCTGCTACTTTTCAGCCCATCACTCATTCAAATTCTATGCACAGGTTCTCCTCCTGGCTACAATACATCCTTGAAAGCAGAAGATATTTCATATAACCTAAACCCTTCATTTTTAAAAAAGCAGAAAGTTCTGTAACATTAATCTCACCTTTATTTTTTGTCAAATTTTAATAACTTGAAAATATGTATATCTAATTCCTTCCTCCCCTGTGCATTTTTGCCTATTTTAATATATCTCTCAGCATCATAAACTATTTGCCTGTATTATTACTAGAAAATGTTATTGCCTGCCAAAATTTAGTGAGAGCAAATTGCATTTCCTTCATTATTATTATGTCTATGATATAATGATTATGTAACATTGTGATTGTAGTTGATGAATAAATGAGAATTACTCTTAGTTTATTGGATTCGGCCTGTGAAAGCCATCATGATCTATAAATTCTTCTCCAAAGCTTCTAGGAGGAAGGAAAAATGAGTATTAGACAAAGAAAGAACATCTATTTTGCTGCAAAGTACATTTACTCACTTACTTTGATTCCTTATGTCTGATGTGGTGAAAGAGTTCATTGCACTAACCAGAATGTAGTATAGTCTTATATACTGTGGTGTTTCAATTTCTCTATATTGATTTTTTTCTCTTAAAATGTAGAATCCCCTTACCTTTGGGATTTGGAGGACCTTTGTTTAAGAAGGGAGTCAGGGGAAGATGTTCCACTATAGTGTTTGCAATGAATCATTCTTGCCCTTTGTAGAATTCTTCCTGGAGCTATGTGGGAGCCACAAACAAGCACCTGTAATATTTTCATGACAGAAACATGTAATTGTTTTTCATATGCCATTCATTCTTACTTCCAACAAGTTCTTTTATAGTATTTTACTTTAGTAAGCAGTAATTGTGTGTCTCATACAGGAGCTAATAACTTACAAGGCAACTTTTCTGCATTCCTTATATCACTTCAGAAGGAGCAAAGAATCCCATGAACTGATGGTTTTGTCATCACCTTAACAAGCTTTCATTGAGTCACCAGCTAGAATAGGATTTTTTTTTTTTAGTTCCCAGTGAAGGATGGAATATTGTAAATGTACTAATGCCTAGCGCAAATAAGAAAGCTGTAGACAAGGTAAGTATAATCATTACATAACAGTAGTGCTATAAGAAAGTATTCAGTCACTTGAAAATTAATCATTGGCCATAACGTTAGAGTTTCATTGTCTGCCCTCTGGAGCCAGGCACAAGATGTCTCGGGTCTATGTTCTTGATTCTTGCTCAAGGGCTCCTAACTCTTGAAAAATTATTCAACATTCTGGTGTTGAGTTTCTGATTCCTGTTTTGTGAAATGGCAATAAGATTTTGTCTGTCCAAACCAGTATTATTATTTTTTTCAAGCAATACTATGTGAATGAAGCAAATTTTATTTTATTATTATTTTTTTAAATGCTCGCCATCTCTTTTTTTTCCTTTTTTAATATTTATTTATTTATTTATACAAGCACCGGGTACAGTCAGAAGTGCGGGAGGGTGAGAGAATTGACCAGAGCCAGAGTGGGGAGCAGAGCAGGTAGAAGGACCGAAGTACACTGCTGAGGGGAGCAGCGGGCGGCAGGAGAGGTCTGCGCGCCATGTGGGACACTCCTCCGGTGGCCGGGGAGCAGCCAGGGATCGAACTGGTGCTGCAGAGGCTGCGGGCGGCTTCGGAACCCAGCGCTCAACCGCTGCGCCACCGGGGAGGCCCCATGAAGCAAATTTTAATAGAGAATTTGATCACCCAGAAATCATTAACCCACCTTGCTTTCACAAATCATTTCATAATACTTAGTTTACTTGATTAAGAAGATAATACAGTAAAAATCTCTGTAAATGTAATGAAGTGCTATTTATTTAAATTTGGATCATTTTTAAAAAACATACTTGTTTTCATACATGTGTTCTCAAAAATCTTTCTATAATGTATCCAGTGTATTTTCGTTGTAGAGAGCATGATCTATTAATTGAATAATTGAATCTTTCTCTGAAGAGGGATTGTCTTGCTCAGCCTTGGCACCATGATATTGGAGTGAGTGTAGTTCTTTCTGTACCAAGAAATGGATCTAAAATGAGTCTTATGGGAAGTTGGGGTGACTTTGCTCTGATCTTAGGCCATACCTAGAAATTGCATTTTAATAAGTAAATGGCTGATACGAATTTTCCCTCAACATTTTCCCTCTTTCTTCGTAAATGGGAAATAAAAAGTACATTAGCCACACAAATAAAAAATAAAAAGGACACCACATGCAAAATCTCATTATTACAGCAGCATCTTCACAGGAGAGACAGCATGCTTAGAAGGTCTGACTTTATTAAATATTTCACCTCTAGTTTTTCAAAATTTCAAAGGAGATATTCCCTCTGTCAATAGTTTTCAAATTTTATATATAATAATAATCATGATCCTAGCAGCAGTTACTGAGTTTTGACATGTGCCAGACACTGTTCTAAGCATGTTCCAGATAATAATTCAGTTTTTCCTCACAACCACTCCATCAAGCAGACACTGGTACTATATCAATTTTTCCAATAATGAAACTGAGGCTTCAAAGGATGAAGAAATTTATCTAAGGTTATACAGTTAGCAGCTGACTGAACCAGGATTTCAACAGCCTGATATAAGAACCTGTGCTCCTAACCACGTGCCATGATGCCTCAAAGGTGTATGTGACTGAACCAGGATTTCAACAGCCTGATATAAGAACCTGTGCTCCTAACCACGTGCCATGATGCCTCAAAGGTGTATGTGTGTGGAAGAGAACAGACTTTTTGATTTCTGCTATGGACCTAGCATGGTCTTTGATTAAGTTCTTTTATTTGAATTATCTCATTAAATTTCAAGACAGTTCTATCAGGTAGATTTTGTTAACCATATATTACAAATGAGCAAATCAAGACTCAGAAGATGAAACTTTTAATCAATAGTATGGGGCTAGTAATTATCGAGGGAATAGGAATTTGAACCCAACACCTTAAGTTCAGGTCTGGCTAGGAATACATAAATACATATGTACATTTTCTGTGTACCTCTCCACCCTTAACAATGATTTGTATTTTCTTTTCAAGGTAAATCTATTTGTCCTGTATTGGAATGATCTTATCTCTTTCTGTCCATGGAGTTTTTCAAGTCATTGCTTATTCAAGCTCATTGTTCTTTGATTAGTGTTTTGTAATCTTCTACAATAAATATCATTTTTTCAATTAATATCTTCTACAGTTAATATCATTCTAATATAATTCATTGGTTATTCTTGAGAAATTAATTTTCCTTTGAGCTTTTGGTGTCTGATATTATGTCCTTTAGCCCCCTAAAAAGAAAGTGTCTCTGTGATGCCATAAGTCACTTGTTCATTGTCCTGAGAACATTTATGAGAAATATGAATGGTAATACCATTTGATTACCAATTAACAATAAATCTGTTTGAATAAAATTTCTTTCAACCTGACAAGGCATGGAGGGTTGGTTGTCTCAGTTTCTTTTTGCCATTGCTGATATCATTTAGAACTTCTTGGTGTAATAAAGTAAGATTTTAATGGTATTTTTTTCCTATTGCAGTGGGATAAGAGCCATTTTTCACATTTGGAAAAGGACTTTTAGTAGGATCCACAGAGTCCTGGTGAATCTCAATTGTTGTTTGACAGATATGTGGATGTCTTTTGGAATGCCTTGGCATTAATTAGGCAGCATCTTAACAACCCTCTATGACTCATGGGAAGTCTGTGTCCCCATGTTTATGACTGTGTTTTAATGGGTTAGGCCACTCCCCTCACCATCCCTTTTTCCTGGCTGGTATTCTCTTCTGTTTACCTTGGCCCCACATTTGGCTCAGCTGGACGCCATGGGCTCTACCAGAATCATTTGGAATGTAAGCAGTTCTCAGGATGCCTCCTGTCTCCCTTTGGCATTTCATGGCTCGTAGAGAATTGGAGTTAAACTCTGGGTGGCTAATGATTGGTTGTCACAGCCAAATGTGCACAAGTGAAGAAAATGAAGGATTTGTGAGTCTGCATTTGTGAGTCTTTCACCTTCTTACAGGCACATCTTTGAGCCCAAGTAAATATGTCTTGAATTATTCCTCCTTGATTTCAGTGGTGACATAGTCCCTGAAGAATGAGATTCGGTTGCAGTTCCTCCCCCCACCTTGGTTGTTGGGGAGAGACAAGGTTTTGTATTTTTCTTCAGCAACAGCTGTGATTATCCAGATTAGATCTATTATATTTTCAATACCTGTACATTCAGCTTTCTTAAGCACCCCCAGCAGTATCACCTGCTAGCTTGGCAGACTAAGGTAACATCCAAACCCATTTGGAATGCCTTGGCATCAATTAGGCAGCATCTTAACAACCCTCTATGACTCATGGGAAGTCTGTGTCTCCATGTTGTTTATGACTATGTTTTAATGGGTTAGGCCGACTTTTTCCATGTGGATCATTTTTTTATCACATGATGGTTTGGCAGATGTTTTCTGAGCCCTCTAGCTTACCTTTTCATAGTTCTGCTAAAGAGTGGTGGAATGGATCCATACAATCAACTTGTTAAGTGGGAATAGGAGACAGATTTGGGTAGAACAAGGGTTTCTTCTCGTGAATGTTGGTGTCTAAACTTTAGCATAACTTTCCTGACCTAGAAGGAGTTATTGGACCCCCCAGACCAGCCCTTTGCAATTTGCCACCAGCCTCAGTGTAAGCATAACTGCAGATGCTGTGATCAGTGCTTTGGATGTGCTAGAAGATTATGTAGGGTGCTAGTTTATCAACTAGTTTCAGACTTCTTCAGATCTACCTGGGATGTTCAACATAATCCTTTTGTTTTACTCCTACGTACTGAAATTCCGTAGGTTGGGTAGTGATCAGAGGAGCTCTAGTGACAGAACAAATGATGCTGCTAACAGAAAAGAGTAGGAGTCATCTCTGCAAAATGCCTTACAAAGAAGACTTTCTTTACTCCTGGTACATGTGGTAAGCATAGAAATAGTTTATTATGAAAGTTTTTAGCCACAGGTCTTTCTAAGGCATAATTATATCCTCCAGGAAAACCAAAATAAATACCAGCTTAATATGCTTCAGATTTTTAAAATAAGTTATCCTATTGCATTTCTGTAAGAAGAAAAATGTGAGCAGTTGACGGATGTTGTTATTCTGCTTTGATTTACTTCTCTTGCTGTCCTGTCCCAGTTCAGTCTTAAAATGGAAGAAAGTACTTTATCATTTGAGGAAGAATGATAATACAAAATACATTCTTTCAGAAGGGGAGATGTGACAGTGAATTTTGATGCCAACTTTGAATTTTTTTTAAAACGTAAACTTTTTTTTTTCTTCTGGAGGTTAATGAATAAAGATTTAGTTTTCTCGATTTCATGCAAAGGAAATCGTCCATACAGGCTTCCCTTAATTTGTTTTTAATACGGTCATGATCCTCACAATCCTCTTGCTAGTTCTCCCTGCCCCTTTTCTTTTTCTTTCTGCCAGTCCCTTGGCCTCACCGCTCTTCCAGCTCTCTCACTATTCTTTGGCTTCTCCTTTCTGCCTGCCCAGTATGGACAGAATGTCTGAACTGCATCCTGTCTTCTAGCCCTTCAGTTACACATGCATGTCACTTTCCAGGTTGAGGGCATCCAGCGGGAAGGGAAATTCTGTTTCTTCTCATAAGTCTTCTTAAAATCCCATCTGACCTCTCTTTAGTTATCGTCACAGCTCTGTTAGAGCTAACTTCTCAAATACAGTTTTAATCTTTACTGTTGTGCTCACAAACATCTCTTGGCTCTCTTAAACCATGCACATCTTATGCCCCTGTCTGATTCTAACTTTATATACCGTGAGTTAGGTGTCCATTTGCTTGACTGATTATAAGCAGGAACCACAAGGTAATTACCTTGAACATAGTAGGACCTTGTTGATTAAAATAATAATAATCAAATTGAATTGAATGGATCATTTAGTTTTCAGTCTTGCTGTTAAAAAGACTAAATCTGCTAATGGGAGATGGTAGTAGAAATGTTTTAATTCTCAACTGCAGTTTTCAAATATTTCTTCCTCCTAGTAAGTGCCTGTAGCTGCCTCTCCAGGCAGCCATGCTTAGCCAAACCCTTACCACTTCGAAGTGGGGCAAGGTCAAGTAGAAAACTGATGATAGTAAGCAAGATGGAGTCTTCACTAAAAGAGATCATCTTCTCACCTCAGAGTGATCTGGCTCCAGCATACTTTCACCAGTCCCATTCCAATCTCAGGACCAGACTCTTTAGCCTTTTGGGTGGTAATACAGTTTGATGGCCTGTCACTAATTATACCCTTCAACTTATCTCCTGCTCCCAGAGAAGAAAGCAGATTCTGGCCACTTGTGATGAGAGGAAGCCTGAGTCCACTGTGTCCGCGTTGCCGTTTTCAGGGAAATGGGAGAAATGAGGCCAGTGGTTTGATAAATTATATCAAAAATAGTCCCTTCGTGCTAATGGAGTGTGAAGAAGCTGATGTACTGGAGATGATCTATAATATTTCATATTTCTCTGAGGAGAAAAATGATAAACTTGATGATGTGTGATTTATTCATGTTTCTCCAGATGAAGAAAAAAATCCTAAAGTCAGCTGCCTGTTTCTCATTCCCAGAAGCTGGCTTGTGGATTTTATACTGGGATTGGAGGCTGGGCTTGTTTAGAGAAATGCCTAGGGAGACTTTGATTAATCACCAGACCTTTGGTAGTTGGTTGGGAGAGGGTAATTATGCCAGCATTGCTGCTATTTTATCATCACTATTCTATAGTACTACACCAACAGGTGACAAATGTGTTAATTACTACATTTCTTCTTGCTACTTCTTTTGGTTGTCCCTTCCCCTCATGGTCTTGGCCCTTAGTCCTTCCCTGCAGATCAGCCCTGGACAGCAGTAACTTTTGCAATCAAAGAACTGTTCTTTGGAGGTCAGGCTGAGAGGGACATGGTTATCAGCCCTGCTGTGTGCAGACTCTAACCATGGGGGTTCTGGTTAATTCCCTTTCCTCGTCCTTCTGCCCATCACCCTTTGGGTCAAGTGCTGCTCAGAGCCAGAAGCTCTACGTGCTTCTTTAATAACTGAAAATGGCCCCCCTGGCCTGGGCCATTTCACTCTAAATAGCCCCCTGGAGGAGGTTAGAAACAGAGGTTATCTTAGGCAAAGTGATTTAGCAGATAGAATTATCTTTTTCCTTCTCCTTTCTTTCTCCTTCTTCTCCCTCTGTAAGCCTTTGAACTCACCACAAACTTCCCACCAAAGCAGTTAATAACAATTGTTATTTTTACATCTGTGATTATGTTAGTGGATAGTAAAGACTTGAAACTGATCTTTACAAGATTTTCATTTTTATAAGAATTTTGGAGACTCCCTTTAATACCACAATAGAAGGATACCATTCATAGATGTAGTAGAGACTTTTGGGGGTCGGGGGGGATGGCCTTCCAGAGAATCTCAGGACATACTCTGTAAGTGGCTATTTTCTCTTTGTTTGCAGGATCAGTAAAATGGATTTATCTCTGAGATAATGGCTCCCGAGATATGTTTTGCCCAGAGAAATGGGAAAAAGTTTCTCCTTATTTGTGCATTCATTCATTCCTTTCACATACATTATAATTACGTTTGCAGGTAGCACACTAGTGTTTTCTGGAAAATAGATTTCATTACATAGTTTTCAGATTTTTATATTGATTTGGAAATTTTAAAGATATTTTGGAATGTGATTTGTTGGATACTGGTGGGGTGCAGGATATGCTACTCTAAAGTCTGTCTTCTTAGCATATTGGATATTTTCAGATGAATGAATTTGAGAATAGCTCATGCAGGAAGGATTTGCTGACCTTTTTTTCTGAAGTAGGTCAAGGAACCTTATGTTTGAGGTGCCATCCCTATATCTGGAAGAAAGGAATATTTTACCCCTAAAGATGGTGGGATACTAAGAGAAATCTGAAGGGACAACCCATGCTTCATTTGCCCCAGTTTGCTACATTCAGCTGAAACCCTTTGTCCTATCACATGTTCCCATGACTTTCTACTCTTCATCAAACCTAGCAGGTTGCACTACTTCTTTGAGTCTTCAATTCATCATGAAGAGTCCCATGTCAGGTAAAACTTCTTTATTTAAACGTTTAGGTCTTTTTCTTGCTTATTGGTCTTTTTCTTCAGGGACCCCATCTGTGAACATAGAAATGTAAGTTTCTGACAATCACAGAGGGACAGTAGGAGGCTGGGGTACTCCACTCACTCTGGAGGCTTCAGTTGTGGTCTGGGATAACTGTCAAAAAGCCAACAGCAGGTAAAAGTTTCTTACCATGTTAGTTGCCCAGATCTCTACTGTATTCTATCTAGACAGGATGGGAAAAAGTTTCTCCTTATTCATTTCTTTAAAAATTCAGATTAGCAGGAGAAAAATATTTGTTAGAAATATACTTGTATGTTTTTTTCCAGCTAATCTGTCTTTTGCTACAGCGGCTGCAGCCGAGAACTTAGAAGAGTAAAAGGAAAAGATAGTTTTCCTCCACAGCAGCAGCCTGTTAATTTCCTTTACTCTGTTCTTCACTGGGGAGCTTGACTTGCCCTGCTGTGTTAACTGCTTTAAGTGAGAACTAGTGCCCTCATTATTTGGTGACTCCATGACGTAGAATCAGGACCTATGGTTAACAATATGATCAGATGAGGTTTAGGATGGGCAATATATGAGATCATTAAAACAAATCAAGTCCCCAAAAACCTGTCTTATATAACATTTATTTAATTTTATTTTTATTTATTTTATATATTTTTTACATTTTTTTCATTTTTGCATAATGTATGCATTTTCATCTGGTTATAGTCCCCATACATTCCCCCCCCCCTTATTTTAACCCTAATCCCTCCTCCCCTTCCGCCCCATAGTGTGTGTCTGGTTTATAGTTGCTTGTTGATTTTGATTTTTACTTTATTATAATTAGTCTTTTTCCTGGTCCCTTACATAGGTATTCTAAATGCCTGCTATGAGTGTGTAGGGGCAGGAATGACACAGTGCAGGTTTTCTGATCCAGCAGACCGGGTGAAGGAGGAGTCAGAGTCCTCAGTGGCTTTTGCAGGTCTTTTATTTAGATTTACCAGGCATATGGCAGGCAGGGGTGCTGGGGGGCTGGGAGGCTGGCAGTCGTCCCAGCCCCCAGCAAATCCTCACTTTATCTGGGCTCTCTAGCGTTCTCTCTGCTTCTCTTCTTCTCTCGGCTTCCATTTGTTCTTGGCTTCTCTCTCGGCTTCTGCTGGCATCCCCGTGACACCGCCCTTATAAACTCAGTCTCTCAGCCCAGGTGTACCCACTTCAGGTGCCTGCCATCAGTCATGCATTCAGGACCACAGGGTTCCCTCATCATCCTAATGGCAGGAGGGCAGAAAAGCCTGATACATTTTACCTTACCCTACAGAGTGAGACCATCCGGTATTTTTCTTTTTCTTTCTGGCTTATTTTGCTGAGCATGATCCCTTCCAGCTTCATCCATGTTGCTGCAAATTGCATGAGTTTATCTTTTTTGATTGCTGAGTAATATTCCATTGTGTATATGCACCACATCTTCTTGATCCAGTCATCTATTTTGGGGCATTTGGGTTGTTTCCATGGCTTAGTTATTGTAAATAGTGCTGCCATAAACATAGGGGTGCAGGTGCCCTTTGGAATTAATGATTCTGTGTCTTTTGGGTAAATACCTAGGAGTGGAATTGCTGCATCATATGGAAGCTCTATCTTTAGCAGGTTGAGGAATCTCCACACAGCTTTCCATAGTGATTGGACCAGTTTGCACTCCCATTAGCAGTGCAGGAGAGTTCTTTTTCTCTGCATCCTCACCAACATTTATTGTTGCTAGTTTTTTTTAATATGTGCCATTCTCACTGGTGTAAGATGGTATCTCATTGTAGTTTTGATTTGCATTTCGCTGATTACAAGTGATGCTGAACATTTTTTCATATGCCTATTGGCCATTTGCATTTCCTCTTCAGAGAAGTTCCTTTTTAACTCTTCTTCCCATTCTTTGACAGGATTATTTATTTTGTTTTTGTTGAGTCTCTTCAGCTCTTTGTAGATTTTTGTGATCAGTCCTTCATCATTACTGTTGTGTGCAAAAACTTTTCTCCCAATCGGTGGGGTGTCTCTTTGTTTTGGTTACTGTCTCTTTCCCAGTACAGAAGCTTTTTTAATTTGATGTAGTCCCAGCTGTTTATCTTTGCCTTTGCTATCACTGCTTTGGGTGAAAGACATACAAGGAATCCAAATAGGGAAGGAAGAAGTCAAACTATCACTATTCACAGATGATATGATATTATACATAGAGAACCCCAAAAACTCCACAGAAAAACTAATTAAACTAATCAGTTTAGTAAAGTAGCAGGATACAAAATCAACACGCATAAATCAGTAGCTTTCATATACACAAACAATAAATCTGAAGAAGAAGGAATCAAGGAAACCATCCCTCTTATTATAAAAACAAAAAATATATAACATTTGTTTTAAAAAGTATAATATAGCCATAAAGGAGATTTCAACAGAAAGCTCATGCTCTTGAAATCTGGATACTTAGATTTGGGTGTAAGATTTTATTCAGGTAATTTTTAACTGCTGTGTGCCTTAATTTCCCCATCAGGAAAGAGTAGTGGCATTAATGTTAAGGAATGAATGTATAAATACTGTTTTTGTATCAAGTATCATTTAACCTACATTGTATTTAGCTTACTGTTTTAGGAGTAATATTGTGAAAGTCTTCAGTTCGACTATTCATTTTCTCACTTGGTTTCTTTGTGGGAGTCATCTTCTGTGATTATTTATAGTCAAGCCATTCTTAGGACTTTATGTGGTAGGAAAAAATGCCAGAGAACAATGTTCTGCAGCCATTATCTGCTGTGACCACACTCTGCTGATTTGTACAGTTTGAGAACCCCCACAAGTTTTCATTTTCACTAATTAACCATGAAGTATGGGAAGTTTCCCTCTAATTGTTCCATAGCCGAAATAGATTGGGTCCAAAGAAAACTTCACAAACACCTGAAATTTAAATAGACCGTTTTTTAGCAGTCAACTGAACTGAAGGAAGTTTAACATTTAATAGAATATGGAGCTTAGTGGTTATATATGATGGAGAACAACTTTCTTCTGGTTTAACCACTGAGGTTAGGTTGTAGAGGGACTTTGAGTAGAGTTAGATTTTCTATGACAAGAAAAGTTAACATATCATTTCTATCTTTTACTTCAGCATACTGATGATTTGTCTCTTCATCCATCGAAAACTTTTCTTTGACAGTCATTTGTTCTTTTGCTGAAGAGCACACTCCTGTATAATTACTGTAGTATAATTACTGTCTGACCTCAAGAAGAAAACCAGCTGGCTAAATACCCATAAAAAGTAGAAGAACCACAGAATTTAGAAAGTAATTCTAAACCAGCCAGAGAAGACATATGCCACAACTGGAAAGAAAAGCCAGTACATAAGTTAGGGAAGACTCCCAAGGAGTTCTACCTCCAAGTCTATTCTTACTCTAACCCTCTATTTCTTCTGGAACTGAGGTGCCACGTTGCTGTCTCTTTGGCTAAATGTTCATTGTGTTTCTCTTCCTCTAGAAAGTGATCTAGTTGGTCTTGTTCTTCTTGTATTCTCATATATTTTTTTTCTTGTGGGACCCTCGCTGGTGGCCAGGGATCAAACTGGCGCTGCAGAGGCTGCGGGCAGCCTCGCAACCCAGCGCTCAACCACTGCACCACCAGGGGAGGCCCCTTGTATTCTCATATTTTAAGACAAGATCTGGCACTGAATTTGTCATCAGTACATATTTTTTGAATGAATGAATGAATATATGAAACTAAGCTTCTTCCATGTAACTTTCTTCTTCTTGACTGGACAGGATGTTGCCTATATTTTCAAGTTTTGAGGCTTCTTCAACCCTCTGTTTTTTAGGCTGAAGGTATCTGAAACCAAAACAGAAAAAATTCCCTCTTACTGATCCAAGGTCTATAAATAAGAAGCCCCCTGACTTCTTTAGAGATGTGCTTCTGAGGCAACAGGGCCCTTGGAAGGGCATTATTATTTTTTTTTTTTTTACAATGTTAAATTTCCATTTTGTGACTGAGCTGGACAGGCATATATTTTGAATTTGATGCATTGATTAAGCCTCTATTTTTTAATAATCTATACTAATCTTGGAGCTATTCATCCTAATTATAATTTATACATGAAAGTGTGAAAAATATATCTACCCCAAAATGCAACTATCAGATACTGAGCATTATAATAGTTCTGTATATATCTCCTCAGTTTGGTTTAAACTTCCCAAAGTAATGTTTTGTTTTGTTTTTATATCCCCATTGCCTAGCAAAGGGTAGCACACAGTAGGTACCTCATGAATTGACACTCATTAGTGTTCTGTGGGAGTTTATTTCAACACCCTTGGCATCGTTTTGTCCATAAGAAACAGCAAATAATTTGAGTTGTGAAAGCCAAAGGTATTGGTTTGGGCATAGATGGCACTGAATTGTTTATTTCTGATAGAAATTGATAATAAGATCATTTCATCTTTGAGTTTTTTTGTTGTTGTTGTTGGATGTGGTCATTTTTCTCTCTTTGATCACAGAAGACCATGCATCATATTAATTTGATAAATTAACAAATTAAAGATTTAACAAATTATTTGTGGTTTGTAAAGAAAGAAGAGCTAAGTGTGGTCATGTTATGCTATTTAGGGTTGAAAATCAGCCAGACATAAAGCTATTCCTTTTTACTCTACTTTGGGAGATCTGACTAGGATAAGCTTTTGAGAAACATTAATAACCTAGATTCAGGTCTCTGTTGTTTTGGACCTTTGAGTCTTCCCTTATGTGAAATCAATGAACAATAAGACTTGGTTGATAGGTGACAAGTCTTAGATTATTCTTGAAATGTATTATTGCTGATGGTATACTGGTTGCTAACTCCTGCTAGCCAGTTTGAACAGAACAGTACGAGAAGGAAGGTTCGTGACTTAGAGTTTACTGAGGAAACAAATATTGTACTAAGTATTAACATTTTAAAATCTGACATATCATTTTGGAAAATAAGGATTTACAAATTTGGTTCATTTTGAAGGAGATAATTATAGGACATATTTCAGAATGCTTTGGTGACTACCTATCAGAATGACATTTTAGCATTCATGGCAGCAAAAGGGAACTACTTTGTGACTTGGCCTTCTCAGAGTTGAGGTGTTTTGTTAATACAGCTTATACATAATGTTTAGGGGAATTTTGACATGTCTCACAATCCTATACAACTTGTCTTTGTGTTTGAAAGTAATGAAAACTTGACCCCAGTGGATGTACAGGAATTTGTTGTCCGCATATTCCCCTGAGAAGACACACAGGGAGCATTCATCATGACCCGAGACCAAATGCTATTTCCTTGTTATTTATCTTTTGTTGTTTTTTATAAGAAACTTAAGGAGGGTTTAATAAGGTTTCTTTTCTGCTTAAGAATGGGTCTTTTTACTCAGCTTTTTCTGTGAGTAGGTACTGGTTATATAGTCTGGCTTTTTGTCTATTTTTGTTGCTTACTGTCATTCCTAAACCAAGATATAAGTAGCCCTGACATTGCAAAGTCAGGTAATGGTAATTATAATAATTTCTAACTCTATGACATACTTAAAATATGTAATTTTCAGTAACTTATTTAACTCTTAAAGCAATTCCATGAGTTTGATACTTTTATTACCCCTGTTTTCCAGATAAGGAAACTGAGGTGTCAGAGGTTAAATAACTTCCCTGAAGTCTCACAGCTAATACGTGGTATAATCAGAATTGATACTCAGGCATTCTGGTTCCATAACCCATTCTCTTAACCACTCACTATTTCATATACTGCCATTGCAAATCTGATTTCAACTTCAAAATGAATATGATGAATTGGAGCAGATTAGTAGGAAAGACATGCCAAAAGTTTTTTTTTTTTTAATTATGTGAATTGAGAATATAGTGACAGTGCAGAGATTCTTCTCCATTTCATCTACAACTAAGATAGTCACATATGCAGAAATAATTTTTATATGAAATTTGGGATAAGTTTAATTTAAAAATAGTTATAGTTTTGAGTTTAGGAATTGTGTTTATAGTATTTGTGGAGGTGTTTAGAATAAGTAAAAGAAACTGATTAATTTACACTTCATCAAAGAAACATTTTTGTTCAGATAGACATATGGAAACAAACTGAGATAAATACCTATTAAAATCATTAATGCTGGCTTCTGACTGAAATGTTTGCATGGACGTGTTCCCCAAGATGTGTTTCTCAGGTCCACATAGACTGCATTATACTTAATATTCATTTGCCAAAGGCTTTCCTCTTTGATTAAGAGGCCATGTTGTGAAAACTTTGATTGCAGTAAAATAGTCATTCTAGACTTAATTTTCCATGAGTGAAGCTTTGTCCTAACTACTACTTATTCTGACCATAGAATCATATAACTTATTATTGAAGTTAATGGATTCTTAGACTGCATAATTCTCAAAGAATTGTTGATATCAGCATGTGCTGTCATGAGAGGAAGAGGAGAATAATACAGATTATCAGGCATATTTAACGAGGCTTGTTTTGGAATCACACCAAAAATTAAAAAAAAAAAAAGCTGCTGATGCTTATGCCAGGTAACTAGCAGACAAATTGCTAATATTAATGGAGATCAGCACAGTTGAACCATCATTACTCTTGCCAGATGACTCTCATTTATCCAGAAGAGGAAGGAGTATTAAGCCTTGAGCATGTGGTAATTCGCTTGATAAAATCCAGGTTTTTGATAAACAAGTCATACTAAAACTAAAAAAAACATTAGTTAACAGGTGATACATCTTGCATTTACTTCCTTATTCAAACACATTCATTAATAATGGTGATATACTGGGAATTACTTAGTGCTTTTTGTGCTAGCCACTTGTAAAGTGCTTCTAAATGGAGAGGAGTTAATCACATACACTTTTGTATTATTGAAGGTAGGGTGTTATGATTTCATGACTGCTCCTGTATGCCTCAGTTCTATTGGAAGGGCCAAGTTTTTATAAAGGAGGAGAGCAAGTGCTCTAGAAGCTAAAATTATCTCACTGTTGGGGAGAGTGGAAGAATACTGATGCAATCCCCATGGCATGTGAATAGTCATAGAAATAGAATTAAGAAGCTATATGCTGAAGAACAAAGGGCGTTTCCATCAGCAGAAATGCAAATTAGATGGGTTACCATGAATCTATCTGAATTCAGCAACCCATCAATGTATGAACTTGACAAAAAGAACTTTAATGTTCTGTGACTATACCATGAGTTTAGTTAGAGAATGGCAAGAACTGAACATATATCTTCTTTAGAACTTTCTTAAGAAAGTTTTGTATGAGGTTGACTTAGCATCACTTAATTATGAGCTGTTTGCCCTCTTGTTAAGGACTTCCAACATTTGCTAGCCTGTGGACATAAATGTGTGTTGTTTCCTTATTAACCATTTATTTGTTAATAATCTAGATATGTATATCTTCGTAGGAAATGAATCATGCATATAGGAAATTTTGAGGAAGGCAAAGATTTCTAGAAAAAGCTTAGAATTATATTAAAACCTTCCTGGATTTCTCAGCATTAGGTGTTATCCAAAGTAATCTGATAGAAGAGGAAGTGTGAGTAGCATGTAGCATAGATGGTATCAGTATTGCAAAGGAAGAGCTGGTCACATAGGTCCCTCTCATTTCTCAAGAGAGCGTGCCTCTACATGACCTTCTAATTATGATTAGATGATTAAGCAAAATGATGTTAGTCAAAGTCGAAAAAATCACATCCTGTGGTCAGGACTCAATAAATATATAATTCGAGGGATAGGGCAGGAAACTTTAGAGAAGGGGAGCTGAAATAGTATTTTTTTCCTACATATATGCCAGATTCCCTACCATGGCACTGAATTTTGGCACAATATTTGATCACTGTTTTCCACAAAAGGAAAGATTTCTGTGTGCGTATGTCTTAGAGCCATAATAATGCCCAGGAATCCACTCAGAGGATAATCAATATAGCCTTATGAAAGTTACTTTGGCTGCTTCAGTTTCAGTGTCTTTATCAGTAAAATGGGTGTAAACATGCCTATGAGATATTAAACAAGATGATAGATGCAAGGTCCCTTGCACTTAATATTTGCTCACTTTTTTCTCTTGAGCATTCTCAGAGCTCCTTTTCTTCATTTCTTTCTTTCTTTTTTAAGATTTATTTATTTATACAAGAATGGGAGTACAGGCTAGAGGCGTGGGAGGGTGGGAGAATTCATCAGAGACAGTGGAGAGCAGAACAGGCAGATGGACGGAAGATACTGCTGAAAGACAGGAGAGGTCTGCCATGCCATGTGGGGATCTCCCTGGCAGGCCGGGAACCGAACCCATGCTCAACCTGCTGCACCACCAGGGAGGCCTCTTTTCTTCATTTCTTTGACACTGAGGGATGGAAAAGAATTCTAACTTGAAATCACCTGAACTGCTTGCTTTGAAGGTGCTGATCCTCCAGCCACATTGAGAATGCTACTGTCTACTTGTCAGTCATCTAAAGAAGCCACCTTCTATAGAGTAGTGTGTATCAGCACAAAGGGGTTAGTTGGCCTGATCCAGTGCCGATTGTGGTTTGAGATCAAGCATATATAAGAGGAATATTAGCTGAATGTCTCATGATAAGTGCTTAATATCTTTCTGAACATTTACTTGGTGATATCTAGATTGTTTCTGAGGACAAGAGACTACAGATTCAAATGTTTGTTATGTTCCTAATAAAATTCACCCTAAGAAGAAATATTACTCTTTCAGCTTGGCACATACCCTTTGCCCGTTCTTATTTTTTTTTTGCTTGCTCCCGTGTCTGAGGTCTTAGTCAAAGATAGGTAGTAAGTGTTCATTGGTATTTAATCAAATTAAAACCTTTGTTAGGTAATGCCTTGTGTACATTTCATTTTGCCAGAGTGTATGTTTGAATGGAGTGTGTACTTAAGGCGTAAAAGGGATACTCTTGTTTTCTTTTAAATATGTAATTAGTATTAAAACTGTCTTTTTGCTGCCAGTTGGCTCATCTCATGTCTTAACAGCTGTTTTAAATTCGTTAATTGTCTATTGCTTACTCAGCTACCATTTCATAAATTTCCTCACTGTTGCATTTTTCTGAACCAAATTCACAGGCTGAACTGAGCTGTGTTCTAGTTATGCTCTTTCAGTAACAAGATTAGCCCATGTTGATGTGATATTTCCCTAAATTTTTTTGGAGTTTTTGATTATTGAAGCCTTGGGATGCCAGTTGTGTTACTGTTATGTTTACTGATGTTGTTCAAATTCTGTTTAACCCAAAATATCCTTCTCTGTTTTTATAAAGGAATAGCTATTTCCTGTAGGATTTACAGTGTGTGCACTCCTGTGTGTAGACTCATTGCTTATAACTTTGTGCAGAATAAAGAAAGTGGACTTTCAGCCATAGCATTTTCATTCCACTTTGATTAACCATTTCACACTTTGTTCAGTGTATCATATTTTCAGTTAAAATATTACAGAATGTGTCTGTAGGTAATGAGATTAGATGGTCTATTCTTTCAGAAGTCTCAATACATTGTATTCCTCAAGCATTTGGTTTTAAGTACAATATGTTATTGAAACCTTAGTGGATGAGGTTTCAAATATTATAGTCTTTGATAATACAATGATATGTCACAGTATATATGATGCTTTTGTAATGTGATCCACTGCCTTTTTAATGTTGTGAAAGCTGGTGATAAAAGTCCAAGTTTCTATTTCTTTATCAAATAAACACCTATCATATGTTCTGGCATAGTCATGCATTACAACAGTATGTATTAATAGTTTAGAATGACTAATTATTTTCTTTTTTTGTTTTTTTTTAAGATTTATTTATTTATACATACAAGAGCTGGGGTATAGGCCAGAGTTGCGGGGGGTGAGAGGATTCACCAGAGACAGAGCAGGGAACAGAACAGGCAGATTAACTGAAGTACACTGCTGAGGGGCACAGCGGGCGAGTCAGGAGAGGTATGCTGTGCCATGTGGGTTTTTTCTCCCTGGCCCGCCAGGGATTGAACTCATGCTGCAGAGGCTGTGAATTGCTTCATAAAGTGGTGCTTAACCCCTTGTGCCACCAGGGAGGCCCTGTAATTATTTTCTTGATTCATTGTACAGTCATAAAACTATTAACAGATTTATTCAGATTTTTATGTTACTGTATGTTTATTTCTCCCATCTAAATAAATGCAATAGATCATTTGTAACTATTTTAGTTGTCCTAATTTAATTTTAAATAGAGAATTTTCTTCAAGAGAAACAAAGAAGTCATTGGTTTAGACACCTAGATTTTGAAATATCTGCTTTAATTTAACTGTAGTTTTTGGAAAGTAATTTAATTTTACCTTTTCTCAGTTACTCTCACTATTAAAAGGGGAACAATAATACCTTCATCAAAGAGATTTTGAGAAGGTTAAATGAGGTCATGGTGTTGGCACCTTCTTACAATTTACAGTGGGCACTTTACAAAGCACTTGTGTTGTGGCCCTTCTTTGTTAGGAAGAGTGTTTGTTGTTGTTGTTTTAATTGATTATACTATTGCCATCATTGGGAAAAAAATCCCCGTCTCTTATAAATTTTCTTAGGAAATGTAACATTTAGTGTGGGCCTTCTCCTTCTGACAAGTAGAATATTGATTTTGAGTTCATTGCTATAAATTTGCCAAATGAAATCAAAGTTTTTTGCTACTCCTTTCAAATCACTTGTGATATATCTTCAGCAATTAAAGTCTGTATTTAATAGTAGTTTGCTAATTGGAAAGCTCTACTAACTAAGTCAACATAGAGAAAGTGAGAAGTTGAGAGGAGACCATGAACTAAATAAGAGAGTAGGATAAAAGCTGTCACTACATCATGCTCACTAAGATGAACTTGAGATTGCGTAAGGTCTTAGTGCTAATTACCTTTGGAGTGTTTAAACTCTCACTTCTCACTTGTCAGTGTAAAGTTGGGAAAACCCTTACCGGTCTGCATTTGCCACACTGTAGCAAACTGAAAGCTGAAGCATAAAGAAACAGGGGCGACATTGCTTCCACTAAGACTGGAATGTGTGCTGAGGGAATTCTAATTCAGGGTACAAATTGACATGGTGGGGTATCAGGGTATTAAAGGGTAATTAGTACCTTCCTTCCTTTATCATCTTGCTTTTGTTTGAGGGTGAGAGTTCTGGCCCATAGGCAAATCAACACATAAGACTTGAACCTTAAAAAACTACCACTAGATAAATATTAGTGACCTTCTGAGAAAGCCAATATGAACATAGAGGGGAGAGAAAGAAACCCAAATGTTGAGAATGGAACCAACTCAGTGGGATTCTTTTAGTCCATAGTGTAATCATAAATGACATTCTACTACCTTTTTCTTCAATCTGGACCAAGCCTGATTACATCTAGGCCTGCTGTTGAAATGCCAAATCTGAGATCCTTAAACTATGATGGCAGCCTGCTTTGATAGAGTCAAAGATGAATACACCCACCCCTGAACTCTTCTTGGTACTTGATGTGAGCTAAAAATAAGTGTATATCCCCTTGCGGACATAATGGGAGAAAAGACAATAATGAGAAATGACTCTCCATGAAGTAAAAATGCAGATAGACAGATGCCTTTCTTGGACATGAACACTAATGGAAACTAATATCTAGTGAGTCCTTATCTGTGCCAGGGGTATTGCGTGCAGTATTGTATTTTAAAACACTATTACTGCCTTTTAAATACTGTCCTCATTTTCCAGGTACAAATCTTGAGATTTAGAAAGGTAAAGTTACTTGCTCAAGGTCAAATAGCTCATCAGTAATAGAACTGAGATTTAGGGACAAACCATCTGATATCAGAGCCTAAATGAAGAGTCATTTAGGATTGGGGTCAAAATAAGGGGGTTGTAATTGTATGGGGAATATAAAAATAAAATTTAAATTAAAAAAAGAGACATTTAGAAGGACCATTGATTTTTGCAAGAAGACAAAATTGCCAAACACTAGGAGGAAGATTAAAAAAGATGTGGATCCCCATAGAGGGCACTATTCCGACTAAACTCACCCAGCATAATTTTCTAACCTGATAAAGAAGGTCTGTGCCAGCCACTGACTGTTTCAGATAGGTTTGCCTCTGGGGAAGAAAGTGCAGCGATTCATATAACCTACTGTCAGGGTTATTTAAATCTCAGATCCAACCTAAAATTCACTTTAATAATCTTTTATTATTTTCCCATGTATCCTTATGATTTCTTCATTCTCTGTAAAGAATATTGTTCAGCATAATGAATTCAGTTAGTTGTCGGCTTTCTCATATCTGTGTTTAATATTCAAAGCACTCTCTTCTCTTTGGTCCCTGATTTACTAAAATCTGTCATCGTGCTATAAAAGGATAACAAAGGAGACCATCATTTGAACCTGGAAGATGTCAGTATAACTTAGTAACTTGGTGAATGTATGTAAAATAACTCGAGGAAAGGCCAGCTCTACTGGTCTTTTCTACAGTTCACCTTTTGTAGATACCTCCTTCTGGACTAATTATGATCCATGTGCTCACCCAGGAAATATAAACCACAGTTAGGATGGTCACATACCTTCTGGGCAAAGGGCACAGTGATGACAGGCATTTCCTTTAGTGACTGTGATGATGCTTAGTAGAGTTTACTACTACAAGTTTACTATCTCTTTCACCTCAAAGGGAGTCAGGGTGTTTAACTTTGAAGATTATAGCAACTGTTTTCAGTCGGAAAATTCTGGTCTCTTTTGACAGCAAAGATAACTTAGGATGACTTGAAGAACCCAAAGCCAAGTGTCAGATGTAATTAAGTGCCACTGTTGAGTCTCGTTTTAAGAAGACAACAGCTGAGTGCTAGCAGGGTATAAGAACTATTTGGAGGAATTATTTTGATTCCTTTCCACATATATAAGAGGTATGATCTCTGGCAGCATAGAAATTGCCCCACAGGGATGGGACGCATCACATTTCAGGAAATAACTATGGTATTTCTTCATCTGCCTTTACCTTGACTTTCTCAATTCTTTTTCTTTAAATTTCCATCTGGGTGTGACCCTGGAAAATGGCAGGAATTTCATTTTAAAGCGTGTGTAACCTTTTTTAAGAAATTAGTTTTGAGACGACTTTTTCTAGAGGTTGTTCTTCTAAATGCTGAAGTTTTGAGTACGAAGATTTCAATAAGGCACAGTTATTAACATTAAGTGGTGAGGATTAAGAAAAACATCCATCATAAATTATATCTCTCCATGGGAAGATAAAGTGAGACCTTTGATACAATAACACAGGCTCTTTTTGAAGACATAAACCCAAATCAGAATAGGAATGACCCTTTAACATGAATACTAAGTCTATTCCAGAATGATAGAATAAAATGAGAGAATATTGAGATTTTTTTTAACATTTACAGTGTATCCCAAAGACCTTATACATTTCAGAAAAACTGTTTTTGCCCTCTTCCTTATTTGCTCTCTCATTCTAAGCTACTCTCTAGGCAATCAGTTTCAGAGGTCTTTCAAGGAAAGCAAAATTTGGCATGTCTGTTAACTACTGCAAAGCATGCAGATTCCTGCTGTTCAGTGTTACTACTATACCACGGTAATGAGGAAACACCTATTATTGTCATTACCTTGGGAAAAAAAAAAGAAGCAGCTCCTAGGTTGAATTAAGTGAGGTTGCTGTGTCCTTAAGAAATTCAGGTAGTCGGCAGTAATGAAGGTAGGGCAACAGGAATGAGTACTCCCCCCACCTCTTTTTCTGGAGAAGGAAGCTGTGGAGTGAGAGAAGGACTCTGCTCAGTTTGGGGAAAAAGTAACACAGCCTATTAGTTAGCAGCAATGAAGTTGAGACAGCTTTGGGGACTCCATTAAGTGTGTGGTGTTTAGGCAGGCTGTGTCTCTAGGTAAAGTGTGCTGTAGAGGAGGAGCGTGCACAATGAAATAATTGGACTTGGGAAATCAACTGGGCTTCAGCGGCCTCATACCTCCTTGTGGAGAGTAGGGGAGGGAGATACATGTTTTCTCCTCCCCACCCCAAACACACTCCCTTTCTTTTAGTATGAAAGTTATATTGAATAAAATAGAGAGGGATTTCTTGCTGAGTAGATGTACTGTCGATATATTTTGAATAATAAAAAATGTATAAAATTAAATTTCATCTGCACAGGAAGGATTCAGAACACGTCACCTTGGAACCATCTCGTGCAGTTATTCTCTAGGTACCTGGATATTTGGTTGTAGCAGATGAATGAAAACAATTCAGATTTGATCAATAATGGCAGTATCTGTAGGGACATGTGTCCAGAATTAGGTTCTTAAATAAAACATAATTCCCATGTATTTATTTTCATTTTTAAGGAATTCATTGACATCTGCAGCTACAACTAGCCTAACTTTTCCTGTAGACATATTGCTAGATAAACTTTTGTGGATATTAATTGGGGGCAGACTCAGTAGTTTTAAGTACTATTAATGGTCACTTGCTTGAGGTCAGTATAGGTACACTGACTCAGATAATCACTGTTGTACTCCCTTAAGAAAAATGTTTAAGAAGCTGTCTTCTCTTTACTCAGTGTGTGTAATGATAAGTAGTGACTAATAAAAAGAATGAATAGAAATGTATAACATTACTACTGCTAATCTAAAACTTTTCTGTGTGCCAGACACTTCACTGGGTACAATTCATCTGTTTGTATATATGTGCACAGTCTCATACACATTTGTTTTATGTGAACAAACCTAGCTCTTGGAGTCAGAAATGGTCCTTATATCTGTCTCTGTTGCCTATAAACTATTGCTCTTGAACAATTAGTAAGTTTTTTAACATCAGTTTTTCCAGAAAAATGAAGAAAATACACTACATAATTGCTGAAATACTTTCTACTTCACATGCAAACACACACACAAATTTTTCTACTAATAGTTACCATATAATTCTGCTTGTTTAAGCTTTTTATATATGCATTTATACGTCCACACACATATACACAGAATCTAAAAATACCAATTATTTAAAATTTTATTAAGTTTTTAACAATTTATTTGAATTTAATTCAAAATTCTAGAACCAAGATTCCAAGGAAGACGTACAGTTTGAATAAATGCTTTCTTCTTATTCACAAGAGAGAGAAATTCAAATGTGTGTATGACGGTTCTTTTAAGTTATAGGGTAATATGTGGCTCAATAAAATACCCTATAGCCGGATAGATTTGCAGATAATTCAGAAAAGTCAAGTTTAAAGGATTAAAACATCCCCATAGAATTCTTTTTCCTCAATTGTTTCCCCCCACTGTCATGCATATTCTGGAAAATGTGGAACTGTCTGTTAATCATTGCATATCCTCCATCACAAGCACCTGGTAACCAATAAATGTTGAATGTATGAGATTTTACTCATCTTTTCTTCGTGGTCTAGGGTAATGAAGCATCCACATATATACCATAGTAATTGCGTTTTCATATTCTGTTACCCACGGTCTTAGTTACTATCTTAGATAATCTAAACTTACATCTAACAAACTAATGCATCAAAATTTTAATGTGGTGTAGAGCAAATAAAGCAGTTTATTTGAGATCGGTAACTGTAACCATTACCTTGGATTCACCACTAATTCATAGCAATTATCTAATGAATAGCTGCCATTGTTTTTGGATTTTTAATTTTTTTTTCTTTTTATCACTTTAAGCCCTGGATGTGTTTTATAAAGCTAATCATGACTGTGATTGTCTCTGTAACAATGACAGTGTCTGTTGTCACTTCTAGTCTGTAAGCTCCTGAGGTCAGGTGCAGGTTCTGTGTGGTATGTGCTAGAGTTTCTGGTCCAGCGTGGACCAGATATACAAGGTAAATAAAAGTGTGTGTGATATAGAAATATTGGGCTATATGGAATATAACTGAGACTGAATGAACTCAACCATAAATAATTGCAACTATTACTACTAACGTTCACTCAGCACCTATTATTGGATAGCTATTGTTAATTACTCTGGATACATTATCTCATTGAATCTTTTTAATAATCCCATGGGTAGGTATGAGGTATGTACATTATTATCAATGACATTTGACAGGTTAGGTAACTAAAGGTCAGATAGGTTAATTAAGGTTACCTAATAAGTAGTGCAGATTTTTTTAAAAGATTTATTTATTTATTTATTTATTTATTTATTTATTTATTTATTTATACAAACACTGGGTACAGTCAGAAGTGTGGGAGGGTGAGAGAATTCACCAGAGCCAGAGTGGGGAGCAGAGCGGGCAGAAGGGCTGAAGTACACTACTGAGGGGAGCAGCGGGCAGCAGGAGAGGTCTGTGCGCCATGTGGGACCCTCCTCCAGTGGCCAGGGAGCAGCCGGGGATTGAATTGGCACTGCAGAGGCTGCAGGTAGCTTCGCAACCCAGCGCTCAACTGCTGCGCCACTGGGGAGGCCCAAGTAGTGCAGATTTTAACTCAAGCTTTGAGCAGTGCTCTTGGTAACTACAGAAAGGTACATACACATTACTGTAAGTCTTGAAAGGAAGAAAATACTGGTTCCTGCTAGTTGTATCAGGGAGAACTTTTTGAACAGGTGATTTTTAAGCGAGGCCTTCAAGAATAAGTCATATCTTGAACTGGATGCATTCTATACTCAGAATTGTAGAGTATTAGATTCAGAACAGTAAACTTTAAAGGCCATCTGTTGCAAGCCACTAATTTGCAGGGGGAGAAAACTGGGATCTATGAGGTTAAGTGACTTATTGTAGGACATATGGCTAATTAATTGGCATTAGAGTTCCTCTCCAAATTCTAATATCCATGTTACCCCTCCCCCCATTATGCACTCTAGCTTATGTTAAGTCTGTTTTTTCATGTTGCATTCTAATATGATTTCTAAAATATCTTGCAGTTAGAAATAGAGATTTTCTATATATGTGTACCTGTATCTCTGTGTGGGAAAAGTTAAGCCAGAAAAGGTCAGGATAGGCATGGAGAGAGAAATCTTAAAAATATGTGGAAATATGCAGGTGCATATATTTTCATCTGTGTTTTTTTTCCTAGTATGTTATCGTTGCCTCTGCTTCCTTCTGAAAGTGTAGACAATTGGGAGTTGAGATAGAGTACTAATGAAACCCTGATAAGAAAAATATGGTTTAAAATTCTATAGGTTAGTGGTACATGGGTGCCTTGGGGAAGGAAATTCTATGGGGACTCAACCTGAGGGGGTGAGAGGAAGAAAATATTGTTTAAAAAAATAAAAATAAAATAAAATTCCATAGGCTTATGACAGCTTCCCTTAGTGATTTCCCCACCTCCTATTTTAATAAGAAACTTGGAATATTTTTGGCTTCTATTAATATTTATTAACCAGTGTCCTTCCCGCCACCTGCCCACCCAAAAGAACATCATGAGAATAAAGTGAGATAATATATGTGAAAGCACATATATGCTACAAACGCAAAACATTTTGTCTCTTCCCTATGCCTAAACTATTTCTTTCCTCAATATGTAGTGACATCCTATGGTGTTGCTTAGGCTATTTCATTAACCAACTGGTTGTGCCAAATTTATGCACAGATAAACAATCAGTTTGGGACTTGGGTAAATACTCATTGGAAAAACATTTATCTTACCCTGAGTACTCCCTGTTAATCCCCTTCTCCTTAGATGGCTTTCTGTAGCAGGGGCTTGGAGTGTTTCGCACCCCCCCCATCTTTTTTTTCTTTGTTTCCCTCATTGATTAACAAAAAAACCCAACTTTTCAGTAAAGTCTGAATCAGCAGTTATTTACATCAGTTGGGTGTAGGCTTTTTATAGACCAGCTAGAAGATTACAATAATTAGCCTATGCATTTCCTCATTAAAATGTCATTAGTAAAGGCTTTGTTCTTTTAAGATCTTCCAAATATGGTTTATTACATTGCATTGCATTGCATTCTATCACTAATAGTTTACAAGGGGCCAGATGTCTTATATAGGTGTATAAAAGAAGCAAGGATTGCTTTAGACTGCATAAACGAGACTGGCCAAAGAGCAGGCCTCCTCATAGATAAACCTGTAAGTTTAGATTGGGTGGGGACCCACTTTATGTGCTTCCAGTATAACTGCCTGTCCTTCGCACACTTCCTACCAGCAATGCCATATTCTTTTAGGTATTTGGATACTTACCAAATCTATACTTATTCAAGAGAATAAAAGTATGTTAACACACAGCAAAGATTTTTTCCCTTAGCATCCTAGTAAGTTTGTGGAAGATTTAAAAATCAATAAAGAATAAGGAAATAAAACATATTTCTTCTGTAATTAAATGAGCAGTATACAAGGATAAGAATATAAGCTTTAGAATTAGATCACCATGGGGTCATATTATAGTTTTACCATGTGCTTATGTAATTTTGACCTTGAGCATTCTGAATCTCTATAAACCTCAGTTTTTCAAATGTGTATAAAAATAGTAATGGCACATCCCTTACATAAATTTTTGAGAATTTTAAAAAATACAAAATCTGTAAATCTATAAAACTACTATCTGGAATATATGATTTTTTGATTGTACTTTTATATTAGAAAAGTGGAAGTATGTGTATATTTTATCTTCTGTTTTCTTATTACATGTCTTTGACCTGACTTATGAAATCTTAAGAAGTTCAAAAATAAAAAGGTAAATCTTGAAGGAGTGATCAGAAATATCATAAAATGACATTGAACAAACTTTCTTTTAAAAAATAACTTATATGGTATATTAAAAATAAATGACTTCAGCAAAGATAAACAGCTGGGACTACATCAAATTAAAGAGCTTTTGCACAGCAAAAGAGACAATAACAAAAACAAAGAGAAACCCCACCAACTGGGAGAACATTTTTGCACCCAACACTAATGATAAAGGACTGATCACAAAAATCTGCAAAGAGCTGATGAGACTCAACAACAACAAAGAAAATAATCCAGTCAAAAAATGGGCAGAAGAGCTTAAAAGAAACTTCTCTGAAGAGGAAATGCAAATGGCCAACAGGCATATGAAAAAATGTTCAACATCACTTGTCATCAGGGAAATGCAAATCAAAACTACCATGAGATACCATCTTACACCAGTGAGAATGGCACATATTAAAAAAACTAGCAACAACAAATGTTGGCGAGGGTGTGGAGAAAAAGGAACTCTTCTGCACTGTTGGTGGGAGTGCAAACTGGTCCAACCACTGTGGAAAGCTGTGTGGAGATTTCTGGACCTACTAAACATAGAGCTTCCATATGATCCAGCAATTCCACTCCTAGGTATTTACCCAAAGGACACAGAAACATCAATTCCAAAGAACACCTCCACCCCTATGTTTATAGCAGCACTGTTTACAATAGCTAAGCTTTGGAAACAACCCAAATGCCCAAAAATAGATGACTGGATCAAGAAGATGTGGTACATATATACCATGGAATATTACTCAGCATTCAAAAAAGATAAACACATGCAATTTGCTGCAACATGGATGGCGCTGGAAGGGATCATGCTCAGCGAAATAAGCCAAAAAGAAAAAGAAAAATACCGGATGGTCTCACTCATAGCAGGAATCTAGAAAATTTAAATAAGGGACCAGGAAAATGAATAACTATAAGAAAGTGAAAATCAAAATCAACAAAAAACTATGAACCAGAGACACTTTTAGGGGGGCGGGGGCGGGAGGGGAGGGATTGGGGTCAGAATGGGGGGCTGCAATTGTATGGGGAATATAACAATAAAATTTATAAGAAAAAAAATAAAATAAAAGATAGTAAAATAAAAAAAAATAAAAAAAAAATGACTTCATTTATTTTAACATTTTTCTACTATGTACCATAACCAGTAATTTGTGTGCTATGGAGTGGTTGAATATAATCATGACAGAGTTATTCATAGTTAGAAATTATATCTTTAATAGAATCCATTAAGGAAATACAAAGTTAACTTAGTGCCTGATGGTTTCTTATAGATGATCTCTCCAGTGTATTTTAGTAGTATTCTTTATTCTCCCAAACTGGGTGATTAACACCTTTCCCCATAAAGGAGAAGGATTCCCTCCCCCTGTACTATTTATTAGAATCCCTCCTTCCCAGTTATAAATATAATGGGACCCTGCAGGAAAACACAAAATACGAGGATATAGGGGACAAGATTTTGAAAAGTACTTCATAGGAACAAAAATAAGTTTGGGGATTTAGGAATTAAATTGTGATTTCTGTCTCTCACCTTAATTTCATTGTAATTTGCTGGGGACCTTTACCTCAGTAATATTCATACTGTTTCAGTCAAGAATAAAATACAGGGCCTCCCTGGTGGTGTGGGCGGTTGGGCTGCACTGTGAGGCTGTACGCAGCCTCTGCAGCGTGGGTTCAATCCTGGCTGGCTGGCGAGAATCCCCTTGGCGAGGCGGACCTCTCCTGCTGCGCCCGCTGCCCCCCTCAGCAGTGTGTTTCTTCAGTCTGCTTGTTCTGTTCCCCGTTCTGTGTCTGGTGAATCCTCTCACCCTCCTGCATGTCCTGCCTGTACCCTGGTTCTTGTATAAATAAATAAATTTTAGAAAATTAAGTAAAATCTGCCCCTCACTCCACATGCAATTGCAGTGCTTTTCTGAGTAAAGTTTTAGCAATACCTTCTTTCTAAAATGAAAGCATTTTCCTTTCACGATTAGCATCTGTTTATAGAATAGTTCCTATTTTCGTAATTAGATCCTGCATAGAAATGCAAAGACTGCTATGTAAAAGGATAATGAATCTTTATTGCACAGTTGAAATCAGATTTGTGCAAAAGGCACTTTGAAAACAGTAATAAGCAGAGACATGTATTAAATCACCCAGATAAGGCACCCTCTTTATATTTTCTATTTATGAATGGAAATTATGACTACCCAGTGGATTCCATATGACATTTCCTATTACCAGCAAAGGTTTTTAGCTTTGACCGTAAAAGTTATCTAAATTCAAAACCCTCTGTGGATTCATGGCTCAAAAGAATACTTCTGGAAGGGACCAAGACAGGGTAGAGAGAATCCTTTGTGTTTTCCCTTTCTCTATGCCCTCTGACAGAGGCAAAGGGTAGCTAGTGGTAGAAGAAAGAAGCCATTTGAGAAAAAAAAAAGTGTGATAAAATCTAATCAGGAAACCCAGTGTCCATTTAACACATACAGTAATATTTTAAGCGTTTTCTGGTTGGGCTTCTTAAGGACCAAGTTCATGTCCTTTTACACTCTTCCCTATATTTTCCTATTGTGCTCATCATTCAAATGTTGAATCAGTTCCAAAGCTAAACCCTTCTTGAGAGGTTTGTTATCTTTTCACCTTCTGGATGAATCTCAGAAAACTGGAGCATTGCTTATGGAGAATAAGAGGAGGAAGCACTGGGAGGAAAGGATAGGGGCAAAAAAATGAAACAATAAAAAAAACATTGGGCACAGGAAAAGTCAATGTCAAATGAGCTGCCAAGGATGGATATTATGTCTGCTGGGGCCTCAGAGAGTATCTTGTGTCTTTTGTGTCGTTTTACAGTCAGTGCTTCATATAAGATGGCAGTCTCACCTGGACTATGCTTAGTATCGATTTACTTTCAGCCATGCTGGACTATTTTAGCTTCACTTAAAGGGAGAAAATCCTATGTATTTCCCCTTATAACCGGACATACCAAAAATGTATCTTTTTAACCCTTTGCTTTTCCCACTTTCCTCTTTCTGTTCTTTTTTTCTCTTCCTACAACTTTTCTTTGCCTTTTTGAGAAAAATGAAGAGCTCCATATTGAGAGAATTATAAAGAGAACATATTGAACAGACTTTTTAGGAGAACAATAGAGTGTCAGTAACACAGATCTGTGATATAAAGGCTTCAAACATTGCTCATTTCTAGCCTTTCAGTGGAAGGAAAGACCTTATTTCCCAAGGCTGGCTTTGTGGTGGCAGGACCTGAGCACCGCTGAGTGTTGACAAAAGGGGATGAATGGATGCTAAATTTGGAGACCAAAAATATCATCATTTTTCACCTGCTTGAACTCTTCTGTTGTTTTCCCTTGTTGCTGCATTGCGCTTTTCCTCTAATGTAGAGAGAGAAATCGGTTGTCTGGCTGCCTGAACTCCTGGCATCTGCTTAGCAATTTCAGCAGTTCATAGTTGGGACTCATCCCTCTGTGAGAATTCTTTTCCATCTCCCTCTACTCCTTTAGTAGGGAGGCTGGGACCAAGCTCCTGAATTGATTTGCATACTTTCCTGCACCTAGCCTCAGACAACATATGGCAATGTGCAACTTTCTTCACTCTTCACTCAAATTAAATTCCTAAAAAATTGGAAAACTCCAGCATTTGTTTTGTGTTACAGAAATTCCTAGTTCCTTTTTTGGTAGGCAAAAGCAACACAATTTTGGCATAAAAATCTCTGGATCCATTACTTTAAAATAGAATGTTGATTAACTTCCCTTCTTTTATATCCCCTCCCAGAAAAAAATACATGTTGAACCTTGCAAGACTATATTTTACAAGATGTCCATTTAGTACACTGATTAGAATGTACTGTCAAGTCATTTTTGTTCCTGTAATTTAGTGATCTTTGTGTGCTTTCCATTTTTCTTAAATTCATCTGTACAGCTGTCTCAAACTTGGGGCTTTCATAGATTCATTCATGTGTAAAAGTTAAGTGACATAATCATACAAAGACTAACTAAATTAATGTGAAATCTAAACAAAAACTGACTTTTTAAAACTAGCTTCAACTTGGAGCAATACTGATGTATGAAAATAATATTCTCTCCTTTGGGAAATACTTGGTTGCCTTAGCGAACAATACCATGCACTGTGGATTACATTTGTTCTTAGGAGATGTCTCTTAAAATAGGAAAGCATTTGAGTATTCATTCCTTTTCTTAAGGTGCCTAAGGTAGCAAAGATAGAGAAGAGAAAAAAAGCACAGGTTTTCAAGTCATCAGGTATGAGTTTGAATTCTGGCTCTGTGATTTGGTGATATTGGCTTTAGCAAATAATATAACCTCCTCAAAGTTAGAGAGTTATCTTAATAGTAGTGCGCACTCACAATGTTACTGTAAGATAAAGTGGCACGGCAGATGCCAGGGTCCCTGGTGTAGTGTTTGCTGCATGGTTGTGAGTGACTATTTGTATGATTTCATTCCAAAGGGCAATGTTACCCTTTCAGGAAAGTTTTTGTGATAACCACAGAAGAGTATTGGACCTATTTTTAGGGTTTTTGAAATAATGAGCAAAGTTTTCATATAGTAGATGGACTTTTTATGTATTATTTATTGAAATAATGTAGACTTACAACATTGTATTTGATTTAGGAGTATAGATTCATACCTCCTCAGATATGTTACCACACCACACCCACAACCAAGGCACCCATAGTCCTCCTAGTGGACTGTATTTTGTTGTTTCTTCTCTTTTACTTTAAAACAGAAGGCAATTTGTTTTGAACTCTGCTCCAAACTGGTGACTTAAGTAAGTAAATTTATTGACTGTCACAGAGGCTTGGTTAAAAACTGGGAAATATGGTGTGACTTATTGGGATCTCTGGAGAAATAAAAGAAAAAGACAGGTTTCCTCCCGTTCACATTTTTTTTCCCTCCTCTTTATTCCCAACCTCATTCTTGCACTGCAACATTTCACTTATAATCTGTTAATTAAATCGTTTCACTCCATTTTATATAATTTTTAATTTAGCATTCATTTTTCAACTTAGCTTTTGGCTTCATTTACTGATAATAAACAGTGTTGCATACAACACATGTTCCACAAAACACTCAGTCATACACATACAGATGCCAATAATTTTTTCCAGTATGTCGGGCACATTAAAATTAAAGGTGGCATCTCCCCTCACCCTTTCCATTACTGCATGTGCACCTTGTTTGAATAATACATACTCCCCGACAGCCAGCAGTAGGCTAATGTGTAGAAATTATGTGTAGCCTGTCACTAGTACCTTTTTTTTGAAAATTCATCTTTTTCTCAGATACAGTTCTTTGAAAGAACCAACGGTCACTCTGATACTCTGGATCTGTATGTTTGGGTTAATGTATACAAGCAATAATGGCTTTCTAGCATCATTGCTTTATGTGTTTATTACCATGTAATTTTTTTCTGAGGAAGAAAGATCTAATGTGTTATTCAGATCACTTCCTCTTTTATTATCTTTTGAGTCATGGTCTGAATTCTAAAATACATATTCCTTTAACTTTAGTTGATGTCTAAAAGTTTATAGGCTATGAACTCCAAAGTTTATGGATCACTTCAAAATGATGGATACCCATGTTTCCAGTGTGGATATCACGGCCTTAGAATTTTTCAGTTCCTTCCTGCAGTCAATTGAACACTCTTAAAATTTTGCTCTTACCTCTAACATAGAGTTTGCATGTAGCATCTTCAGTTCTTTATGTGACATTTGCTGTCAGCTGAAGGAGGTAACCTTGGTCGTATTCTTCTAAACACTAGCTTGTAAATCAGCAAAATGTATTGGTCATGTGGTATGGGGAAGGTGCTGGGATGTGATGATGACAAAAACCAAGAAACTACCACATATCTTCCTTAATGGAGATGACATGAAAAAGTAGTCCTTTACCAGCATTATCTACACAAGGGCATAGCAATGTGAGTTGTTTAGTGAATGCACAGCCAGAATGTCCCATCTGGGGTGCTCTTTCCCAAGGCTGCATTGTTTAAGCAGAAATGAAAATTGTGGCTGAACTTAGGTAAGTGAAGAAAGGGGTGTGGTGGATCATCATCTACAAAGCCCCTATGCTATGGAGAAATGCCTCGAATCCTGGAGAAGGCAGGGGACAGGCATGAAGTTAGCAGGACTGATTGCAAAGGTCCATAAAACACCAGATGTGAATTTCAGATTTCATTTCTAATGCCAATGAGAGGTGAAGGATTTTAAGCAGCAACTGACTCAGGTTTGTTTGTATTTAAAAAAGCATCACTTTGTGTGTATTGGAAAATGCTGAGCAGACTAGAGATGTCAGTAAGGAGGTTTTGTAGTAATACAGGAGAAAGGATGCTAATAAGCTTGTGGGCAGTGTGGGTGACAGTGGAGATAAGTGAAAAGTGGATTGATTTGAGAGTTCTTTGAGAGTGGCAGACAGGATTTGTGATCATTTGAACTAGAGAAAAAGAAAAGCATCAAGGATGGCACCTAGGTTTATGGCTGGAGCAGTTGTGTAAATGGTACTAATTTTTCATGTTGAAGGTGATAAAATACTTTTTATACCTGTCTCATTGCTACCTGGGTATCAAATAAGAGGTCAGAAACTCAAAATGTGGTTGCGGTATTAGAATTCTTTTACATGGGATATTTTCTGTTGTAATTGAACAGTAGAATTTACCTTAAATCATAGATTTTTCTCTTTTGATTGCCATCTGCTAAGCGCTAAACATAGTAACTTACAAGGTGGCTTGTACAAAATATGAAAGATTAAAAAATAATTTCAGAAACCCTATAACCTAGCCCAGTTGTCTTAAGCACCTCTAGCTATGAGTGTTAGAGTTGTGTTGTTTCCTGAGGAAGATCTTGGTGAATTTTCCTACTCAGCAACATGCCAACAGTTGCCCCACCGACATGCTTCTTGCCCTTCCTAAAGTGCCACTGTCTTTAAAGCCAAGTATTAGCCCTTGTATGCATTTATTCTGTGACATTTTCTCTGATCATTGAATTCTGCTTTGCTTATGGGGCAGGCAGGGAATAAGAAATGGTTGAATACCCCAGCCTTGCTCCTTAGATGGGATAACTTTATGGTATGCATCCCACACTGGCTTCCAGAATCTCTCCAGTGGCATTAACTTCTGGTTGCCCACAGTAGCAGTTGACTTGATAACACACCCTTTGTAGCTATGTCTCACTTCCCTAACTCCCTGTTATCCTTTACTTTAACCCCTGCCCCCAATAAACCTCTTATCTTGTCACAGAGTCTGCTTTTGGTATAAACCACACCAAAACAGCTACAGTGACCTTGGGTTTCCTCATCTTTTGAAGCACTGTGTTTTACTTGTTGGTCACTTCCTATTGATATCATCTGTTATTTATCCTGGTTGTATATAACCTGATACTTGCACTTACTAGTTAACACAAAGTTTTCTTTTATTCAGGTTAGTCTTTTTGTCTATAAAGGTATTAGGTAGGGGTTGGAGTGGGAGTGGGGAAGCTCTCAAGTGCAGAGGTAATGATATGGCTCAGACATATTTAGCACCTGTTCCAGGGTACATCCACAAGCAGGCAACAGGACAAAGATGTATCTCTGAAACAGCTCCTCCTGCTTCCTCTGTAAATGTCCCTACCCATTCTTTTTTTTTTTTAAAGATTTATTTATTTATTTGTTTGTTTGTTTGTTTGTTTGTTTATTTATTTATTTATACAAGCACTGGGTACAGTCAGAAGCGTGGGAGGGTGAGAGAATTCACCAGAGCCAGAGTGGGGAGCAGAACAGGCAGAATGACTGAAATGCACTGCTGAGGGGAGCAGCAGGCGTGGCAGGAGAGGTCTGCACTCCATATGGGATCCAAGCCCAGTGGCCGGGGATCGAACGGGCGCTGCAAAGGCTGTGGACCGCTTCGCAGCGTGGCGCTCAAATGGTGCACCACCGGGGAAGCCCCACAAAGGATGTCTTATATTTTATTTTTTTTAACCTACTAAACATAGAGCTTCCATATGATCCAGCAATTCCACTCCTAGGTATTTACCCAAATGACACAGAAACAGTAATTCCAAAAGGCACCTGCATGCCTATGTTTATAGCAGCACTATTTACAATAGCTAAGCTTTGGAAACAGCCCAAATGCCCAAAAATAGATGACTGGATCAAGAAGATGTGGTACATATACACAATGGAATATTACTGAGCAATCAAAAAAGATAAACACATGCAGTTTGCAGCAACATGGATGGAACTAGAAGGGATCATGCTCAGCGAAATAAGTCAGAAAGAAAAAAATACCAGATGGTCTCACTCATAGCAGGAATTTAGAAAACCTAAATAAGAAACCAGGAAAAAGACTAATCAATGCAAAGTAATAATCAAAATCAACAAGCAACTATAAACCAGAGACACACTGCGGGGGGGCGGGGGTTTAGGGAGGGACAGGGAGAGGAAGCCATTCTTTAATGACATATACTATCATAACTGTTTTAGTCTTGATGCTCCCATTGCTTCCTTTCTCATGCTTCTCCTTGAAGATGCAGTTTATTAAAAAAAAAGTTTCTTGGTATTGATGATGCTTTTTAGCTATGTGTGTTCAATTATATTGCTGTAAGAAGTCTTTGATGCTTGGTAGGCTGTTTTGTTTTGTTTTCTGGCTACTGCCACTATTTGAACTAATTATCTTGAAGTTTTATTGGTCATGCTTCAACTTTTATTGGCAAGGGAAATATGTTAACTTCATATTCTAGAATAAATACACAGAGGAAACAAGTCAGTCTCGGATATTGCGTTGCAGTCTTCTGTCTTTATTTCTGTCTTCTCAGCATTCACAGATGTTCTCGTAATTTCTTTCACCGGGACTCACACCACATAGGCTCTTTCATTATATACAAGTCACTCCTCAAGGTAGGTACTGAAGGTAAAATAAAGTGCTTCAGACTAATTGATTAAAAGAAGTTTGAAATTTACATGTAGAGCCCAGTAAGAAGCAGTTGAAAAGAGGAAAAACTGAGAAGTTTGATAGTAGTTACTGTATGTTAGCTATGATTGATCGGCATCCACTGTTCATTCCTGCCTCACCCTAGTTGTCATTTCCAAGTACAAAGAGTACAGAACTTGAAAACTGTTTCCTAGGTTCTCTTGCAGCTAGGATTCTGAGTTTGAATAGGGTTGCATTTATTCAAGATATGAATGGTGGGAATGAAGTAGAGGCCCCTTATCTTCTGCTTTGTCTGTTTTTGTCTGGAAAGCTGCTCATGGAAAGATATGATGTTTCTGTGGTGATGTTCCAGTGTCCATTTGCCAGCTTCCTACATGTTCACAGGCAGTGTCAGCATGATTTCTTGATACTGCATTGCAGTTTTGTGTTTTCCTTAAACTCAGCCATCCCAGTGATGGCTTCATGTTTATGGCAGAGCAAAGACCATCCTTCAGTCCTATTTAGTGATTTTTATAAGTAGCTATGTTAACCCCCTTTCTGTCTAAAATTTTTCTTGTAGCTTCTTTTCTTGGGCCTGAAGTATAACTGATACAGATGGTAAAAGCAGACTTTGCTTTTCGAAGTTCTAGACCCAGAGAAAAACCAAAAAGACTACAAAGTAGCAGCAAGGTTAGCAGGCCTGCACATACATGCATACATACACTACTCCCCTGATCCAGGTTCTACAGGTAAACAGGGGGACTGCTACTTAACTTATAGAGCAAGCTAATGTCTTAACTTCCAAGGCCTTATTTCTTAGACCTTCTAACTTCTCTGTTAAGTACTATGTCATTTCCTAGGGCTTTTCTTTGCTCCTTAGAAAGAAGATGAACTGTACAATTAAAGAATAATTTGTCCAATCTTTGGCTAGAATAGGAAAGAGACATTTAAAACCCAGTGCTTCTGACTTTTTTGTAATACAGTAAAAAGAAAAAATATATGAGTGTTTAATTTACGGGGGCACAGTGGGACAGCTGAAGGTGTATACACAAGAGTAAGCCATGGTCCCTGCCCTCAGATCTGTGATTGGCCACTGAATCACACATTCCCACTTCCTATGTTCCATTCATTATGTTAATTTTCCACTAAGCTCCAGCCCCACCTCTGCCAATTATTTTTGTTTCAACCTTCTAATTACAACATTATATGACCATTCAGACTGATACTAATTAAATCATTACTTAATTCACAAAGTGTGCCATAATGCTAATGCTTCTTGTCAGCTGAAACATTGCAACGTGGCACGACTTTCTTCATTCTTGGGTGGGTGGAGAAGGGGTTTCATTCCTCTCTCAACTTTTGTTTATCCCCTCATGGCTAGCTGACCATCATCTACAGCCTATTCTTTTCTGAAAATGAGAAAACAATTAGACTTAGCAGTGTTTACCTGCAGTTCATCATTGTCATGTAAAATCATGATCTTGACTTTTCCTTGGAAAAAGTCTTGATATTCAAGATAAAAATTAGTATAAGATTTTTGCTGCCACATTTTCTTGTCATTTTTGTTCTTCATATTATTTTTAACAGAGTAAAACAGTGGCTTGTCTTTTTTTCTCATATTTAAAACAGATTTGTTTTCCGCTCAATTAGACTTGTGATCACGAGAACACAAAGTAGTATTTTTCTCCTTCTGGAGAGAGACATACCGTATGATGGGCAAATTGTCAGGAATAATTATACCAAATGATGGAATAAAATCCAATGGAAAACATCTCTCTCCTTGCTAGTGATACATTTTTATTTAGGACACAATGAACATCAAGCACATTTATGACAAGGTGAAATTGACAAGTGGCCCTCTGCCATAATTTTATTTTTAATTGCTAGTAAACTAATTAGCCAGAACAACATGTTGTACAATCCACAAAACTGTCGCTCTAGCATTTTCCAGCAAAAGTAAGCTGGATGTGGAAAAGTTCTCCTTTAAGAGAGAGCCAAAAAAAAGAAATTCAGAAATCTGATTGTATAGGTATCACAGAGTAAAAGACTTTCTTGGGCTTGTGGAATAACATTTGCATTAATATTTGCGGATTTGAATAAGAATAAAGATGGACCAACTGGTTATTTTTTTTTCTTTCAAGACAAAATTGTGATCAAAATAACAACCATTTCCTTAAATATAATTCAGTTTCATGTAGTTTGAGCCATTTCTAAGACTGACTGTCAATAGTTATATCTCTAATTGCCAGGGTTGGCAAACATTTTCTGTAAAGGGACCAGTAGTAAATATATTTAAATTTGTGACCCATATGTACCATCTTTGCCATAACTATTCAACTCTGATGTTGTAGTACAACAGCAGCCATAGACAATACATGATTAACAGTGTTTCATTAAAAGCTTATCATGGACAGACAATTGAATTTGATATAATAATTTTCATTTGTCATAAAATATTGTTCTTTTTGGATTTTTTTCTTTTTTAAAAAAGATTTATTTTATTTATGCATACAAGAGCTGGGGTGTAGGCCAGAGGTACAGGAGTGAGAGGATTCACCAGTGACAGAATGGGGAGCAGAACAGGCAGATCTACTGAAATACCCTGCTGAGAGGAGCAGCAGGCAGACAGGAGAGGTCTGCTGGGCCATGCTGGTTGCTCCCTGGGTGGGGATCTAACTCCTGCTGCAGTGGCTGCCCGATAGTATCATAGTACTGAGACTTAACCCCTTGTGCCACCAGGGAGGACCTAGATTTTTTTTCAACCGTATAGTTCAAGAGCTGTACACAGACAGACAATGAGTTAGATTTGGCTCACAAATTATACTTTCTAGCCCTTACTCTTGTGCCTGCTGCATGCCAACAGAGTAAGTACTTATTTCTTTTTCTTTTTTTTTTAAGATTTATTTATTTATGCACACAGGAGCTAGGGTACAGACCAGAGATGCGGGGGGTGAGAGGATTCAACAGACAGAGTGTGGAACACAATAGGCAGATTGAATGAAATACACTGCTGAGGTGAGCAGCGGCGAGACAGGAGAGGTCTGCTTCACCATGTGGGTTTCTCCCTGGCTGGCCAGGGATCCAACTTGTGCTGCAGAGGCTGTGGATGGCTTCATAGTGTGGTGCTTAATTAACCCCTTGCCACCGGGGAGACCCCGTAAGTACTTATTTCTTAAGTAGTTGCTTTGTGCCAGGCAGGATGCTAGCATAGCACTGAGGGATATTCAGAAATAAGAGGGCGAATAAATTTTCCAGTTGATCTGGAAAATTTTTTTGAACAGAAGTGAGAGACAATATTAGACAATTAAATGCTAAGTATCACTTTTTTTTTTTTTTTTAGTTGTTTATACAAGCACTGGGTACAGTCAGAAGCGCGGGAGGGTGAGAGAATTCACCAGAGCCAGAGCAGAGAACAGAACAGGCAGACTGACGAAATACACTGCTGAGGGGAGCAGCGGGAGGCAGGAGAGGTCTGCGTGCCATGTGGGACCCTCTCCTGGTGGCCGGGGATTGAACCGGCGCTGCAGAGGCTGCGGGCAGCTTTGCAACCCAGCGCTCAACTGCTGCACCACCGGGCACCACTAAGTATCACTTTTTGACAAAAACCATAAATTACAAGTCTGGTAGAGAGTGATCATGTCAGCTAAAGAAGATGCTCTGCTAAGACCTGACCTAGTTAGGTAAGGCCAAGTTATAGGAAAATAATGGAATTTCAGCTGGACATGGATAGATTGTAGATCTTAAGAAAGGTACTAAGGGCATAATACCTACTTTGGGAGGGCCTGGGGTGATGAAAATATCAATTATAAATCAGCCATACCTGGCATTTCTCCCTTATTCATGTCTTCATTCATCTTACTGTGAAAACTTCAAATATATAGCAATTTTAATGTCACCACCTAGCTTCTACAATTAACATTTTGCCACATTTATTTCATACCATATCTTCCCTTCTATTCATCCATTTCATTTTTTGATTTATTCTAATGTAAGTTTCAGACATCAAGATACTTTCAGATATATAATTAAGTATGAATATCATTAATTAGAAATAATGTTTTATAGTTTTTTTGTATAAAAATAACATACAATGATTTATATATGCAAAGAATAGTCTCTGAGATTTGACAAACTTATCTCCATGTAACAAACAAAATGTTTCCATCACCCCAGAAAATCCCTCCCACTCAGTTTTTGTTCCCGTCCCACCCTAAACCCATTCCCAGAGGAACAACTGTTCTGACTTTTTTCTCCCATAGATGAGTTTTGTTCTATTCTCAAATTTTATATAAATGGAATTATGCAGAACCTACCATTTGGTTTTGATTTTGTTGTCACTTGTTTGTCTTTCCCTGCTTGGTTGTAATATTCCTGAGTCTCTAAATGCAGTTATTTTCTTCAAGGGAAGTGTTCTCATGAGTGCAACTATCTAGTGTTCTATTAACAAAAACAACAATTTTGTTCTTTTTCAAATATATGTTTAATTATTATTTAAATTTTTATCATCATTTCTTAATATCTGTTGTGTTTAGCATTTTACATATTTCATAGTGTTTTGTTAGTTTCTGCAATAGCTATTACCCTATTTTGCAGAAGAAGAAACTGAGACAGGGAATTGAAGTAGCTAAATTGCATTATTTCTAATCTTAACCTACTGGTAGCACTCCAGGTATCAATTGGGGACTAGAGGTAGCAAAAGTTGGAATGGCTGTTTGAGCCTTAAGTTATCCTGAGGTTGATTTGTAACAGTTTTCCTCTCTGAAAAACAAACTTGTAGACATGGAGATGTTCAATAAGAACATGCAAAATTTTGTTTTCTATTGTAATGGAGGCATGAGAACTAGAGAATTCAAGGACTATATTTAACACTTTTGATTGAAATGTGGATTATTTTTCCTGAAATACAACAAAAATGTTAAGGTTTGAAACTAAAGAATGAGTATCTTTTTCAGAAGGCTATCATTGATAGAGTTGTACTTATTTAAGGATCTCAAGATACTTTATAAGCACCAAATAATCAATGCCACTATTATGTTGGGAACTTTATCTATGAAATTTGCCGTTTAAGATTCTGCTTTCAATAGCCCCCACAAGTTTGTAGAAGCAAATTACAGTATACATTAAGAGGACAAGTAGCTTTTTTTTTTTTTTTCCTTTATCTATCTTCAAAGGAGCATGTAAAGTATTTGAATGTTCTTTGTGGTATGTTTTAGTAATGTTTCTTTGCCTGAGAATTTGCATGATGATTATTTTTCATGGTTAATATATCATCCTTATTTAACATTGAACTCCATATGTATTTGTCACACATGTGGAAAAAATTAGGCAGTATTCAGTGTTACTTGAGAAGTAGTTTACATTCTTTATACTTACTCTTTTACATAGGCTTGGTCTTCATTGTTAATCAAAAGCCTGTTTTTTCTCATAGGTTTAAGAAGCTTATTTTAGGACTTAAAGCTTTCCCTTATAAACAACTTTTTCATTAAGTCAGATTTAAGAGAGACTATTGGGCCTCCTCTGGTGGCGCAGTGGTTGAGTGCTGGGCTGCGAAGCTGCCCACAGCCTCTGCAGTGCTGGTTCGATCTCCGGGCGAGGGTCCCACATGGTGTGCAGACATCTCTTTCAGTGCCCGCTTCTTCCCTCAGCAGTGTATTTCGTCAGTCTGCCTGTTCTGCTCCCTGCTCTGGCTCTGGTGAATTCTCTTACCCTCCCGCGCTTCTGACTGTACCTAGTGCTTATATAAATAAATAAATAAATCTTAAAAAAAAAAAAAAAAAAGAGCGAGACTATCTTCTGCATTAAAAATAGAAAACATAAATAAGGAACTAGGAAAAAGACTAATAATAAAGTAAAAGTCAAAATCAACAAACAACTGTAAACCAGAGACACACTAAGGGGAGTAGGGGTAGGAGGGAGTAGGATCAAAAACAAGGTGGGGGTTGGAATTGTATGGGGACTATAACGAAGATGAAAATGCATACATTGTGCAAAAATGATAAATGATGTACAAAATATATAAAATTAAAAAAAATGAAAAACAGTAAAGGAGTCACTAAAAAAAATAGAAATAGAAATAATCAGGATTTGACAAAAATACTAGAACAGTATTGTGTCAAGTTGGGATTTATTTTGGTGTTAATATGTTGAGACACAAATGAAAGAAATCAGTTCACATATTATGTCCCTCATCTTCATTTTACCCAGAACAGTTTTTATAAAAACACTTCAGGAAATCTCCAGAATATGAGATTCACAGTATTTCAGAACCATAAGTTTACTGAAAGATTCATATATGGATATATCCTTTGCAGTGCTTATAGAATTCCAAATGGGCAGTCATCTAGCCTAAAGGAGAACTGAATCTATCCCATGGCCTAGTCATATAAAAGCCCATAACCTACAATGCTGTTTCATATGTTGAAGACCCTATGAAATTCTATGAGGGCAGCTGGCACTGGCACTTAGGGCTTGCAAATGACCAGAGAGAGATGATGGTCCTTTTAATGTTTGTATATTTGTAGATGTTAGTTTACTAATAAGCAATGCTTTTCTAGCACTAAACACAAATTGTCAAAAAATGATTATTTTATAAGAGATAAATTTAAAGAAGATTGTAAAATTACCTGACAGATAAAAATGATTGTATTATGAACTTTTTCCTGATTCTTTTGCTGAAGTAAATGCTAACATAAAATGGCTATGTTCCTGTAATTTCTTTTCTCAGTTTGATCCCAGACTTGCATAGCTCCCAGTGGTGGATTTTGATGTTGTATTGTATGATTAAAGTGTCCATCAAGACCTTACAGTTGGTAAACAGTATTAAAAATCCATCTCTAGCTTCTGTAAGCTGTATAGAAAACTATGAATACTAGAAGAAATGGAAATGTTTTAATTAAAGCAAGTAGGACAAATCAAAGCAAAGCAAACAGTTCATTCAATTGAACATGTGTCTGTTCATCTGTGACATGGCTGAAAATTTATGTCATGTATTAAAAACTATCCTGTAACTTTTATGAATATAAGCTATTGTTCAACATGGATCTCTGTCCCATAGCTATTGTTCAACATGGATCTCTGTCCCATCCATATAAAAAATTATGTGTCATGAATTATTTCCTCAAATGCTTTCCTCTATTCACTTCAAATAATCCAACTTTTTTCATGAAGAAAACATGGATAACTTGGTTCACGCATGTCTTTCCTTCCAAGGAATTTTACCTTCTTCATTTTTCTACAAGTCTTAGTAAATGCTTACAATGCACTGGGTACTATTCTAAGCATGGCTTATGCATTGCATCATTTAGACCTTGAAACCATATAATTATTTCCATTATATGGATTAAACATGAATGAAAAATGTTGAACAGTGGTAGTGGTAAGTGGTAGAACTAGGATGTGAAAACAAATCTTAGAATATCCGTTTTGTTAAAATTTAGTTGTGTATTGAACACAATGCAGAACACCATGTATTGCTAAAATTAATACATACTCAAAGAATAGTGAATAGAACTTAAATGGTTGGGGTAAATGATTTTTCCTGGAATTATTTTATCACCATTATGATATCTAAAAGAAGTCTACAGGGCCTCCCCTGGTGGCGCAACTGTTGAGCGCTGGACTGCAAGGCTGCCCTCAGCCTCTGCAGTGCCGGTTCATTCCCCGGCCGCCGGCGAAGGTCCCACCATAAATAAATAAATAAATAAATAAATAAATAAATAAATAAATAAATAAATAAAAATAAAAACAGTCTACATAAAAATCCAATTTTTCATGAATTAATTGTATTCTTCATCTTAATGCACTACTTTTGTTGAAGCCCATCAATTTTGATATCTCCTTTAAAATTCAGTTATACATATTCTTAAAGTTCTCATGTGATTTTTTTCTTTTTTTCTTCTCTATATACAAGTATGTTGATTTGTTTAAAAATACTTGTACATAGCCCATACTTCCCTTTGTTTTGATTTCTCTTCATAAATTCAGAAATATATTTCTTTGTGATTTCCATTCTTTTAAATGTATAGATACTTAGTTTGTGGCCTCACATATAATCTTATGGTAATATATACCATCATTGCTTGAAATTAATGTGTAGTTTACTGTTTTGGAGTGGGTCATATGTGTCAGGTCAGTTTGGTTGATAGTGTTGTTTAAATAGTACATACAGTTTCATTTTTCTTGTTTAGCTTTCTAGCCATATTTAGAGTAGTATTTGAAGTCTCTGACTATTATTGTTGAGCTGTTTATTTCTCCCTTTAGTTCTGTAATGATTTTGTTCCTTGGATTTTGGAATTCTGTTGTTATTTATGAGTATATAATTATTTCATCTTCTTGATGGAATGACTGGCTTATGATAAATGATCCTGTTTGTCTCAGTAACAATTTTGTTTTAAACTCTATTTGTCTGATAGTATACTGCTTATTTTTGTTTATTGCTTTTGTTTATTTTTTACACGGTGTTTTTTTTAAATTTTTTTAAATTAAGATATAGTAAATGCAAAATTGTGTCCCACATTTACAGTATTTTAACATTTGTATATGCTGTAAAATGTTCTCCCCAGTAAGTTCAGTTAACATCATCACTATAAACAGTCCCAGAATCTATATAGTATTTCTTTTAATTATTCTTCCTTTAATTTATATTTGATTCTGTAATGTGCCTTTGGTAGATAGTGATACTCGATATTAAAATCCAGAAGAACAAGCTTCTCCTTTTGATTAGATTTTTAATCCATTCATATATAATATTGATATGGTTGGATTTATGTCTACATTTTAATATTTTTAAATTTTTCTAATGTTTTTATTCCATTGTTCTTTTCCTGCTGCCTGTTAACTTTTTCTATTAAACTGATGCTATTCGTTGTATCATTTACCTTCATTGTTGTCTTTTAATATTTTTATTTTCTGTGTAGTTGCTCTAGGATATAAAATGTCTATCATATTGCTGAGCAAAATAAATCAGAGGGAAAACAAATATCAGATAGTTTCACTTACATGTGGAATATAGAAAAACAAAGGATCAAAGACACACCTTGCAAACTGACCATAGATATGAGGCATCCAGGAGGTGAGAGGGAGGGAGTAGATAGAAGTGAAAATAGGGTGGGGAGGGGAGCACAAAGGATATGGTGATGTGCTATAGGTGCTTTTGTGTTGGGAGAACTCTAGTTACCACAACTGAGTGGAGAAATCATATATGCCCCCAAATTAACAATGATGTAATAAGTACTATATTTAAAAATTAAAAATAAAAAAGTAACAGCAAAACAAAAATATAATAGGTACAAAACAAAAAATAATAGCCAGAAAACACGACACATATTTAGTACAAATGTTATTTTCCAACAAGTTTGCTCTAAAAACATAAACTTATGACTTAGATCTTGGTTCTGGGTCTCATTTAGTGTATCAGGACTGATAAAGCTTACCCTCCCCACCACTAGTGAAGGCTCCTGCCTATTCTACCCAGGATTCTCACAGAATGCTAAAGGGACCTTTAAACATATTAAAAATGCTGTAAGATATGTGTATGGAATTCTCTGAAATTTTCAGACAAAAGATGTAAAGGAAGGAAGGGAGACTAACAAAAAAAGTTATCATAACTTATCAGAATCTGTTTAATCACTAGTTTAATTCCATTAACATGCACAAATTTTATCTTATTATAACCCCATGTCTTACCCTCCTTGTGCTATTATATTCACTATACCTATATGCTTCTTACAAACTGAACAATATGGTGTCATAATTATTGCTGTATATAATCTGTATTTTTTAAAAGAATTTAAGACCAGAAATGAAAAAAATATATTTATGATTGAAAAAAAAACCCACTTGCATGCTTACTATTTCCATTACTCTTTCTCCTCTTGTGTATTGAGTCATTGCCTGATATCATTTCTTCGATCTACTTTATCTCCATAATCTTTCTTCTTCTTTTGTACTTTTAATATTTTACATATACTGAACATTTGTGTTTTAAGACCTGCAATATAATTGAACCATTATTGTTTTATGCAATTGTCTTTTAAACAGGAGGAGAAAAGGCAATTTTTTTATTTATGTACACTCTTATAATTACCTAATAACTACCTTTACCAGTGTTCTTTATTTATGTTAATTTGAATTACTATCTGTTGACATTTCCTTCATCATCGTGAACTTAGGTCCTTTATCATAATTTCTCTTTATTGATATTCTCTATATAATTAATCATATTATATTTTATTCAAATATTTTTTCTCTAACTCTTTGGACATATTTATATAATATCTTCTTTGATGTCCTTATTTGCTAAATCCAACATCTGAGCTTCCTCAGAAGTACTTTCTATTAACTGCTTTTCTTTTGCATGTGCATAGGTTAATTAATTTTTCGTATGCATCTCATATTTTTTTGCTGACAATTGGACATTTTCTATAATATGTTGTAGCAACTCGATTCTGATCTCCCTCCCCTTCACACATACCTAAGATGTGTTTGTTCTTGAATTTTTATTATTATTTTTAGTTTCTTGGTCTGGACTAATTTTGTGAAGCATGTTTCTTATATAATGTATGGTCTCTGATGTCTCTGCTTAGTTGTACTGCCTATCCCTTCTCCCCCACTTACATGTTTGAGTCTGGCTTCCTTGGAATTACTGTGAGTCCAGTAACTTAGAGCTTAACCAAAGAGTGTATAAGGTTCCTTGTACACTTTGAGGTCAGCCCTTTCAGCCACTGACCCACAAAGTCTTCACCTGTTTCTACTTGATCCTTCTCTGCTTTGGCGAATGAATCAAAGTTCAGCCAACTTAAAAGTCTATCTTAAATTTTATTTTCTGTACTTGATAGGTCTTATGCTTAGTTGTTTGTTAGGGTTTTCTCCAGCTGCTCATATGCACAGCCTCTCAAACCATCAGAGATAAGTAGGCTTACATCGAGGCCCTGTTTCATTCTCTGGGATCTCCACCATTACTTTTCTGGATGGCCTGCTTGTTTGTTGCCTTCCAGTCAGTGATGTCAGGTTAGTTGCAATGTTGTCCCTCCCTCATTACTTGCCATTGAGATCACTATTGTCTTAACACCTCTCAGCCTAATATGCTCCAAATAAAATCAGTCTTGGGCCTCCCCTGGTGGCGTAGCGATTGAGTGCTGGGCTGCGAAGCTACCCGCAGCCTCTGTGGTGCCGGTTCAATCCCTTACATAATGTGTGGTCTCTGATGTCTCTGCTTAGTTGTACTAAGCACAGGTGAGGGTCCCATGTGGCACGCAGACCTCTCCTGCTGCGCCCATGGCTCCCCTCAGCAGTGTATTTCATCAGTCTGCCTATTCTGTTCCCCACTCTGGCTCTGGTGAATTCTCTCACCCTCCCATGCTTCTGACTGTACCTAGTGCTTGTATAAACAAATAAATAAATAAATCTTTAAAAAAAAAATCAGTCTTGAAGCAGCAGAGCTTTGATCTTCACAGCTTTCCCACCTTGGCTGTGCTTTTACACCACTGAACTATATCTCAGTGAGATGTAGCATTAAGCTAAAGCCCACTGTTCATTTTAAGGTTCAATAACTTTTCTTGAGTAAATACTTCTCACTCAGTCATTAGAAGTTCTGCTCCTTTGAGTTACTGTCTAAAGCACAAATGTCTAAAAGACATTTAATACAAAGTACACTAATTACTGTAGTCTGAATGTTTGTGTCCCCTTTATATCCATGTGTTGGAATGCAAATGCTCAATTTGGTGACATTAGGTGGTGAGGCCTTTGAGATATGGGTAGGACATGAAGATGGAGCCATCACTGAATGGGATTAATGCACTTGTAAGAAACATCCTGTGGAACTCCGTACCTACTTCTATCACATGAGAATACAATAAGAACTCAGTGGTCTGTAACCTGGAAGAGGAACCACACTCTCAGTCACCATGCTGACATTCTGGTCTTAGATTTCCAGAATCCAGAACTGTGGGCAATAAATTTACTCTGTTCATAAGCCATCCAGTCTATGATGTTTTATGATGCAGTCCCAGTGGACTAAGATACTAATCTTAAGTATACAGCTCAATGACTTATTGTATATGAAAACATTAATATGTAGAACATTTCTGGTGCCTCTTAAATTCCCCTCCCTAATTTCTGCCTCTTTGCCAGAGTTAACCTCTATTCTGGTTTCTGTTATTTATATTTATTTTTCTATCCTTAAACTTCCAGTAGTTGAAATTTTACAACATGTACTCTCCTTGAATTTTTTCATTTAACTTTAGTATCTTCTGAATTTCATCCATGTTTTTGGGTGTAGTGGGAATTTGTTTTAATTGCTATGTAATAATTTCATTTATGAATATGCCCCATTTTCCTGATGTATTTTTGGACTTATTTGCATATGGGGCTATTATATCAAGCTGCTATGAAATTTCTTACATGTCTTTTATATGTCTATTTGTGAATATATATGTACAATTTTCAAATGGTCAAAAGCATAATCTAATTTTTGCTGTTTTTTTTTTAATTCTTGCTTTTGTTAAAGGTTAGCATGATAACTTTTTTTTTGTTTCTTCCTGTCATTGTCATAACAAGTACAATTTATATTTTTACAAAAAAAAATCAGGTGAGTGTAATATAAACTTACTCGTATTTCTTTTGTGAAAGTGTTAAAAGTCTATGTTTAATAAGCAGTCATGACAATTCACAGAACAGTTGATGCTCAATAATTATTTGCTTTCAGTTTTTTTAGGAAAAAAAAACAGAATTCGAGGTTAAAAATATTTAAATAGCCCAATTTTAACAAAATCTATTGCTTTTCCTAAATTACATTTTCTATAACATTATGAGATTCAATTATCAGTAATAATATATCTTTAAATATACAAAAGCAGGAATTACTGGAAGCATTAGTCTGTAAACATTCATTTGAATTTTTTTCTCTTTTTATTTTTACATATCCATCTGTGTCAGAGAAAACTCTTTAGTTTTGGATAGAAACCTTAAAGAATGGAATCCCCCTTTTTAAGTCTTCTGATGCTTTTTTCTTCTCTTGTCTTTTCTCTCCTCCCTCACACAGTCAGCTGAACAAATAGGCACTTGTACAAGTTACACCATGGACTCTCTGTGTCCAGGGACCAATACTTAACATAGTACTTGGAAGAATTTTTGCTTGGGAAAATTAACATTAGAGATATGCAGATATAGGAATTGTGTACTTTTAAAACTGCATGGTGACTTTTCTTCTCAAAAATTGTTGAGACTTGCAATGAGTAATATGAGCTGTGAAGGACATAAGGGGAATAGGGGAATAGGAGGGTAAAGAAATTGCTTAATGGACCTTGCATAGTTGTGACTATGAGTCCAGGTCTACTGAGTTTAAAAATGGAATGGCAGGCAGATAAATTTGTCCAGTTTGACCTAATCTCTTAGCTTTCGTCTGTTGTATATATTACATTAACATCAGTGTATCTTTGATCTCTGCTTTTAGACATTTTAACAAGGGTCTAATTTTGGGCGAACTTAACTTTCCTCTCTTTTTTGATGTTGAAACTGTTCCTTTAGGTTCTAATCAAGCTTTAGATTGTGAAGAGAAGACCAAAGATACACCAAGGCTGGGTTTCCCACTGCCAGTCTTATGCAGTAGGCTTGAACTTACAAGTCAAGCGTGAAATAAGTTGCGTTATGGCCCTATCCCAGCTTTACTGCAGAGGAAATTTTTATATATATATATCTATTGCTTTTTCTTACCTAATTATCAGAATTGTACCTTTGTCCAAAAGGGTGATCATAACATTGCTGAGGAGTTGGGGTACTTGTATTTTTAAAGTGTTCAAACACAAAGAAAAAACTGAGCTCATCATCTGAAATTATCGCAACTGAATTCCATCATATAATGAAATGGTTTTAATGGTAGGAATTCTAGTTGGGATATTGACCTTTAACTCACATTTGTGAATCAAAAGCTTTCAGTGGAGTGTTTTTTCCAATACTTTTTTTTTTTTTCCGGTCATTATTATGGGATAACTAATGTGCAAAGATTACATAAAAATCATTAATCCGGGGCCTCCCTGGTGGCACAGGCAGTTGAGCGCAGCACTGTGAAGCTTTCTGCAGCCTCTGCAGTGCCGGTTCCATCCCCACTGGTCTTGGTGCAACCCACATGGCAAGCAGACCTCTCCTGTCTCGCCCACTGCTCCCCTCAGCAGTATATTTGAGTCAGGCTGACTGTTCTGTTCCCCGCTCTGTCTCTGGTGAATTCTCTCACCCTCCTGCACATCTGACCTGTACTCTGGTTCTTGTATAAATAAATCTTTAAAAAAGATATTAATCCAATTATAATTTAATTATATATTTTCTGAAGATTTATTTATGCATAGAAGAATTGAAGGTATGCCAGAGGAGTGAGGAGGGGGGTGAAGGGACTTACCAGAGACAGAGTGGGGAGCAGAACAGGTGGATTTACTGAAATACACTGCTAAGGGGAGCAGCGGGCAAGACAGGGGAGGTCTGTTGCATCATAGTTGGGTTAGCTCTCTGGCTGAACTTGAACTCAGGCTGCAGTGGTGATAGTGTGATAGTGCTGAGACTTAAACCCTATACCACCAGTGAGGCCCCTGAGTTATATTTATTTGACCCCAGAATGAATACTTGACAGTAGAGAACATGGCAAGACTATTCAGATTTCAGCATTTTTATTTTTCTAGAACTTGTATCTCTTTAATGTAGTTCATATTTCTTTTTACCCCTTTATAAGAAATATATTAGTGGTGATAGTGCTGAGACTTAACCCCTAGGCTACTTGGGAAGCCCCACATAAGAAATTTCTTGCCTATCTTCTTTTCATCCTATCTTCTTTTTTTGTCTTCACTGTGAGAGCTCTGTGTTTTCTTTTTGTCTTCACTGTGAGAGCTTTTGTTTTCATTGTGAGAGCTCACTCCTCTACATCATTGCTATCATTATAATAATAGTAATAAGCACATTTATTGCATGCTTACATATTTCCAGGTGCTATGCCAATTACTTTAGGTGCATGTTTTCATTTGCTGTTCTTAATTGTTGCTGGTGTTTTTATCCACATTTTATATATGAGACAGAGGTTGTGAATCTCTTGCTGCCTTCCTCCAAGGCTGCTCATGTCCATGGAATGATGGGATAGAACTACGGAGCAGTGGTGGGAGAGTGGAAATGCAAACTATTGACACTAAAGATTCATTAGATAACATTAATGACTGAAGGACTTCTCTAAAAACCCACCAGTTATAAAGGTTTTGTAGTCAATGATTTAGAGCAAATCAACCTCTCCTTTGGGCAAGTGTGCTGACATAGAATGCTGTTTTAACCTTAGTAGGCACACATTAGTTCTCATAAGCTTCAGGAGATCATAGGTTGTTGCTTTCATCTTCCCTGTGCTTCCTTTTATTGTTGCTTAATAACAAAAACAAATACTGTTATCTATATTTTAGATGAAAGCTCTGCTTTCTTACTAGACATTAAAGTATGATGCCTGTCTTCCACCACTGTTTCTGTCACCTGACATAACAGAACTCAATAAATGCTTGTGGAATGAATGAGTAGTAGATGTTTAGAATGGTGGCTAACATCCAGTAAGTACTTGATAGACTTTCTGCTGATTGTTCTGAATTGGCTATCTTGTGTGTCCCAACTCTTCATTCTTAGGAGTTAGCCAACAGGTATCTGAGCACATTGTTGCTTTTTTTTAATATTTATTTATTTATGCATACAAGAGCTGGGGTACAGGCCAGAGGTGTGGGGGCTGAGAGGATTCACCAGAGACAGAGAGGGGAACAGAACAGGCAGACTGACTGAAATACACTGCTGAGGGGAGCAGCGGGCGAGGCAGGAGAGGTCTGCTGTGCCTTGTTGGTTGCTCCCTGGCCAACTGGGGGATCAAACTCATGCTGCAGTGGCTGTGGAGAGCTTCATAGGTTGAGTCTTAACTCCTTGCGCCACCAGGGAGGTCCCCAGCACATTGGTTCTTTATTAATTAGAGACACGAATGGATAAAAGTAAATTACAGACTTTGTTTGCCATTTTAACAGAATGTAATGGGGCTTTTGTTACCATAGCAATCTTTCTGAAAGACAACAACCAGAGGACCTGAGGAGGGTGGCTGTACATTGGTAATAGAAAGAAAAGCAAAAAGAAAAACAACTCAACACTTAGAATCATGTAAACAAAAAATAATTTGAAATTGACAAGGTACAGAATTAACAAAAAAGAAAGAAAAACTAAAAAAAAAACCTAAACAAAAATTCTGACCCCACACACAAAGGAATGGAATGGATTAGTAATGGTCCCTAAATTATCTTTAAAATGCTTTCTGTTTTTTAATTCAGGTTGTAGAGGAACAAGCTCTAGTAGTTCTTTTTGGATCTGTTTAATTAGGAACTTTGGTTGTTTTTCATTTTCCTTTGTGGGATTTTCATGACTTTTCTCTCATGGGGTTTCTCGCCATTGCTCATGTCATTTACTCATTCTCTGTCTTGTGGAGGAGATGGAAGACGAAGTTGCTCCACAGTTATGTGTTTCTTAGATTGAACTACTGGATAAGTTTTTGTTTGAAGAAAAGTTTCACAGGTGAAAGTGAAATTTGGAGAACCCAAGTGTAACAGAAGGAGCTCTTGATACAAATTCTGTCTGAGAAGATGACTAGTCATGCGTTTTTTGCTTCACCTCTGACATCCTTTGTTTTTCCCAGTAGTGGTTGAAGATTTTGAGCTACATAATTTCTAAGAAATCTTCTTTTTTATCATAATGCATTTTAAGTAAAAGAATATCTGTAAGAATGAAAAGAGGAAGAAATAAGAAACTCGCATACCTGCTTCACTCACTGGTTTGGGTTCTCTGTGCACCTTATTTTATTTTAATTTCTTAATAGCTCACTTTTTTACGTAGGAAAAATGATGCTCAGATATAACAGAATGGTGGGTATTTTCATTCTTTACACCTCACCATGATGTAGCCAGGTGACCCAAGCCAGAATACAGCAAAGAAAGCAAACATATAAAATGGGACAATATGGTGAGAATCAGATCAGTAGTGTTTTATGGAGCCCTCAAGTTAGATGTCTGCTCTTCAAAGGGACACCTCTCTGAAAACTAGTCTCTGTATTATTTCTTTGCCCTGAACTTTAATCTTTTTTTTCTTTAGCAATTATCACTATTTGACTAACATTTATAAAGCCATAATCACCATGTACTACCTTATCCCTGGTATCCAGAGCCTTGTGTTGTCCATCATGACACTCAATAAATAATTATTGAATGAATGAACATATATGATTATAAAAATTCCTTCAGTGGTTTAACAATTGGGCATATAACTAGAACCTGAATTTCTACTTCTGCTGTTTTTCTCTTTTGATGTTTAAAAACATAATGCCATTTGTTTATATCTCTGAGATAGTGCAGTGATTTTCTTTGCTCCAGCATTGTGGCTTGTGAACTTTATGTGGCCTGCTATACCTTGTGGAAATGGAGGGAGTGAACATTTTGTTCAGAACTGAAAAACAATTTTCAGCCTCTTTAGAAAGTTAGGTGATTACTGTCTTCCAATAAAAAGTAATTTTTCTTTCTCTTTGATGATTATTCTCTGGATCATGATCCTGATCTTTGTGTGTTGCAGTTTGAGGAACTACAGCAGAAGTGAATCTCGTATTTTGTACGAGTATTTTGTATCTTCATGAAAATTGTTTTTCTCTTCTTCCCATTTTCAGCTTCTGTTTGGTTTTACAAGTATAAAACTCTGGCAAGTCTTGTGGGTTCACCTGATGTATTACCATGCAGCTCCCAGTGCATTCACTCACACCAGTTCCTCTTGTATCCTTTTATTTCTTTGTTCAATGTATAGATGCTCCCTCCCACCTTCATCCTAGATTGGGAGAGAACATTTTAGGCAGCTTTGGTGAAGACCCAGTACTCCAGCCAAGGGGGCCTACAGAATAACAATTTTTTGCTTCATATTCTCTGAACTACTCTGTTTTATTCACTGTATAACCACATACTTCCTTCATAAAGTAAGCTTAGTACAGTTATTTTAGTGAATGTTGTGGAATTTCAGAAATGAAAGACACTTAGAGTTCATTAGGTTCTGTTCTTTCATCATTTAGATAAAGAGACTGCGACGCAACAAGGGGTCTTGCATTAGACTGTAGGCCTCCTCAGCCAGGAACCGTACCTTGTCTAATATAGCTCTCCATGTCTCATATAGTGTCTGCACATAACATGTGTTCAATAAAAATGTTTGCATTTTTCATGGTCACAGAAATAGCAACTACAGAGCTAAAACTTGAACCCTTGTCTCCTAGCAATTTGTTCATTGTCATATTCCAAAGTTATCGCTAATTGTAGTTTAAATTAGGGAGTCAGCTTCCAGTTTTTTAAAACACAATTACCTTTCAGTTCATCACTGGTAAACAAACAGCAGCTGTCCCTCATTGGCATGACTGTAGTTCCACCACTGAACAGTTCTAGAAACTGACACTATTAACATTTTGCTAAAAGGAGGACTCTCCTACTCACATGATATCCTGGCTGTGTCCAAAGTGTAATATTTAATTGCATTTTCTTAATCTTTACCACTGTATTGCTAAGCTTTCTAATACCTTCAAAATACCAAATCTCAGGCTTATCCTAATTAAAGAATCTCAATTTAATCCATATTGCATGACAATTCAATTTGTTGATTGCTTTTTCTCCCCCTCTTTGTGAAATTCCCGTCAAATGTATTAATTCAACATGATGAATCCTGTATTCAACCCACTGGAGTGAATAATTAAAATTAGCTGATAAAACTTTCAGCAGAATTACTTTGTGAAATTGCTGAACAGATGTGTCATTTTAATGAAAATCCACAGACAAGCTCCTTCTCCCCCTCGGCAGGATAAAAATATTATCCCCTCGGCACATACTTAATTTGGTGGTAAATACACTCGGAGCGATTGCTGGAAGGGAAGAAAAAGCAACTTGTCACACTTAGTAACTTGATTTTTCCCCAGCATGCAGTAACAGCTATCTACAGTAATTCATAGTGCTCTATTGTTGCTGCAAGTCCCAAAGAGAACTTATTAAAATGCAATAATCTCCTATTTAAACAGAAACAATAACCATTAAATTTCCTGTGGATCCAAAATTGAGCACAAGCCCCATCTGGTAAGAGTGATTAGAGGCCTGATGAGGGAATTTAATTTGCAACATTCAAAGACTAAATCTGAGCAGATCTTGTCACCTGGGACTGGATTGCTGCTTGCTGTCTTCTTAAAAATCTCGACCTAAACTGAAAATGGAATGTAGAAGTGAAAATGTTACCCAGGGGCCACCCCGACAGGATTGTGTTTCATTATGTGTCTCCAGCAGGCCCAGGGAGCAGAGGGGATTTTAGTGCTGTCCACCTTGGCTCTGCTGGCAGGCCTTTGGAAGGGCCTGTACCCACGCTGCCATCTCTTCTGGTGCCCTGTAAGTCTTTCATGCGCTGCCCCTTTTGGGTCTGAGACTGCCCACTCCTCCCATCTTACTTCCTTTTCTCTCACAGCCTGTCAGGTTCTCTCGATCTCACTGGCACTCTGCCTTCCAAGTGGCTAGTTTTCTTGGGCTTCTTTGAGCAATAGTGAATCTGTGCCACTTCCTGTCAGTAGACAATCTCTCCCTTCTTGTTTTAGGTTTTAAACTGTGAGAGGGCCTCCCTGGTGGCCTAGGGGTTAAGTCTCAACACTATCACCTCTGCGGCCTGAGTTCAATCCCTGGCCAGGGAGCTAACCCACATGGCGCAGCAGACTTCTCCTGTGGTGCCCACTGCTCCCCTCAGCAGTGCATTTTGGTAAATCCACCTGTTCTGCTCCCCACTCTGTCTCTGGTGAATCCTCTCACCCCTGCATCTCTGCCCTACACCCCAGTTTTTCTAAACATAAGTAAATAAATATTAAACTATGAGAGGGCGAAGATTTGTTGCATGTCATGGTAAATACCAATATGTTCTTCCTCTTCTTCTTGGTGCTTCTCTCACAGTTGACCTTCCTTATAATATGACTCTAAAGTGCAGTGAAACAAGGTTTATACCCATACATCATCAAGAGAAACATGGTTGTCTGCATATGTATGCATATGTGCCAGTGTGCTTATGTGTGTCCTTGTAGACCTGCTCAGAAAGTAACACGCCACAGCTGTCAGTGCATCGGTTATTACAAACCCCTAATTAGGTATTGCTTTCATATTGGCAGTGAGGTATCTTGGCAGAAGGGAGACAGTTGCCATCAGATTCCTGATGTTTCTTTGTCCCCATATTTGGTGTCTTTTATCACAATTTCACGACTCTCCTTAGTCATCACCCTCCACTCAGTTTCCTGAAAACTCTTTTCTCCCATTGCAAGTGTCTTTGCCAGTCACATCTCTGGGCTGTCTACATCCAGGTGAGCTTGTCTAACAAGTCTCCTTCACTGCTGTCTTGCCAGACCCTTGTAATTGCTGTGGCACCTAGCTGGTCTTTTGAGAAGATGATTTTAAAATTATCTTCTGTAGTTTAAAAAAAAAAACAAGATATAATAATTCTTTAAGTCTCATCCACCTCTTTCTCCTTTCCTGCCATATGAGTTTGTATAAAACCTCCCCTGGCATACAATCTTTTGGGGTGAAGGCAAAGATTCCTTCCATAAAATATACTACTTTGGGATTCTTCAAAAAAAATATAGAATGGCTATTGTCTGTAAGAAAATGTATCCAAAATGGTAGAGATTCAGACAGCAGAAGAGAAAAGATATAGAAGTTGGAGACCCTGCTGTCTGTATTTACATAGAGTTGGGAAAGTGGTGCTGTGGTCTAAATAGTGGTGGGAAGGCACCATGGACTTATGTAGTTTGTGGGAACTGCCTTCACTGGCTGGAAAGACTGCTATTTCTAACAGCCAAAATCTCCCCACCACAGTAGCCAAGGAGTGCAGGTGCTTGGCCAGAGAACAGGATTTAATGCAACGTGGCTAGATTCACCAGGGTGCATCTTCCACAGCCCTGGGTACAATTGATGTAACCTGTTAAGTAGGAGCAGTGACTCTGATGTCAGACACATCTGGTTGTGAATATTTCCTGAACCATCCTTCAACCCTTTGTGAAAGTTTCTTAACCGTTTCAGTCTGAGTTTCTTTGATTATAAAAGTGTTTAATGATACTTATGTCATGTGCTTTTCATGAGGATGTTGTAAAGTGCTTGGCATATGGAAAACACTAGATAAATGATAGCAGTGCACTTGTAATCCTGGGGGCAGAAGGAGTGAATTAAATATAGAACAAGTCCCAGGGACTCTTGCTGTGCTACCTCCTCCTTCAAATCTAGTAGTATTTGTTCCAGAAACCCTACTTGCTGTTAGTTAACAGTCCTTTGTGTCTCCATCTCTAGGCTAGTACCTGGTTTTTCTGCTCAAGACTTGCTTTTATTTTGGGTATGAAACATATGATCCTCTTGCTTTATATAGCATGTGCAACATGGCAACTTAATTTGAGAAAATATTGATATGTATCAAAGACACTTCAAGGAAGCTACTTTTCACTCCTGGGAGTAGGAGTATCTGGTTTGCTTCTTTTTACTTAAGTCTATATAATGTTTATTATGAAGAAGTTTCAATAAAATGGTGTCTTACTTAAATTACCTTTCACTGAGGACTGAAATATGCTTAGGAACTTATGCTTTTGAGAAAGAAAAATGAAGACTGTATCTACTTTGGATTTTGAAGAGTAGTGGTGAGGTGGTGTGAATCCCAGGTTAAATATTTGCTTAGCCCTGAGCTCTGTGTGTGGTCATTGTACACAGCCAGAGCTGCTTGGGTAGAGGAAATGCTCCATTCAAGATGTTTAGGGCATTTAGCTGATGCTGAGAAGCCTGCCTAAGGGGTCCTGTTTTCCTGTGATCAAAACATCTTTTCGCTTGTGTTTGGCCCCACCTATTTTTAAGGTACTTTGATCCCTACTGATAACTTAGCTCACAAGTGCTGAGGTCCTCTTCTCCCAAGGCATTAAGTACAGAATTCATAAATATCGATGTCATCATATACACATGAAACCTAGATAATTAGGGGAAGCCTTCCCAGCGAGACTTTTTGTCCTGTAGACCGTGATAACTATGCAGATTCAATTGAGACACAGGTTCCCCTATCCCAAGTGGTATCTTTATCAGAATTGGTTCCCTGTAATACATATTTGGTGTATCCATTTTGATTTGTAAATATAATTTTAGGCCACAGTAATAAAATACTGGTGCATAGCAGGAAAAATAACAAATCATTTAGATTTTTTTTCTGCACACTCAGTGCCTTAATACTACATACTTACCTTTGTTTTAAAGCTAATTCTATGCCTTAAGAGGTTCAGTATAAAAGATATTTTTAGCTATATTCTGTAGCTATATATAAATGCTTTGTAAAATATATCCCCTAGATAAAAGTGTGTATTACTTTTTTGAAGTTTTTTAAAATCTTTCGTTTTGTAAATAGAAGTCTTTTTTTTTTTTTTTTTTGGCTTCGATATGACTATTATACCCTTGGTTTGGGTTCTTTCTCCATTCCTTCATCCTCAGCCCCTGTGGGACCCCTCTAACAAAAATGGGATGGGAGAGAAGCATGGATTCCTTAATAAGTCCCAAAGGTAATGAAAAGAAAGAAATGCAATATGAACAAACTAAAAAAAAAAATATATGCTTGTGTTTCTTTGGGGAATATTTAATGCACATAAGGTCAGTCCTTTATAATGTGAATTTCAGAATTTTAGGAAGAATGCCGTCATTTTAAAGAGTAATGTTGCTCTTTATGAGGGGAAAAAGCCTTGATTTATAGAGAAAGGTTGTTCTAATACACCAGCATCAAACCAGTGCCTTCCTTCCTGGAGAAGCCAGAGCTGCTTAGGTGAAGGAAATGCTCCATTCAAGATGTTTAGGGCATTTAGCTGATCTGAGAAGCCTGCCTAAGGGGTCCTTTTTTCCTGTGATCAAAAGAATTTGTTCTCTTGTGTTTGGCCCAACCCTTATTCTTTTTTTTTAATATTTCTTTATGCATTCAAGAGCTGGGGTACAGGCCAGAGGTATGGGGGGGTGAGAGGTTTCACCAGAGAGACAGTGGGGAACAGACCAGGCAGATGACTGAAATACACTGCTGAGGGGAGCAGCGGGAGAGTCAGGAGAGGTCTGCTGCGCCAGGTGGGTTACTCCCTGGCTGGCCAGGGATAGAACTCATGCTGCAGAGTTTGCAAACAGTATCATAGGTTGCGACTTAACCCCTTGCACCACCAGGGAGGCCCCCAACTGTTATTCTTAAGCTATGTTGGTCCATACTGATGACATACATGTCTCACAAGTGCTGATGTCCTCCTCTTGCAAGGTTGGCTAATTAAGGAGGAAAGTCTTAGCAGACACAGTATAAGTGTAGTTTGTGGAGGAATCAAGGTTATGATGACCAGATATACTCATTTCCACCACAGATGGTGTCAGTACTTTTGCACCAAACTAAACCTTCATCTTTCATAGAATGGATTATGTGGGCAGGTGACTGAAACATCCAACCCGTCCTCCCCAACAGAGTCTAAGACAAGAGGTAATCCAGCAGGTACTAGAACATTGCCAGTCTTTTGTCTTCACAGTTCACTCATTCCATCTTTGTTAACCTCTTTTCATTTCCATTTCTTTTTTCCTCCATTCATATCTCCCCTTATCTCTTTCTAGTGGTCCTTATTCTACTTTTTCAGCATAACATTTTCACATTAAACATAATTAAACAATTAAATAAAAAATTAAAAGTTACTAGCCTTTGCAAAGTGTTTAACATGCAGTACTCAGCCAGTTGCGCATCTATTTCTTTCCTCTATTCTTCAGTATTGGGTCTGGTTATTATGCCCCTCCTGAGTTAACCTCACTCATCCAGGTTTCTCATCCACTTATCTTCTTAGTTGCTCTTCCCTCAAACAGGCTCTTGTGTGTTTGCATGTGTGTGTGTGTGTATTAGTGCCATTCTCAAAACAGCCACGTTTCTCTATGTAAGGTCTGCTTTGCCAACTTCCTTATTAAGAAAAGAAAGAGCAAGAGGAGAGGAATGCCATGCTTTTTCTAGAGAAGCCAATATATGGAAATTACCCTTGTTTCTTCTCTAAAGTAGTAAAGGTCACAGCAGTAGTTGCAAAACCTGTAGGCTGCCTACTGCCTTCCACACATTCAGCATTACTATTCTTGCCTATTTTACCCTTAGGCATCCTTTATTTCTTGCACAGATGGTCTCACTCAGGCCTAACAAAATGTTTTAAGCTTTGCATAAATTAAAACAAGAGGTCTCTGAGTACAAAAGTGCAGGTTTTTTTTTTTTTTTAAACTTGAAAACAACTATGCTGGCATCTATTACAAAATTATAGCCTAAAGCCAAGCTTTCATAATATGGTGTGTTCTTTGAAAAAAGAGAAGGTGGAGAATGCGTTAGTATATACATATGCGTGAACTAAATGCAGAATTGGTTCTAACCTATGATGATGTAACTTTTATACTGTTCTATGTTCCTCTGAAGGTAGAGGAAGCACTAGAGGTGATTCATCTTGAAAAATAGATTGGGAATAATATATGGGAACCCAGGATTTCTGGATTTCTTCTCTAGTTCAATATTGAAAACTGTTGAGATACTGAGGTTGCAGCAACTCCCTCCCAGACCTCTTTAATATATACTACATTGAAGGGTCTTATCCAGGCTAAACTGGTTAGTCAACTCTAAAGAGAAATAATGTTCTTCCCAACTCTTATTACCTGTTCCAAAGTCATGACACATGGTACTTTACATTCTTAAGATATCTGGGGAATGGTAAGTATCATCTTTTAGAGACATTAGGTATATTTCGATGCATACATCAACATAAGGTTGATGCTATATTTTTCTGCTCACCTTGTCTACTCTTAACAAGGTTGACTCATTTAATAGGCTGTGACTTATAGTGAAGCTTATTGTACATTGCTGAGCTTTGGTTGACTTTTGACTCCTTAGAATGGACTTACCCTTACCTTCTGCTTGAATCATTATAGTGAATGTCCCTCCCTTGCATCATACCCCTACCATGTCTCACTACTCCGTCAATTATTTTTATAGACATTAATCATCATCCAATGTCCTATGGGTCATTACAGAAATATTAGAGAATACAGAAAAATTGAAAATGTTACCTATTGTTTCTTCATTTCCCATAGTTAACATTTTCACACATTATCTCCTGGTCTTTGTATATTTCTTTAAATATTAATGCATGTTCTGTAGATTAAAATACCATAGATATTACCCAGATGTTATATCTGTTTTTATTCACATAACATAGCACATGAGCCTATTTTCATATTACTAATATGTCTTTTTTGCACTGAATTATTTTAAAAGTTAGAGAGGCACTTAGGGAATGGATACTTGTCTCCAGGACATGTAACAACCTTTTGAAAAGGAATTCAAACCTTAAATGAAATCCAGCAGCTAATTCATGGTCTTTTGAAATAAAGAGAATGTTTTCTGAGTTGTTTTCAACAGGAATTTATTCCAAAAGAATTCAATAGTCAAAATGCCTAGTGGTTTAGTCTTGAGTCTTGAGCAGTCTTGAGCAGAATAACTCAGGGGCAGAAGGAGCTGATGTCATGTTAATGTCACACCACTTTATATCACTAATAGATTTTGTGATTTTTTTTTCATTCTGATAAGGTTCTGTATAGATGGTACTTGTATTCATACCCACTTGGATCATATAAATATGATAAATTTCAACAAAAGAAAGTGTTTGATACTTCTCTTACCCTTCAACTTTTAAGAAACTTTAAGCTGTTAAAAATAAGCACATGATGACCACCACATGCAAAAAAGTGAAACTAGACCACTACTTTTCACCATGTACAAAAATCAACTCAAAATGGATAAAAGAACTGGACATAAGACCTGAAACCATAAAATATATGGAAGAAAATATAGGTAATAAAACACTACAAGACATACATCGCAATAACATCTTTAAAGACTCATCACCCAAAGCAAATATAGTCAAGGGAAACATAAACACCTGGGATTACATCAAACTGAAAAGCTTCTGCACAGCAAAGGAGACATTAACCAAACAGAGAGACACCCCACTGATCGGGAAAAAAATCTTTGCACTCCAGTCAACTGATGAGGAACTGATCACAAAGACAAACAAAGAACTCACATGACTCAACTAAAACAAAATAAACAATCCAGTCAAGAAATGGGCAGAAGAACTTAAAAGACATTTCTCCAAATAGGAAATGCAAATAGCCAACAGGCATATGAAAAAATGTTTGACATCCCTAATAATTAGGGAAATGCAAATTAAAACCACATTGAGATACCACCACCTTATACCAGTAAGAATGGCACATTTCAAAAAAAACAAGGAACAACAAATGTTGGCGAGGATGTGGTGAAAAGGAACTCTCCTACATTGCTGGTGGGAGCAAACTGGTCCAATAGCTATGGAAAACTGTCTGGAGGTTCCTCAGTCTACTAAAAATGGAGCTACCATATGACCTGGCAGTTCTACTCCTAGGGATCTACCCAAAGTACACAAAAACATTGATTCAAAAGAACACCTGTATACCTATGTTTATTACAGCATTACTTAAATAGGTAAAACCTGAAACACCCCAAATGCCCAAAAATAGATGACTGGATCAAGAACATATGGTATATATACATGATGGAATATTATTCAGCAACCAAAAATGATAAACTCATGCCATTCACAGCAACAAGGATGGAACTAGAAGGAATTATGCTCAGTGAAATAAGCCAGAAGGAAAAAGAAAAATATTGGATGCTTTCACTTATAGCAGAAATATAGGGAAACCAAATAAGACATCAGTGTTTAAAAAAAAACAAAAACAAACAATAACAGTAAAAAACACAACAAAGCAAAACCAGACAATTATAAATCAGAGACACACTGCAGGGGAGGGAGAGGGATCAGAAAGAGGGAGGGAGGAGCATTAAAATAGAAGCAATAAATATGTGAAATTTAAAAAAAAAATAAGCACATGAGAATCTAGTGGGATCTTAGCTTTTGAACTGAGTAGGTAAATCTCAATTCTTTTAAATAATATGTTGATAAGTTACTGTTAATAATGTGGTAGTCTTTAGCCTATGTTTAAGGAGTCATGGAAACTGAAAATAAATGTATAACCCACCAGTCTGTTTTAGAGTGAGCAGTGATTTGCTATTTGAATACTTACAATCAGTTGTTTTTTTAATAAACAAGAATTCTTAATTTAAAATAGTTGAATTTATCAACGTTTTCCTGTAAGGCTTGTATTTTTTGAGTCTTCAAGGATTATTCTCCAGTCTGTGGAACAAAAAGTACTTTACATTGTTTTCTAAAATTATGCTAGTCTTTTATCTCTTACATGTAATATATTGATCTATCTAGAATTGATTTTTGTGTCCAATGTGAGGTAAGGGTTTCATTTTATTTTTTATCATATGAGAAAGTATCTATACTACCAGAAAGTATTTGAAAAATCCATTGATCTTTCAGTGATCTGATGGACCAATTGTACCATAAATTAAATGTTCAAATTTGCATAGTTTTTTTTTTCTGAGCTTTCTCTTCTGTTAGTCAACTTTGTTCATATATCAACTGTATGCTTTTCTAATTGCTGCATTTAAACAGTCTTTGGTATCTTTTCATTTATGCTGTATTCTCTTCAGCCCCATGTAAACATATGGATTTTTAGAAATGCTTGGTGACTCTTGGCAGATTACTTTACTCTTTGCTATACATTTTCAAATCAGTTCATCAAATCTCAATTCCTAAAAAAAAAAGTTGGATTTTAAAGTGGCATTACATTGCCTATTGAATGATTTTAAACTTCAGAGAACAAATATTTAGCCCCTTTCTTTTTCTCTTTGTTTATATGCACCTTTGTTAAGTTCTTCAATTTTAGTTTTTTATGACTTTATTTTTTTCTAACTTTTTAGGTTTGTTAATTTTTTTGAATTTTTAAAATGAATGTTTCATTAATTTTTAACCATTTGTGATTGTTTAAAAACATACATATTATAAAACTATAAATATTCCTGTAATTACTACTTTTAGCTTCATTTCACAAATTTTGATTGTCATATTTTCATTATTTCATTAAAACTCAAATGATTTCTTTTTTCTATTGTTAGTAGGAATATGGTTGCATGATACTAGTTCTTTTTAATTTCTTGAGATTTACTTTATGGGCAAGTGTGCTCTTCGTTTTCTAAAGTGATTTATGAGGGCCTCCCTGGTGGCGCAAGGGGTTAAGCACTGTACTATGAAGCAATCCAAACATCTCTGCAGCAATCCCCTGCTGGCCAGGGAGCAACCCAAATGGTGCAGCAGACCTCTCCTGTCTTGCCCACTGCTCCCCTCAGCAGTGTATTTCACTCAGTCTGCCTGTTCTGTTCCCCACTCTGTCACTGGTGAATCCTCTCACCCCCCGCCCCACATCTCTGGCCTGTACCCCAGCTCTTGTATGCATAAATAAATTAACCTTAAAGTGATTTATGAGAGTTTAAAAAAATACATACATGCAATTGCTAAAATTGATGTTAGCATATATTGTAAATCAAGCATGTTAATTTTGCTGAAATTATATATACATATATGTATATTAATATTTATTTTTCAGAATGATAAGCAAGTACAGAGAAAGGTATATTAAAATCTACCCATATGATTTAGATTGTAATTTTCTCAAATTTTGCCTTATATGTTTTTTTCGTTTCTTGAGGTTATATAACATATTTATTTTTAAAATTGTTAGATCCTCTTGAGGAATAGAATATTTTATCATACTAATGACCTTTTTAATCTGTATAATTTTTTCTTTAAAATTTATTTATCTTGTTTTATTGTCCCTAAGCAGCGTACTTTCTGTTGCTATTTGTCTGATATTTTAAAATATCTTTTTACTTTTGACTTCTGTGTTGTTATGTTTAGGCATGGCTCTACATACTACATGGATAGGGTTTTTTAAACCAATCCAATACTTGAATCTATGTCTTTTACTGGTGATTATTGTCTATTTACATTTATTGATTTTATGATATATGGACCTATTTTATGCATCCTATTTCTGCCTTTTCTATTATTTTCTTCTCATTTTTTTCTTTACTCTTGATTCTTTTTTCTCAATTCATTTTCCCTCAACTATTCTCAAAGCTGTGTACATTATTTTAATTCTTTTGATAATTTATCTAGAAATTTTTTAGTAACTTACCAAGGTCTAAATTTATTCAAGAGAAAAGAAAAGAAAGATACTAATTAATATAGGGAACTCTGAACATTTGAAATCTCATCACCCTCTTTCAACTATTTGGTATGCTATATCTTAATTCTGTGTTTTAACCCAACAGATGATATAATCATCACTATCATTTTATATAACTCTAGTTTGTTTAGATTTGACCATACATTTTCCATTTTTTCTGCTCTTCATTTTCTCTTGCATCACAGACTATTCCTTCATGAATCATTTTCATTTTATGTAGTCTTAATACCCTTTAGAGATATCTTTACTTGGAAAGATATTTTTTCACTCTATTAAAGTTTAGGTTGTCAGTTTTCCTTTATAGTATTGAAAATATCATTCTAGTATCTTCAAGACTCTAAAATGTTGAGGTTGAAATGTGAGCTCTTCCCAAGAATCCAGGACAAGGAAAAAATAATGAAGCTGGCAAGAGGGAAGAAACAGATAACATTCAAAGGAAAACCAATCAGGCTGACATCAGACTTCTCCGAAGAAACACTACGGGCAAGGAGAGAGTGGAGGGACATAGTCAACAGACTCCAAGAAAACAGATAGATGCCAACCAAGAATACTCTATCCCGCAAAGCTCTCCTTCCTCTTTGAAGAAAGAATATGGACCTTCCCAGACAAACAGAAACTCCGGAATTTCATTGCAACTAAACCCCCACTCCAAAAAATACTACAAGGAGTCCTAAAGCCAGAACCTCAGAGCGACGAATAACAATGAAAGAAGGCCAAAAAAAAAAAAAGTTATTAAAAGAATAAATAAATAAAATCAAAGGAAAGACAAACACAATGGCAAATACAGATGTTAACATATCAATATTAACTCTAAATGTAAATGGACTAAACTCTTCAATAAAAAGACACAGAGTTGCAGCCTGGATTAAGAAACAAAACCCAACCTTTTGCTGTCTCCAGGAAACACATTTAGCTACAAAAGATAAAAATAGGCTCAAAGTTAAAGGATGGAAAACAATCCTACAAGCAAATGGACCAAAAAAGAAAGCAGGAACAGCTATACTTATATCAGATAAAACAGATTTCAAACTCAAAAAGATAAAAAGAGACCCCAATGGTCACTACATTATGATCAAGGGGACAATACTTCAAGAAGAAATAACACTCATTAACATATACTCACCAAACGAAGGAGCACCAAAATATATCAGACAACTGTTGTCCTCTCTGAAAACAGACATCAGAGAAAACACATACGTAGTGGGAGACTTCAACACACCACTATCAACAATGGATAGATCAACAAGACAAAAAATAAGTAAAGAAACCAAAGCTCTAAATAAAGACCTAGAGCAATTGGGCTTAACAGACATCTATAGAACACTAAACCCCAAAAAAATGGAGTACACATTTTTCTCAAGCGCACACGGATCATTCTCCAGGATCGATCACATACTGGGGCACAAGACAAACATCAACAGATACACCAAGATTGAAATCATATCAACCATCTTTTCTGACCATGAAGGCATCAAACTAGAAATAAACCATAAAAAGAAGGCAAGGAACTTTCCTACCTCATGGAGATTAAAAACCACACTACTGGAAGACCATTGGACTAAGGAGGAGATCAAAGAAGAAATTAAAAAATTTTTTGAATTGAACGACAAGGAGGACACCAATATCCTAAATGTATGGGATGCAGCTAAAGCAGTAATAAGAGGAAAATATATAGCAATAGAAGCTCACATCAAGAAACAAGAAAGAACGCAAAGAAACAACCTAATCTCGAAGCTCAAAGATCTAGAAAAAGAACAACAAAAAAACCCCAAAACCAGTAGAAGAAAAGAAATAATAAAAACCAAAGCAGAAATAAATGAAATTGAAACTAAAAAAACAATCCAAAAGATCAATGAAACCAAGAGCTGGTTCTTTGAAAAAATCAATAAAATAGACAAACCCCTAGCCAGGCTCACAAAGGAAAAAAGGGAGAAAGCACAAATAAACAGGATCATCAATGAAAGAGGAGAAATCACAACGGACACAGCAGAAATCAAAAGAATAATCAGTAACTACTATGAACAGTTATATGGAAACAAGTATAACAATCTAGAGGAGATGGACAAATTCCTACAACTCTACAATCACCCAAAGCTAGATAAAGAAGAAATAGAACACCTAAACAGACCAATTACAATTAGCGAAATTGAAATGGTAATCAAAAACCTCCCCAAAAACAAAAGCCCAGGACCTGATGGATTTACAAATGAATTCTACCAAACATTCAGAGACGAATTAGTGCCTATCCTTCACAAACTCTTCCAAAAAATTGAGAAGGAAGGGACAATACCAAACACGTTCTATGAAGCCAACATTACACTAATACCAAAACCGAACAAGGACAACACAAAAAAGGAAAACTACAGGCCAATCTCCCTAATGAACACTGATGCAAAAATCCTGAATAAAATTTTAGCTATCAGAATCCAACAATGTATCCATAAGATAATTCACCACGACCAAGTTGGATTCATTCCAGGGGCACAAGGATGGTTTAACATCCGAAAATCAATCAACGTTATCCAACACATCAACAAAAAGAAATATAAAAACCATATGATAATATCAATAGATGCTGAGAAAGCTTTCGACAAAGTGCAACACCCATTCATGATAAAAGCCCTTGAAATTCTTGGGATACAAGGAACATACCTCAACATCATAAAGGCCATCTATGACAAGCCAACAGCCAGTATCATTCTCAATGGTGAAAAGCTGAAAGCAATTCCATTAAGATCTGGAACAAGACAAGGATGTCCACTCTCACCATTGCTTTTCAATATAATACTGGAAGTCCTAGCCAGGGCAATAAGACAAGAGAAAGACATCCAAGGAATCCAAATAGGAAAAGAAGAAGTCAAACTATCACTATTTGCAGACGATATGATATTATACATAGAGAACCCCAAAAACTCCACAGAAAAGCTAATTCAACTCATCAATCAGTTCAGTAAAGTGGCAGGATACAAAATCAACACGCAAAAGTCAGTAGCCTTCCTATACACAAACAATAAATCTGAAGAAGAAGAAATCAAAAAGACCATCCCTTTTGTTATTGAAACAAAAAAAATCAAACATTTGGGAATAAATCTAACAAAAGAGGTAAAGGACCTATACAAAGAAAACTATAAAACACTGTTAAAAGAAATAGAAGAAGACACAAAGAAATGGAGAGACATCCCCTGCTCATGGATTGGAAGAATAAACATTATTAAAATGGCCATCCTTCCAAAAGCAATATACAGATTCAATGCTATTCCAATCAAAATTTCAATGTCATTCTTCAAAGAAATAGAACAATTATTGATGAAATTCATATGGAATCACAAAAAACCCCGAATAGCCAAAGCTCTCCTGAAAAAAAAAGAAGGGAATGGAGGCATCAGACTCCCAGACTTCAAACTATACTACAAAGCCATAATCATCAAAACCGCATGGTATTGGAACAAGAACAGACATACAGACCAATGGAATCGAATAGAAAATCCAGAAATAAACCCACAGGTTTATGGTCAACTAATCTTTGACAAAGGAGCAAAGACTATGCATTGGAGCAAAGAAAGTTTGTTCAATAAATGGTGCTGGGAAAACTGGGTCGCTACATGCAAAAGAATGAAGCTTGACCACCACCTCACACCATACACAAAAATCAACTCAAAATGGATTAAAGAACTAGACATAAGACCTGAAACCATAAAATATATAGAAGGAAATATAGGCGAAACACTACGTGATTTGCACATCAAAGACATCTTTACAGACACATCACCCAAAGCAGTGATAGTGAAGGCAAAGATAAACAGCTGGGACTATATCAAATTAAAGAGCTTTTGCACAGCAAAAGAGACAATAACAAAAACAAAGAGAAACCCCACCAACTGGGAGAACATTTTTGCACCCAACACTAATGATAAAGGACTGATCACAAAAATCTGCAAAGAGCTGATGAGTCTCAACAACAACAAAGAAAATAATCCAGTCAAAAAATGGGCAGAAGAGCTTAAAAGAAACTTCTCTGAAGAGGAAATGCAAATGGCCAACAGGCATATGAAAAAATGTTCAACATCACTTGTCATCAGGGAAATGCAAATCAAAACTACCAGGAGATACCATCTTACACCAGTGAGAATGGCACATATTAAAAAAACTAGCAACAACAAATGTTGGCGAGGGTGTGGAGAAAAAGGAACTCTTCTGCACTGTTGGTGGGAGTGCAAACTGGTCCAACCACTGTGGAAAGCTGTGTGGAGATTTCTGGACCTGCTAAACATAGAGCTTCCATATGACCCAGCAATTCCACTCCTAGGTATTTACCCAAAGGACACAGAAACATCAATTCCAAAGAACACCTGCACCCCTATGTTTATAGCAGCACTGTTTACAATAGCTAAGCTTTGGAAACAACCCAAATGCCCAAAAATAGATGACTGGATCAAGAAGATGTGGTACATATATACCATGGAATATTACTCAGCATTCAAAAAAGATAAACACATGCAATTTGCTGCAACATGGATGGCGCTGGAAGGGATCATGCTCAGCGAAATAAGCCAAAAAGAAAAAGAAAAATACCGGATGGTCTCACTCATAGCAGGAATCTAGAAAACTTAAATAAGGGACCAGGAAAATGCATAACTATAAGAAAGTGAAAATCAAAATCAACAAAAAACTATGAACCAGAGACACTTTTAGGGGGGCGGGGGCGGGAGGGGAGGGATTGGGGTCAGAATGGGGGGCTGCAATTGTATGGGGAATATAACAATAAAATTTTATAAAAAAAAAAAAAAAAAAAAGAAATGTGAGCTCTTGTCTAGCTGTTATTCTACTGAATGTAATTTGTGTTTTTTTATGGGTGTGTTTAAGTCTTTTGTTTTTAATGTTCTGAAGCTTAACTGTGATGCATATGGTGTTAAACTTTTTTTTTTTTGGCATGTAATGCTATGAATTTTGTGATTTCTTGATCTTTGGGTCACTATTTTTGATTAGTTTTAGAAAATAATATATTCAAATTTGTTAAAATATTGTCTACTCCCCATCCTCTCTCTTTCTTCTCTCTTGGTACTAAGAGTTCATGTTTTTAGACCATCTTCCTCTCTCTTCTTTGACTCATAAAATCAACACAACATTCTATAAAAGTCCATATATTTATCCTCCACTTTACTAATTAGATCTTTACTTGTATCTAACCTATTATTAAATTCATACTGAAATTTAAATTTTGATTAACATTATTTCTATTAATTCTTTAAAATATGCCTTGTTTTTGAAATAACTTCAAACTCGGAAAATATAAGAAAAATGTGTAAAATACTATTGTGAATATCAACCTGTATGATTTTTTCTCATTTTGCCATTTTTCACCTTTTGATTTATTACTTGCTTTTCCTCCCTTGTGAGTGTCTTTTTCCTGAAACATAAATTGCATGCATTATGACATTTTACCCTAAATTCAGTTTGTTTCTTAAGATTAACAACATCCTCTTACATATGCTCAGGATAGTTGTCAATTTCAGTAAATGTAATATTGGTGTATTAATTTTGTCTATTTACCATCTCTTCTCCAATTTTTTTCAGTTGACATAACATTATTTTTTGTGACTTTTTCCCATCAGTATAAGATGAAGTTGAGGGTCAGGTATTATATTTAACTGTCACTTTAGCCTTCTTTAATCTGTAAGAGTTCCATGGCCTTTTCTTTTAACATTGTCATTTTTAAGAAGACCATCATCCCCTTCTTTGTACTTTATTTTGAGATGACTTTCTCCTTTGGGCCTTTTCTGATATTTGTTTGTGATTATATTGTGGCTATGCATTCTTGAACATGATAATACTTAACATAGGCAAGGTATTGTACCTAGTTACCCATTATATCCATCTGTCATTCATTGGTCATACTAATTTTGATCACCAGCCAAGACTTGTCCAGTTTTATTTTTTTTTAAAGGGTTTATTGTTTCTCATCCCTGGAGCTATAACAGGCTGTCTCTAAGAGACACTTTACAGCCATACAAATTGCTTATATATCATAAAGATTCCATCATTGTTTAGCATCCATTAATAATTCTTGCCTGTTCCAGTCTTTACCAGAATAGTGATGAAATGTTGATTTTTCCAACTCTACCAATTTAAGAGTCTTCATTATTCTAATGTAATAACTGTGTTTTTTCCTCTTCTAAAATTTATTTGGTTAATATGAATTTATGAATTCTTATTTTCTCCTGTAGTCTGGAATCCATTGTTATACTTATTTTAATACTCAATTATTTTAGTTCAGTTGTCCCAGATTTGGCCTATGCTAAATGTACCTAAAAGTGATTCCGTTAGAAATGTAGTGTGCTCCTGTTATTGTTTTGAGTACTTTCCTCTTTCTTTGCTGTACAAGATGTCATTGCACACCATGCTTTTGCCCTGGAATCTGTAAAAGAAATGTAGTTGTTATTTTTTCTCTTTCAAAACTATTGGCTTAAATTTTCAGGATTACTTTTTCTCTTCAAAATTTAAAAAGTTATTTTATATTCTGTGTCTGAATCTGTAGTATCTGAGACACAAGCATTGATTCAGGTTTCTGTTTATTGTATCTGCTAACTTTCACTCAGTGTTGAGCTTCTTTACTTGTTAGGTGACTTTCAATTGTGAATTGTTTTTTTTTTTCCCCTGGAACTTTATCTGTAAGAGTTATTTCTCACCTGGGATAAAGGTGGCGTCTAGCAGGCGTTGATTCTTTAATTTCTTTAGCAGAACTAGCAAAGTGGGGAAATTTTTATAATCCCACTTGAGGTTTTTCAGACTGCTCCATATAAATTAAGGCTTTAAATCTATATGAGGGTTAACTTGTTTTTTAATTATCAGAATTTTTTTCCTGGCATTAATATTTAAGATGGGAAATTTTCACTGAATTAGCATGGGGGGAAGGTAGCTTATTTCTAGATTAGCTGGTGCTGAATGTGTAGGTCTTCCATGTCCAGCTCTGTTTGGAAGTCCTCTGATAGATTTCTTGCTTTCGGTGGTACCTGTGCTTTGCTCTTGATCCCTGGATTTGTGAGGACTTGAAAGCAAGACTAGAGTTCAACCTAGTTTGGCAAATATTCTTAAGACAAAAAAATAAGAAGATTTTGTTTTCCTTTGCTTTATTTTTTCCTGAATTTTTACTTATATTTGCCTGGATATCGATTAGAAGGGTGTTTTATACTAATTTTATTTAACTTTTAAATTGTTTTCAGAGTAATATTAAGTTTTGTCACCTATTTGCCTTTGACACGAGGCTGGAAATAGCCATGATCCTGTCAAATATTCTCACTCTGCAACCTGGAGCAAAATATTCCTCAGTAAGACTCTAGTAATTGTGTTCTTTTCTCAATAAAATAAAAAATGTAAACATTAATGCAATTTAAATGATTCCCTTCATTCCATTCTTTACTCATATGCTTTCAAACATATTCTTCCTTCTTAAGAGGGATTAATATTTCATTATTCTATAAAGCTCTACAAATAGCTTCTTATTTTGCAGAGAGCATCATGAAATCCAGGTGCTTTGTAACCTGATCAAGTTTGAGAACTGCTGATACAACCAAATTTAATCACTTAATGTTCCTCCTAACCACCCAGTGCTTTCCTGCATCTGGAATTTTTTCTCACTACTCCCTGTATCTCAGATACCTTTCAGTTTTAAGTGTTCCAATGTCACCATTTCTTTCTGAAAAATATTTCAAAATATGCTACATATAAGGCTTTCTTTTCTCCATCTCTTCTGGCTTGCATGAGCTCCTTTACTAGTTTGTAAGCTCTTTAAGAGCAGCTTCCACATATATGTTATCTTTGTTGTATCTTATACAGTAGAGTATCTTCATAGATCAGAGTAAATGGTTCTCAGAGATAAACAGCAATAAACTCAGAAACCACCATTAAAAAAAATAAAAAAGTGGTTCTTCAGTATCTGTTGAATGAAATGGGCATATAGCAACATAGTCAGATAATTATATTTCTGTCTTCTTGACTATCTCGGCATTTTTGTTTTAAATCCTAAAGTTGGTTCGTTGTGCTATGCAAAGAAGTCTTTGAAGCAGAACCCAGAAGCAGTGCCTGAACAAGGCTCCTGAAAGGGCTGACCTTCTCCACATGTTTTCAGGAATCCAGTTATTGATGCAGTGCTATTCTGGACTAGAAACTACCTTGCAGACCCTTTAAAAAGTAAATGCAGAGCCATTTACCATTAAAACAACTGTTTAAATGACAAAACCAATTAACTTTCCCTTTTCTATGCTCTTCCTGTGGTTTTCCTTTTGACATTTGCATTCCAAACTAAAGTCCTGCAATTAAATGAACTAAATGTCTGTACTCCTTTGGCAATCAGGCTTTCTCTCAGATGTATTTTATAACTTAGGCCAATATGGGAAGAACTTTTCTTTCCAGAGGTGGTTTCATGGTAATATCCTTCAAAAGCTCACATTGTACAACTTAACTTTTCCTCTTTATTGTTTTATTAACTTTGTTTTCAAGAGAGGTTTTGTTCTTCATTTCATCTGGCTTATGGAAAGAGAACTTTTAAACAACTAATTAGATTATTTTCTTGCATACTAAATCATTTATCAATAGCAACATCTACCTTATTTTATTAAAACTAAAAAGATGAGCATAAGCCATTTTCAAGGTTTTTTTGACTCTTAACTATGTATATTGAAAAAGCAATGCTTAGTGTTATTTATTATTAGGTTATGGTGTTTTGTAGAAAGAACCAGCCTGCAACTTTCCCCTAGGTTCAATAGCATTTGTGCTGAAAACTCGAATAGACTTAAAGTGTACTGGAACTAGGGACTTAAATCTTATCTTTCCCTAAATACCAGTGCCGCTTTGTTCTGGTATTTCCATTTGTGGCATAATGAATGTGTAGGACGCTAATGATGTGGTCTCTAGGTGTTCTCCTACTACACAGAGCACTGATAATGAGCTGCGAGTAATCGGGTAAGAGTCCCAGAAGATGAATTCTGATTACCTTCGTGGGGCCATTCCGCTCTGCTCCCTTCCTCCTTGATGTTTCTGTAAAGAACATTTGGATTTTGAAGAGAGTATTGTGTATTTGACTTTTAATTAGATTTTCAGTGTGTTGGGTTAATAAACTAGGACTCTCTCTTCTTTTAGCTTTTTCGAAGGGTTGTGTGTGCACGTGGCAAGTTGTGCTGCAGACAGCAGGGATAGTGACCCTCTCTTCATGCCCTGTCATAAATCACAGGCAGGCTTGTAGCAGTTGTGGGTAGATCTCATCCCATTGCTCCATAATCCGCAAATGGCTTGCAAGATTCCAAGTACCTGCCTAAAACTATTGTGTCTCTCATGCAACATGATAGTTGTCTTTCAGAGCTGCATCAGGGTCCCAGTGCTTATTACTGTTTGCAGCACTGAAATAGCAGATCCCTTTGGTTTTACTTATTGACCACACCTTTGTACTTACCAAAATCTTAAGGTTGGGGTTTGTAGGGAGAACTTAATTTTTACTTTTTCCCTTTCTGCCTCCTGATCTTTTCTTCCCAGCTGAATCTGTTTACCTTTCTTCCTGTTTCCTGAACCATTGCTGTTTCTGTAACAGCTTGCAGGTTGTTCTGCATGGAGAAGGGAACATTTTAGCAGCTTAACCTACCCTGGCTCTTAATCTATTGGAGAGCTAAAAAAGGGAGGATGACCTTCATAATCAATCCACAGTGTGGTCTTGGAGTTTTCATTTTGTTCAGTGGATCTCAGTCTCCCTTTCAGCCCTATTCCTATCAGCCCCCAGCCCTTTAATTTTGGCCCTGCTCCTTTAAGACTCAGTCTTCCAGATGAGGTGTATGCTACACTTCTGAGAAGTCTTACTAATTCGTTGCCAGTTGGAATTTCCCCCTTCTTTGATGACCACTTCTCTCTCTCTCTCTTTTAATTCTGACTTACTGTAGACATGATTTTCATTAAGCATCAGTAGGTCTTGCACAATGGAATAGATCTTCCTCACTGGTAATATTGCATGGCTGAATTACCCTTTTGCTCTTTAATCCTACTTCACTTTCAATGAAGCATTATCCTCATCTATGGATCCAAATATCTGGCATAATTTCCTTATGTCCTCATCAAAGTGAGAGCATAGGAGTTGAGGTAGTCTGAAAACACAGAAAAAAGGAGAGCTTTCTCAGTCATTTCCCCCAGGACTCTTTCTTGGCAGAGGTAGACTCTGGTTGAACTTCTGGCCCACATGAGCTTAGTCAGTGTGGCACAGTTGTTGCTCTGCATCTTGTGTGTGACTGCTGCCCTTGTTTTGTTTAGCAAGCTGCTATGCCAATTTACTATGCATGTTGTTACATATTCTGCTCTAATTTGACTGCCATTTTGCTTCAGTGAGACGATGATTGTTTATGGCAGGGCTGTAATGTGTTGTCAGCACAGGTTACTCGCTACTTGTTGGCAGTGGCCTAACATTGCCTGAGACGTAGTGTCACTGTGAAATGGTTTGACAATGTTGAGACTGTAGTTATGCTGAGCAATAACAACTGCAGAGGTTGAGAAAGGGCATCTAAGAGGAACTGTGTTCATAGGGGAAAGATGGAGAAGGAATACTAAGTAGGACAGTAGCAAATGTCATCAAAGCTTCATTTTCACGCAATTTTCATAATTCAGTTTTTTGTGAACAGTGTTGATTCAGTGTCTGCGAAGGAGTACAAATACATTTCTGGGTTAGAAATGAATTTTGGTGAGCATAACATTGCCTATGCATTTCTTCTTTCAACCTTGTAGAATGTTCTCAAGCCTGTTGAGGAGGACACTTAGATCCCTGTGCATTGGGGCAACTTCACAAGGTTCTATTCTTGGAATATTTACCTAATGATTATCTTTCTACCTTCATGGACCAAGCTGTTGGATGAAAACAGAGCACTTTTAAGCTTGTTATGTATCTTCTTATTTCCAGAGAGACTTTCTTGAAAGGTATGACCTGTAGGATCTCCCTAACTCCCATCTTTCATTTCATGCACACATTCAGAGCCTGAATACATAAAGCTTTTTTTTTTTCAATTTTTTTAACTTTTTTTTTAAGATTTATTTATTTATTTATACAAGCACTGGGTATAGTCAGTAGCGCGGGAGGGTGAGAGAATTCACCAGAGCGGGGAGCAGAACAGGCAGACTGTCTGAAATACACTGCTGAGGGGAGCAGCAGGCGCAGCAGGAGAGGTCTGTTGTGCCATGTGGGGCCCTCGCTGGTGGCAGGGATCGAACCAGCGCTGCAGAGGCTGCGGGCAGCTTCGCACTCCAGCGCTCAACTGCTGTGCCACCAGGGGAGGCCCTCAATATTATTTTAAAGTCCTTAAACTTGATCATTAATGTTTTGTAGCTCATCAGGCTAGAGGAATACAATTGATTTGATGATCAGTAAGTGAACTTGGACATAGCTTGTGATTATGTCAAGGACCCAAGGACTGGGTGTGTCAGCTAGGGAGAGACTAAGTGCATTCAGTCCTCACCAAGGTTGGCTTCTTCCCCCATTTTTGGTTTTGCCAGATTCTCTGCCTACTGAGGCATAGGTCAGGTCCATGGTGAGACTGTCAGACCCTTTGACAGAAGAATGAGTGGAATCTTATGCCAGTCACGCTAGGAGATGTGTCCTTGTTGTCGACCATTTTCTATCAAAGATAAGCTGAGAATAATGTCTACTAAGAGCTGTTACAGGAAATTTCAAGTGCTAAGTGTTAACATTACTCCAATTTGTATCAGATAAATTGAAGCTCTCCATTTGTGTCTTGGTCTCATGTTATTGGGAAAAAGAGGTATTAACTAGTTTGAGTGAAGTATGAGTAAGTGTGGATATATAGAAAAGGAAGTGTTCATAATTAAAAATCAAGTTAGAACTGTGAATCCAGAGACATGTTCTAATTTGACATTTTCTTGCAAAGTTAAAAAGATTCTAATGGCCTCTTATGTATACCCTACAATTCAGCAGTTTTATGCCTAGATATTCACCCAAGATAAATGAAAATTATTTCCACACAAAGACTGATACACAAATATTCATAGCAGTTTTTTTTTCATAATAGCCAAAGCCTGGAAGTAAGCAATTTGCATTAGTTGGTGAAAATTATGGTATACTGATAGCAGTTATTACTAAGTACTATAAAGTAAACTACTGACATGTATAACAGTATGGATGAATTTCAAAAATATTGTGCTGAGTAAAAGAAGTCAGACACAGTGAAATATGTACCCTGTTCCCTTTGATTCCATTTATGTGTGGCTATTGGCTTGGTACAAATCTGCATGAAGAAAAGATGGACTATGAATGTATTTTGTCACTTGATTGTGATGGTAGTTACACATGTATGTGTATTTGTCAAAACTCACTAAACTGTACACTGAAAATGGTTACACTTTTCTTTAGCATATCATACCTCAATTGTTATAAAGTTGATTTAAAAAAAAAAACATTTGTTCTGATGCCACTGTGCTGAATGAATGGAACCAGAGAAAATGTTAGATGTCCCTCCTTTGTTCTTTCATATGTGTAACCTGCATTTATGTCACTATATTTGAGCCTTTGGTTTAAATATTGGTTCTGACAATGGACTTCACTAACTCAATGGACCCAGTAAAATCCTGAGTCCAGCTTACTCTTACTGTTATACTTAGTGTTATTTGAAGGGATTAAATAGGTAAATTTTGAATTCAGAGAAAAACTATATGCAACTTATTAGGAAACCAGAAGCTTGAGTGAGTTTGACCACTGTTTTTTCTTAAATAGAGTTTAATATATACCACATCTTCTTGATCCAGTCATCTGCTTTTAGGCATGTAGGTTGTTTCCATATCTTAGCTATTGTAAATAGTGCTGCAAGAGCATAGGAGTAAGATTTCCTTTTGTATTAATGTTTTTGTGTTCTTTGGGTAGGTTCCTAGGAGTGGAATTCCTGGGTCATATGGTAGATCGATTTTTAGTATGTATATACAGCATGGAATACTACTCAGCAGTCAAAAAGGTAAAGTCATGCCATTTGTAGTATCATGGATGGAGCTTGAAGGAATAATGCTCAGTGAAATAAGCCAGAAGGAAAAAGAGAACTATCAAATGGTTTCACTTATAGGAGGAATATAGGGAGACTGAAAAAAAGGGATCAGGACAAAAAGACAAGAAATTTGCAGGCATACTATAGAAATGAGACATACTGTAGGGAAGGGGGAGGGAGGAGACAAAATGGGGAGGGAAGAGCAAGAGAAACTTTGGTGATGGTTCGCTGGTTTTTTGGGGGTGGGAATTTTATGGGTGTTACAACTGAAGGGAGAAATCAACATTATACAAAAATAAACGTTGATGAAAAAATAAAATTTAAAACAAGATGTTTCAGAACTGAAAAAAAAAATTGATAGACTTCATTTCTTTATACTGTCTGACTGATAGTTTTTCCTATTATCATGTGGCTTTCATATCTTTTTCCAGTAATAGACACAGTTTGACTTTTCATACTGTTAATTTTGTACTGTTGAAAGTACAAGTATGGTGGACATAACTAGAGCACATAGGATGTAGTGCATTTCGTTAGAAATAGTTCACTAATATATTTTGATAAATTATTTAAATATCCATATCCTTTGCAAAGCAAGTGTTAAAATTCTATGCTCATTGTTTATTAATCAATTTCTTATTTGTTGATTAAATATTTTTTGTTTCATTTGAAGATCTAAATGTCCTCTCTTGAAATCAAGTTTGTTTTCTCCTTACATTAACCTTGTTTTATATATCAGATTAAAGGAAAGATTTAATACTTGTTGGAAGCACGACTGTATTTTCAAAGAGATTATACACACACACACACAGAGTATCTAATTATATGGAGACTGATATTAATGCTGTATTTTTATGAATAATAGCAATAAAATTTATACTGTCATATCTGAAATCTGTTGATGAAATATCAGTTGCAAAAAAAAAAGTATTTTGATGAGTGCTATACTGAATTTAAGACAAATATTTTTTATATTGCAATCCATGTTAATGTGATTTTAAACAGATTACCTCTTCATAACTGGCCACTGTAGACTTATTATGGTAGCCACTGTATTTTTAATGAGGATAATTCTGGGTCATTGAAGTTTGGATGTAGGATGACAGGGCTCCATTTTGACACTTGTATTTGTGGACATGGAATATAATGATGGACCATTTATCATATTTATCAGGTTTGAAATCTTCCATATAAATTAACTTGACAAAATACATAAATTGCATTAAATATTATTAGTTCAAGTTAAGCCCTGTGTATTTGCATAAATGTTAATTCTTAGGAAATATCTTTAATAAAAGTAAAAGAATTTTAGCATGTCACAATTAACCATGTATTCTTTAGCAGTGACACTTAAAATAGTTATCAGAGGTTAGCTGAGTATTTTGGATCAAGTCACAACTTAGAATTTTTATCATTTAATTTCTGTTTTATATAAAGGTGTCCATCATAACATCTTTGGGGTCAGTGCAGTACACTTTATTTTCAGTTTGTCTCTAATGAATATTTATATTACATGTATGGGAAAATTGGTGGGTTCTCTTAGAAGAAACATGATATTGCTATTTTTAAAGTAAACTTAAATAAGGTCAGAATTTTTATTCTCTAGAGAAAATTTCACGTCTGATTAAATAGTTTACATAAACTTAATCTTTTTCTGCTAGATGCATTATAATCTCAGATATTATTCATGTAGCTATTCCTCTGTGAACCATAAAATGTTCATTTCTTCAAAATGAATATGAAGCTCAAAGCATTAGTGGTCTTAAGAGCATAAAAACTTTATTGCTTTGTGCTTAACATTTTTCAAGTAACTTTGGAAAGCCGAAACAAATTTTGCATTTAGATTAATGGAAGATGTTTTCCATTTGAAGGAACTGGCAAGGGAGCAACAATAACAAAAATCCCCCAAGGTTAAAAATGTAGTGCTTTTGATTCTTACCAGAACTGTGTTAGCAGAACAATCATTTCTCAGCATGGAAAGGTATCATAATTGGTCTATACAGTGGCAATATTGAAAACGAGTGTGCTTCAGAGAAAGCTAATATGACTCTACTTAATAATTTCTTTCAAGAGCCTGAATTTAAATGTATATTCCACCCAGCTTGAGGCAAACAATTTGTTCCTATAAGTTCTAGTGGAAGTTACCAGGGGGTCATGCAATTTATTTTTGTCTTGAAGTTTTCAAAACTGTGTAAAACTAAAGATACATTCACTTGCATTTTGCACTAGTAATTTGATCCAATTGGCAGTGCTGCTTTCTCTTCTCCCCTCTTCTATTATATTGGAAGTGTCGATGGATTCATAAAATATTGTGACAAAAAAAAATTCTTCCTAGTGATGTTTCCTTTTTGTGATCAAACCTCTGGTTCACTTGCCAATGTTCACATTCTTCAGCTAGATACTGGCCAGATGGACTTGTCTTTATTGTTGCTACTGTGTGGTAGGACTTTTCTTAAAAGCAATTTTTTTTTTGTCTTTTTCACTAGGAATACTGAGTTTTCCTGTTTCTTGTTATTAGCTTTTGGCATGGTGCTAATTTCCCTGCTCCACCACAAAACAGAAGAGTCTAGACATGTGTATGTGAGCAATGTGACAGAATTTTTTTCCCTTGAAAAAATGGACAGTTTTAGGAGGAATGTGAATGCATATTTGAGGATGAGCAAAGAGAAGTGAATCAAGTATCAGAAAGAATGATATGATGTCTGATTTGCAAATCAGTAACAGAGGAAATGAAATAACAAATTTTTCCAAGGGTAAGGGGTATTAGCCACTCCTGTTTCTCTTAAGTTTTACCTATTCTTTAAAGAAGTGTCAGTAGGTTAAAAGCAGATTGTGTTAAAACTTAGACAAGTTGTAACCTTTGAAATAATACCAAACATAGTTCGGGGCATTTCCCTTTGTTTTAATTTATCTATACCTTAGGATATGTGTGTGTTAAGCATTTATTGCCTTAATCTGAGAATAATAATTGTTTCTGGCCATTATATCCAAAAACTCAAGTATTGAGAATAGTTTTATAATCATTTTACTTATTAATTCTTATAGGTGAAACAGTTAATAAGAAAAAATTAAGGTAAGGTACAAGACACATTTACAGATACCTACCTTTAGCAAAACATGGCTGTGAGGGTATTCATGTGCTATTCTACCTAAATCCAATAGCTATATGAGAACAGCAATTTTTGTCCAGTTTCTTATGGATTAAATACATACTTTGTTTTTAAGGTAATAAATTAGTGTAATTTCCTAAGTGACTATTTAAAAAATATGTAGTATAGAAGGGAGTTAGAAGTAAAATGGAAAAATAATCACTATAGAGAATAAAAATGTTGTGTCTTTGCCCCGATATTGTCTATTAAATTTTTCAGATTAGTTCTCTTAATGAGACAAAAAATGGGATGTCATTTTTTTTCATTTTCTCCTCATTATTTCTTTGCAATCTAGAGTAGGATTATAATGAGGATAATGTGTAAGATCGAGTTATCAGAATAGTGAAGGAAGGAATAAAGGCAAAGTAGTCTGTAAGCAGATATATTAACAACTAAACAATCAGGATTTTGAATACTGAGGCTAACTGAAAGTATTATGCTGACATCTGACAACTACTCAACATGTATACTTTTTCATAATTTAAATGTGGTTTATTTGGAAAAAAACGGCCATCAACAGCTATTCAAACCTATTATGATAGTTAACTCTAACTTCTGAAGAAAACAGAATTAAATCCATTTCTTTCTCAGCAAGGTCTGCATCAAATAATGCTGCTGTGTAACTTAAGCAGTTTGCAACTGCAATGTGATTGGCGTCCTCTAGTTGTGCAGTATACAACCTACAAAACTTTATGAGGTAACCTAGTAATTCCATTCTTAGGTACATACCCCAGTGAATTGAAAAAAAAATGTTTATAAAAACATGTACAGAATATTCATGCAACCTTATTCATAATAGTCAAAAAAGTGGAAATATCCCAAATGTTCATCATCTGATAAATGGATAAACAAAATGTGGTATATCCATATAATGAAATACTGTCCAATCACAAAAAGGAATTAAATATTGAACCTTTAAAGAAGTATTCCAAGTGAAGTACATTAGATACAAAAGCACACAAAATATGGGATTCCATTTATATGGAATGTCCAGAGTGTTTAAATCCAGTTTCTGAAAGTGGATTCATTATTGCCAGTGATTGGCAGCTAAAGTAATGGCTATGCCTGCTTAAATGATATAGATTAATTTTTTTGGTGTGATGAAAATGTTGTGGATTAGACATTGGTAATAGTTCAAAATCCTGGAATATGTTGAAAATATTGTGAAATGTGAAGTTTACGATGCTTAAAATGTTGTATGTTATGTAAATTCTACCTCAACTGAAAATTGATACTACAAGAAATAATCCATTGGAGATTGTAAATGATTGGGTGGAAACTTTTGCACAGTAGGTTCTGGTGATGGTTATACAACTGTATACATTTATTAAAACTCATCAAAGTATATATTTAGAATGTGGGTGAATTTTATGATGTGCAATTATAGCCTAATAAAGATATTTAAAAAATATCTGTGTGAGGCAGTAATGAAATCAGTACTTTTGAATTTCAGAAGTATCAAAGAGCTTTCCAAATACTAACTTCTCATAAAATTTTGGTGGAATATTGTTTCCTTTGGTTTCATAGGAGCTTGAGATGCAAAAATACATCAGTATTTCCATGTTGAATCACTTGCTCGGGACACAACCCATTTGCCATTTTGCGGATTGCCTGCCTGACTGAAAACATGCATATTTTGTCATGCCAACTCTGATTTCTATTGTTGGTGACACATTAATAACTAAACTACTTTCTTCTGTGCAGATAAGCTGCTTCAGAGATAATATTTGCAAATCAAATTGTATTTTCTTTTTGTGCTGTATTGTCCTCAAAATCTTCTGTTGGTTTGGTTAAAGACATTCTTTTATCAGCTTCTCTGTCCTCTTTTAGTTTAAATATCTGTATACTGTAGCAAATTGCATTATGAAATCCTCTCACTCTTACTGCTATTTTAGTGCATGAAAAGGGCATTTCCTCATTACTAATCAAAGATAAACTCTAAATGTTGTGATTTTTATTTCCTGAAGCATGGAATAACATATTTAAAAATCTTTTCTCTATAGCATTATTTCTGTGAGCTGTGTTTTCTGAATGCTAACACAAGATGCAGTGTGCATGGACATTAGTCCCAGGGACATCTCGTCTTCTCCCTCGACCTGGGAGATTACAGGAAGCAATGCTGACTCTTGCTGTAGAGTCACAATGTGCTGACATGATAATAGGACATGAATGGCTTTGGAATGCCTATTTTCTTGAGCTGGGTTGAGAGAGGGACAGAAGCAGACAGTTCCATGGCCTGAATTTCGTTAGCTGTGTGACAATGAGAGAGATAAGTAGATGTGACAGTTATGAATGATCCTCTGTCATGCACTTACGCGTTCAGACTCAGATAAACTGACACTGCTGTCAAACACAAGCTATGGAGAGCTGAGACCTCTGATGAACCTTCTAATATGGTAAATGGGAGTCTTAATTCTTCATTAACTGGAAAAAGGAGATTTGGCCATGTAATTTTCTCCTTGCTGCCTGTTTTAAAGATTCCAATAACCCAGCATTTACAGTTGACTAGGCAGGGATTGCTTCCCCCCCTCTACACTTGCAACATGCAGACTGTGAAATCTGAGGAAACGCCGCTTAAACCTAGACTTATTGCCTTGGTTATCTTTAATGACTTTGAAATGTATTGGCCTCATTATGGAACAGTGCAGTTATCAATTCCTCTAATTAGGTGATGTGCTCCCATAAGAAATTTAACATTAAAGCACAAAACTGAACTAGTTAGAGGTACCCAATACAGGCAACTTCAGTGTCAGTAGTGAATTTAAGATGCTTGTTTCTTATCAACTCATTTTTACCCTAACTCTGACTACTCCTTGAAGACTATTGCATGAGGCATGTTTCTTATTCCTTAAAAATTTGATCCACTGATAGTACCTCCAATACTTCTTATGGCATCTTAGTACTTCTTGATAGTCAACTGTGGTCTTAACTTGCACTAACTTGACCAGTTGTTTAGGTAGGGGAAGGAGCAGCATAATAATTATATTTAAATACTCTAAGCATCAACACATCTTGATTTCTTGATTTGTCCCATGACTTGTTACTTATTCTTACAGAGCTACAACATTTTTTCTTTCTTTAGTTCAATAAACTTATATAAGTAGTTCAGCACAGACTTTTTAGTTATTTAATCATTCTCCTTCTACTTATTTAGTTATTTAATTATTCTACTTCTATCAAAATGTTTCAGTGGCATTTCTAGATGAGATATATGGGTTTCGGCAAGTGAAGGGTTTGTTAGATCTCTTAACTCAATCTCATTCATCCATCAGAAAAAAAAAAAAATAACTGCCTCCCCTTTGGGGAAACTATATAGTTTAATTAGAGAAAAGTTGCAAATTAAACTTAAGAAATTACCTTTGGGGTTGTTATCATTTGTATTATTATTTTTATTTTTATCATTATTGCTACATGGGAGTAAGTAACTCTTTAAAGTAGGCTATTTAAAAGTGTGTTTCAATTCTCAATGGAGTAAAATTTACCTTTAATGTTACAGTGACCAAAAAAGATAAGTATACTAAATATAAAACTTTGATTTCTTTAAAGTACACGACCCTATTAATAAAAGGAGTGTTAATTTTGTCACCTGTGAGAAGGACCACCAGAAAAGGTCAGAATGAAAGCTTTCATTATCTCCTCTCAAATGGTCATTGAGGAAACTGTGTATACACATATGAGCTTAAGTCTGTTGAAGCTATTCTATAATATTTCATCTTGTGTTGAAACATTTTAAGATTACTCTTAGCAGTGTTCAAATATGTATTACAATACTTTTATACACCAATACTTTGTATTATATCCCCAATACATATTTTTATTTTTTTTATTCTAAGTACCTTTAAACTCCCTCCCCCTTCACTTTTTTTCCTGCCCCCAACCCCCTAACCCCTGCCAACCACCAATCTGTTGTTCTATGAACTTGGGTTTTTTTTTTGGCAAAGAACTGAGGTATAGACCAGAGGTATGGGGGGATGAAAGGACTCACCAGAGACAGAATAAGGAGGACAGGTAGATTTACTGAAATACTCTGCTAGAGGAACAGTGAGTGAGATTAGAGAGGTCTGCTGCACCATGTAGGTTAGCTCCCTGGCCAGGGATGGAACTCAGGCTATAGTGGTGATGTTGCTGAGACCTAACCCTTAGACCACAAGGGAGGCCTTGTTTTGTTTTGCGTTCCACATATAAGTGAGGTCATATGGCACAAAGGACATAATGTCCTTTATGTCCATCGATATCGCAAATAGCAAAATTTCATTATTTTTATGTCTGAATAACACTCCATTAAAAATATACACAATATTTTCTTCATCCATTGATGGACTGTTAGGTTTTTTTTATAGTTTGGCTGTTATAAATAGGGCTTCAATGAACATGTAACTGTAGGTATCTCTTTCAGATAGTGATTCCATTTCCCTTAGATGCAAATCCAGAAGCAGGATTGCTGAATTGGTAGTTCTGTGTTTAATTTTGTGAGATTCTCCATGTTGTTTTCCACAGTGTCTACACCAGGTTACATTCCCACTAATAGTGCACAATGGTTCACTTTCCTCTACACTTGTTGTTTCTTACCTTTTTGATAATAGCTGTTTTAACTTATGTGAGGTTATGTCTTATTCTGATTTAGCTTGCATTTCCCTGGTGATCAGTGATGGTGAACATCTTCTCATGTACATGTTTGCCATCTATATGTCTTCTCTAGAAAATAAATCAGATTTTTTTTCTGTTGAGTTGTATGTGTTCATATATTTTGGATATTAGAAATATGATTTGCAATTTTTCCCCATTCAGTAGTTTACCTTCTCATTTTGTTGATGGCTTTCTTTGCTGTGCAGAAGCTTTTTAGTTTGATGTATTCCCACTTCTTTATTTTGTTGCCTTTGTTTTTGGTGTCAAAAGAAAAAAAAAATCACCAAGACTTATGTCAGGGAGCTTACCATCTATGTTTTCTTCTAGGAGTTTTTTTATTTTATTTTTTACATTTGCAAATAATCAATTTTGGGTTGGTTTTTGTGTATCTAATCTGTAAAATAAGTTATTTATTATGAATTTAACAAATAGAGTCTATTGTGTTACATTCATTAGGATGATGATGTGATAGAAAGATAAACAGGGCAGATTCCTATTCACAAGTTGCAAAAAGATGTAATTATAGTAATCCTCATCATAGTAATTTTCCTGACTATTTCATAAAAAGTTGTTTGGATGAGTTGAAGAAAGAGTAGGAGTTTACCAGATGAGGCAAATTAAGAACATCCGATGCAGTGGCAACAGTATGTGGAAAAGGTGATATGGCAGTGTAGTGTATGCCTGTCTCAAAATGTACAAGTGGAGTGTTTGAGAGTATGCAGGAGGAAGCAATGAGAGTCAAGAGTGATGCAGTGCACTGGCTTCACGATCCTTATGTACCATGCTAAGGAGTTTGTGCTTAATCCTGTGGCTAGGGAGGGAACCTTAGAAAGATTTGCAGCAGGAAAATGATCACTGTGATTTGCCAGTGCATTCTAATGACTCCTTGGAAGGGTGTCTCAGAGAGGAGTTCAAGACTGGAGTCAGGGGACATGTCAAGTAGTGTTTCAAGTGCTAACTATCCCCTCCTGCTTCTCATATTGCTAAGTAGAGCGGAACAGTTATGATTTGTGCTTGTGAGACTGGTGTTTGAGCTGACTCCCCAGCAGTCCCTTGAGTATGTTGAGAGGATACGTGGAGGGAAGACACATAATCCTTCGTCTGCCCTTTTCCCACCTTAATCTTTTAGAAGAGACAGGAGCAAAGCTCCTTTCACATTGGACTTGTCTGAAGATAGAAGTCCTTGAGCATCCTTCCCTTAAGTGCCAGCCAGGCTGGTGCTTGCAGAGAAGAGGAGATTAGAATAACACCCTCACTCCTCTGTGAGAGGGCAAGCAGAACCTCACACATTGGATACACTGGATAGTTCCATCCAGAGTCTCTCCTGACAAGTGCCATAAGCATCCATGTCCTTGGCTTCTTTTGCATTGCTTGCTGTGTCACAGTTAAGCACTCAGGGCATTCTTGTTCTTTCTTTCCCCTTAGTTGCTTTGAGATGAAAATGTTCTCTAAAATAAGTGTCAAGAACATTATATAAAATGGTATTAAATAAAGAAAATCCACATTTTCACAATTTCTCCATCAGAATGGTTTTCCTTGATTGTCATTGTCCCTTTATGCCCCTCCCGAAGATTGGCAAATTATTATTTATGTACATTATTGTGATTACTTTTACAAAATCAGTAGACTTGCTTGTCCTTATTGGCAATGACACCCCCTTCTTATACTCCCTTTTCTTCCTCTCTTCATCAGTTGTGAATTGTTATTTCTGAGGGTATTATTGTTGTAATTATTGTAAGAAAATTGACAAAAATGCCGCAACAGTTTCATGCCTCAGAATTATTACACGTTTTTATTTTTTTTTAAGATTACTATGGTTCAGTGAAGTATTTGTTATTCCTAAATGATTGTTCCAGAAATACTAATCAAAAACATCTCCCTCCAGAACAGCACTATGGCTTTAATATCAGCTGCTGTTTCTTTGAATGGGGTTGCCCAATCTTTCATCAAAGAAACACATCACCCATATCCCTGTCTTTAAAAACAGCAATTATGTGTAAATGCCTCCTGATTTATTTGAGCCAGGGCCACTGGCCAGTATGAGTCACCACAATTTATTGCTAACCGTCACTTTTACATGATAGGTCTGTAACAAATATCTGCCGCATATTGTTAAATTAATCTTCCATTTAAAATTAATGGAGTTAGACTCCCCAGGTTCAATGTAATTTCGTGTTCACGGGCAAGGAGGGATGTGTGCTGCATGCAAAATGAGACAAGGCCCAACGCCCTAATCTTTCATCACCTTGAACCTGGAGACTAGGACGCTTCTCAGCACCAACTAATGAGATTGAGCCTGCGTCTCTCCTGAGGATGCTGGCTCAAAGAGGCTTTTCTGCTCAGAAATAGCAGGCTCCGTCTTATTTTAATAATTCCTCAGATATGACAAGTTTGATGTTATGTATGAAAGAGCCAGACTTGAAAAAGAGATAAAATGAATTTTATATCATTACTTCAAAACTGAAGCCAGGAGAAGTGTGTTGCAGTTAAATTTTAAAAAAATAAATAAATAAGGAAACGCTTTAGCCATGAAACATAGTGTAAACCAAGATTCATCCTTTCATTCATTTTAATGCACAATCACTATAGGTTTCTCTTCTATAATTTTGAACCTGTTCATGCATTAATCAAAATAATGTGGATGAAAGCTGGAGCTTGTTCAATAAACATTTAGATGAAAATATCAGAGTGAACATGTAATTCCTAATGGATTATATCATATGAGGTCCCATCACTTCTTTGTGGTGACATCTTTTAAAAATGCATCTTTCTTCTATGAACCATTAATCTATCTAGTCTTTTGAAGTTTAAAAACAACTAAACCAAATTACACAGTGGAATTGGTTCTCAAGTTTTTATTTCTTAATCATCTGTACAAACTCGGTGACTTTTTTTGTATCCATGGGTGCAAAAGGTTTGACAGAAGGTTTGACAGAATTGCTTTCGGCTTTTAGGCAGTTGCTACGTACAGTACTTCTGTAAATGGTTGCTGTTCTTCAATTCTTAGGGAAGATTGAAATCCAGAAACAATGGGACCCTTTTCATAGGTAAAGATGTTTCTAAAAAGACAGCATTTTCTTAAGGTTAGAATGAGGTAAATGTCAGGTTTTCTTTCATTCTATAAGATGAAATCTACTTTCATTTACATCTTATTATCTCAAGAAGGAATTCTAAGCATTTATACTTTGTGTCTGAATGAGTCTAAAACTCTTATTATTTGTTGTAATTAGGGCCCAAAGTAAAATTTCTATAGTAGAATTAGTATTTTTCTACCCATCTATGATACTATATTTTAATTATATTCTATAATTTAGAATTCTATTAACTTAAAAACTGTATATTTCAATGAACATAGGGTTAGAGAAAAACATCAAAACTCAAATACAAGAATCTGGTCACTAGTGACTTAGTGACACATGGCAGTTTTAAAGATAACATCATTTTGGCAGGCTGTTTGTAAGGGAAGATTTTAAAAATGTTTTCTCCACGTCTCTACTTGAATATGATTTAGAAAATCTTAGGGGGATTTTTGAACCAGATATATGGGTAAAAAATAATGAAATTACTTTACAAATTGTAAAATAAAGAAATGAATAACAGGATAGTACATGCTTCCATGAAACTGAATTGCCTCACTTGTTAATAAGCTGTTATTTTGAGATCGTTAAGCTGTTGCTTTTTCTACAGCAGAATTATTGGTAAGTCCCAAACAACAGATCCCTTTTTTAGTCCTCCCAAGGTTTCCCTACCTCAGTTTCTCTGCATTTCCTTCAGCCTTTTTTATTTATTTAAAAAATGCAGTTGAAATAAATTTGACATAACATTGTGTAAATATGAGGTGAAGAACATGCTGACTTGATACATTTATATAGAATAACATGATTGCCATTTTAGCAGTACTTAGCACCTCTGTTAGGTCACATAATTATCATTTCCTTTTTGTGGTGGGAATAATTAAGATCTAGTCTCTTAGCAAGTTTGAGGATTGTAATACAATGTTGTTTAATGTTTTAAACGTGCAGCTAGTAGATAAATAAGCCATAGAGGTTTATTATATTGTACTGTGAATATAGACAGCAATACTGTATTATAATCACCTCCCTGTCTGCCCTCCTTTTTAAATCCTTACTTCCTCTTTTCCTCTTTTCTTCCCTTCCTTAAAAAGGTATCCTATTCTGTACCATCATGACTTCATCTTTTTAAGTTATCTCTTTTTGTTGGGGCAAAGGGCAGGGGGATAAACTCATGTTTTAGATCAAAGATGGGTTTATAGTTTTAAGTTTATGATAAGAATGATAGAGAATAAGCACTCTGCTTTAATTCATCTTCATTTCATAGGTTTGCCATAAAGACCTGAGAAGTTAATTCTCTCAGATAACAACAATATATTATTCCCATATGGGAATTCCTCAAAAAAGCAAAATATATAATTACCATATGATCCACCAGATTTACCTCTGCGTATATATGCTAAAGAATTGAAAACCGGGATTCAAACAGACACTGGTACACTTAACGTTCATAGTGATATTATGCACCGTAGTCAAAAGATGGACTAGTCCATATGTCCAGTAACATGTGAATAGATGGAGAAGCAAAATGTGATATATCTGTAAGCAGAATACTATTCATTCTTAAAAAGGAAAAAAAAAAACAATCTGACACATGCTTCCATATGAGTGAACCTTGAAGACATGGTATGTTAAATAAACCAGACACAAAAGCCAAATACTATATGGTTATACTTATATAAGATACCTGTGTCAGTCATAGTCATAGCTGAAAAGGTGCCAGGCTGGGAGATGGGAGGGCAGAAGAGCGAGTTATTGTTTAATGTGTACAGAGTTTCATTTGGGGAAGAAGAAAAGTTCTGTACCTAGTTTGTTGATAGTTGCACAATAATGTAAATATACTTTATACCGCTGGTAATGTACTTAATGATGGCAGTTTTTTATATTATTTACATTTACCACAATAAAAAAGTACACATCACCTCCCCACATTCCCACCCCCCCACACACACATAAATATCCTTCTTATTTGAGAAAATTTCAAACAACTGTAGTCTGTCTATATCTCTGCCCATCACTGTGGTAGCATTTGGACCTTTACTACTGTCGGTTCAGACTTAATCCCTGATTCTTTGAAATATTTCCCTTTTCCTGTTCTCATTTACTTTTTTTTTTAAGATTTATTTTTATTTATACAAGAACCAGGGTGCAGGCCAGATGCATGGGAGGGTGAGAGGATTCACCAGAGACAGAGCAGGGAACAGAACAGGCAGACTGACTAAAATACACTGCTGAGAGGATAGTCACTGGAGATATTCATAGCTCAGAACATAAGAGAGATTTTACATGAAGTTTTTAAAAGAATTTGCATCTAAAGTATTCAAAAGAATTCCCAGAAAATATTAATTGTAAAATAAATCAAATACGAACATCCTCTATGTGAACAAAGGCACAAAATGACTCTTACTTCATTTCATCATTCTTAATGTGTTTCCTGTAAACTCACTTTTGTGATTGATTCATCTAAATTCATCAATATTTCCTGACTAAAACAACCTGTAGAATGTTATATTTTAGTGACAGACCTTCCTTTTTTCAGTAGGTTGACTTAAAAAATCTCACAAATGATTATGATATGTGTCATAAGAGAAGGTCAATAATAAACTTGAGTTCCAAACATCAAAGAGTTTCCCAGACTGTTAAAGAAATTTTGGCATTTGACCTTTACCAGACAGATAAGATTATATCAGGTGAAAATGTGGGGGAAAGAGTGTGAATTAGATAGTGGAAGCAGCAGAGTGTTCTTGGAAAAGTCAGTTTGTTTGCAAGGTGAAATATGCATGAGTGTATAAGTGGAATTAAGGGTGGAGAGGTATGTTGAAGTCAGTGGTTGAGAGCTTTGAGGGCCATATTGAGGCATTTGTGTATGTTTTATAGAATTGGAAGGACTCCAAGGTTAGCTCTGTGTAACCTTGAAGATTATTTATAGAGGTATGAGTAGAAAATTTTGGATGAGTACGATTATGAAGGTAGGGTAGGATTGAATCTCTTGAGGAAGGTGATGGTGCCAAGGAGCTTTTGGAGAGGTAAGAGAAAAGTAAATAAGAATGGTAAGTATAGGTGGGACTATCCTAAAGTAACCTGATGAGCGAGTAGTTGGAGTGTTAGGTGCTATGAAGAGGCTTTAAGGAGGCTAGGAAATGAGGGGAACTCTTGAATTTGGTCTTGACTCACTAACCAGTAGAAGTATGTATGTTCAGAGATTCAGCAATTAAGTATGAAAGCATTCTAAGGGTCCCTGGCATGCTCCTGTTCTGTGCCCTTTGTAATACCATAGTCACCTCCTTGACTGAGGCGTGAGCAAGAGCTTTGTGACGGATATTATGATAAAGGAATTTTTACTTAGAGAATGAGACCCATTTTTAATGTTCTTTTTAAAAAGAGGTTGGTAAAAGAGAAGAAAGTCTTTGCAAAGAGTGTTATAGGCTCAGATCCAGAAAAGTATGTCCTTTGCCCTCTAGGGAAAGAGCTCACCAGAGAAAGTTATGTGTGGTTGAACCAGACACTGCATCACTAGAGATTCCTACACGAGGAAATCAGTGCCTCAAAGGAGAATTTATCTTGGCTCCTCAAAGGGAATTAGGAGGAGATATTTAAAGGGTAAGTTCACAAAGTGGGGCCAAGGAAGGCAGTGTCATAGCTTGTTCTGGGTTGGGCTACACATAGGCATGTGCAGACAGGTTACATTCCAGCTGTGCATGAGGGCTTTTGACCTGCTCCCTCCAGGAAACTAAGACAATCATTAGTCATCTCTAAAGAGTTTCTTCCAGCATGGCACTTGATGGTCATTGTATGGACCAAATTGTTTGGACAGGGCTCTTCGGTCCATGCTTCAGTCCACCTATTCCAACAGGACTTGGGGCAACTCATCTTACCAACTCAAAATTGCTTTTACCTACACTGTCTCAAGAATCCAAGATTGTTATATTCAACTTTAAATCAACTTTATTTTACTATGCACAACACAATAATCTCTTGGTGTGAACGTTTTACAGTGCATAAATAGTATGTATCTTATGGGAAAAATTTTTATCAAGATTCATTTTAAAAAGCATTGACCTGGGGTGGTTTTGTTGTTGTCATTGTTTTAGGAGTTGATGAACCACTTTGATACTTATCAGTTCAACAAAAGAATCTAACCTATCAATCAAGTCACCTTTTCTATACTTCTACCCTGTACTGAAAAGTAATCAGGGTCAGCATTAGAAGGAATATTCATAATTGCATCGATTTCCAGCAATTCAGGTGAAATTTGTGAAAACAAATTCATTTTTTTGAAAATTTTTTCTATCTTCCTGAATTATATTTGTAACAAAACCTTTTTTGTTAAGATCCTGGAATTTTACACTTGGGGGCGCCTCTTCCTTCTGTCCCCCTATTTTTTTTAATAAGCCCTGAAGATCAGATTGAGACCCTGAGATTCTAAAATAGGGAAGTTTCTGCCTTTTGCAGCTTATTTGATGGGAATAAAAATGACTGATGGCTCTCTCTCCTGGACCCTTTTGTTCGATTCAGCTATGATTATGGAGCCTATTAGCTGGAGTTACAACCTATTTAAGAGCAGTGCTTACCCGTAATGGGGGCCAAATGATTTTGGAAAGTTCAGATGTACTGGACTCCCTGCAGAAATGAATTCAGCACTGAACATATTGATGCAGAACCTGAACAAGGCTGCTCCAGTGGGACTACGAGAATTGTGAGCTCTGCAAGAAATGAGTGGGTAGTAGAATTAAAGATCAGATAGATGTTCAGCTCAAGGGCAGTCTCAATTCTGAAGTTCATCACAGCAATTTAATCAGGCTCAAATGAGTGTTGCCCAGAAAAGAATCAGCCTTCTGTGTGACAGGAAATGGAGTTTATTTAAAAGATTCTTTGTTTCTGGTAATTCTGTATGGTGAGGCTTCCCAGGTATACACCAGGATGTGTGAATACTGCATTTGATAGGTGATGGCCCTTTGGTTCAGAAAATGAAATGTGGAGAAGATTTATACCAGCCATGACCTTTTCCAGAGGAGCATGACCCTTCAAAATTTCCAGCTTTAACATCTTTCACAGATTAAGCAGGCCACGGTCCACTTTGGCTGCAGTTGTTGACTTCTTCCAAAATGAAGTTATTACCTAGATGTTTCTGTATCTTCAGTGAGATATAGATAGCACAGCAGGAAAGAACATGTGCTTTAGAATGAGGTATATCTGGGTTTGAATCCCTTCTGTTCTACTAGCTAGCTGTATGATCTTGAGTCTTGAGGTTCCAGAGTTTGTGACCCTGTTCAGATGCCACTGCCACCAACAGGACAGCTGATGAAGTTCTCTGCCATTAACAAAGACTCTGAGTCTAAATGAATTTGCAATGGGGGGAGACTGGGGTGAGTGCCATCAAGAGCATCTCTGCCTTTCACTCTCCCAGTCTAAGCTTTTATTAAAGATATGAACAAAGAAACAAGAAAATAGCATGCAGTTGTGTTTTTTGCTTATACAGATTAATAGTTTTACTGCTGAAAACAAGTTTTCGTAGTTAGTAGGGAACATACGCACAAGCCAGCACATCCTCAGAAAACAGGAGTCAATTCTGGGAAGAAGTTCTGTTTGCAGAACTTCTAACATCTGGAACTTCCTATGCAGAGTAAACAGGTATTCTCGAAAAACTCCAGCTCCCTTTAGGGCAGCAGGCTCTCAACACTTGGGCAAGTTACTTCACCTGTCAGGCCCTTGTTTCTTTACTTCTGAAATGAGAGTGATAACTCCCACTTCACAGGTTTATGGAGAGAAGTAAATTAAATGAAATATATTAATTGCTTATCATAGTGTCTGCACATAAATATTCAGTGAATGGTAGTTACTTGAAATTTTAGGATTCTAATCATTTTGTCCCTCCTTTATATGCCTTCTTGTGGACTCTTCATGAACATGAATGTTTTTTGTTTGTTGTGTAGCAGCACTGGGGTGTAGACCAGAGCCCTGGGGATTGAGAGGATTCACCAGAGACAGAGTGGGAAGCAGAACAGGCCGATCTACTGAAATACACTGCTGAGGGGAGTAGCAGTTGAGACAGGAGAGGTCTGCTGCGCCATGTGGGTTAACTCCCTGGCCAGGGATGGAACTCAGGCTGCAGTGGTGATAGCGCTGAGACTTAACCCTTAGGCCACCAGGGAGGCCAGAGTGTTTCCTGTTTTAAGGATAGGTGAGGTTAAACATTCTAGAGGATCTATTGAGTTAGAAATGGAGAAAGAGAACAAACTATAAACTTTCGGAAGTTTGGACATCTGGTTGATTGCTAAGAGCCTGAACAAACAAGTACCCACCTCACATGTCAACATTGTGGGTATATTACATGGACACATTATTAGACACATTTTGAGAGCTGTGTTGGTTTTTTTAGACATATGATAAAAAGTATCTATTTGTTTTTCTTCAGTGTTAATCACCAGCTTTTAAGTTTTTATTAAATAATGTTTAGGTATTTTTGTCTGGCTGATAAAATTTTAAAAGGATATAATCTGTTAGAAGTTTACTTCTTCACTTCAGGTATCTGTCAGACTGGATCTCTATGTCTCTGTATTCTTATCTGTATCTTTATGTGTGTGTATGAAGGAAAGTGAGAGATTGAGAACAAGAATGAATGAATGGGAATGAGAACTGAGTCAAAATATCCACATTTTTGATGTCTAGGTAAGTACCCAATAATACCTATAATTCTAGGCACTCAAATAAAAGCTAGATGGGAGGACATAGCCAAGATCCTCTTAAAGCAGAGTCTCCTATCTTAACCTTTTACTCATAATTTATACCTTGGGCGCAAATTAAGTGTAAATGACCATAATGAGTTTTGTGGACAGTGCTTTGACTGTGTGTGAATATGTGTGCAAGCAAGAGAGAAATTTGCTGGTGTACCTATGCTCTTTAGCAGGAATTGTCAACATTCAGAAAGTGGGCACCAGTAGAAAAGAATATTGAAGAATCATAGAATTTTAGATTTGAGGGGGAAAATTCTTAGAAATCACCTAGATTCACTGAAGATGTTTAATTTCCTCATAGGTGTCAGACTGTGACTCTGTGTTTGTGAAGGGACAACAGAAGAAACTATTCCCATTCCCCATTCTGGAAAAAGGTTGCATTATATTTAGCTGATAGAAATAGTAGGAATCAACCATTATCAGGAGGGATTTTCTAGAAAGAAGAACGAGAAAGGATAAAATAGCGAAAATTGCTTCCTTCTCAAGAAAGGCCTCCATCTGACTTATATCAGATTTCAATTTTCCATAGATATTTTACAGGAATTGCTACTTCTGTAAGCATTTGTTATTAAAAAATCACACCAATTGTTGACATGAACCTAACACAGCAGCTGTTATATAGACAGAATATGAATTTTTTATGCTGTCGATGAGTTTATGTCATTTGTGTGCTATAGTATGAGTAGAAGATGGCTTTTGAATCCTGAAAAAGCTACTGTTAGTGCTATGCAGTAGATTAGCTATGTTTTGATTCAAAACATTAAGACACCTATGTTTTCAGTGTGTGTCTATGTAAACTGACTTATCTCTTGGTGGAATGAGAGAAATTGCTCTATCTGGAGAAAACAGTAGTGGTTTTCTTTTGTTCCTGTTTTGTTTTGTGGATGGAAAGGTTGATAGCATATAATATTTGATTTATCTGCCATTCTCATCACCATCAAAAGAACTAATTGCTGTGGTATAAGAGCACATTCCATGTAATTGAAGTTTCCATTATTTGTAAGATGCAGCAGCATTTTATGTACCACTAAGAATATGAATTAACAATTAAAATGGCATTCAATTGATTTAAAGATGTATTTCTTTTCAGAGATGTTGAAATGTGTAAAAATGGGTATCTTGGAACCGATATGTTGACTTAAATCATCCTCTTACGTTACATATGTCTAGCTATACAACATATACCCGAACTTGGTTATATTCTATAGTATTTTTGAATCATTTTTACAGAATTAGATTTTACTTATCCTTTAAGTTTTATAAAATTATTTTACCATGATGTGAATTTGGAGTTCCTACCTAAAAGAGTCATTTGGAAACTCTAATTTCTCAAGCTTTCAAAGGGAAAAGAAAAGGAATACCTGCAAGGAGACAGGTTGACATGAAAGTAAAAGCATTTCTTTTCAGGAAAAAAAAAAAAAGAGGAAGTACCAAAATCAAAGAAAGGAATTGAGTGCTTTTAATTGGACATTCAAACTACTATGTTAATTTTCTAAGAGCAAAGTCAATGATTGCTAGTATATTAAAATCCCATATAGTAATTATCTTGATTGGAGTAATCATTTCACTATGTATAGGAAAACATCATCTTGTATACCTTAAGTATATATAACTTTTATTAAAATTTTTAAAAATAAACTTGCTATATTTATTACAAAACAAAAAAACTAATAATACAAATAACCATAATACATGTCATATATTAAGTTATATTTTTCCAAATCAGCACATTTCTCCATAATTTTTGGTAGCTATGTAGTATGTCATTATATGATAAAGTATAACTTTTAACCAGTTCCCTATTTATGGACAACTTTTCTCTTTGATAACACAATTGTTTTGAATATCCTTATACTTTATTTTTTTCACATTTACCCACTGATCATTTGAAGATCAATTCTTTGGAGCTTCGCTGCTAGATCAATGACCATGCATTTTTTTTTTTTTTTTTGGGGTGGGGGACCCTCGCCGGCAGCCAGGGAATGAACCGGCGCTGCAGAGACTGTGGGCAGCCTCACAGCCCAGCGCTCAACCGCTATGCCACCAGGGGAGGCCCAATGACCATGCATGTTTTAATGTCACTACAAGTGTTGGGAAGGTAACAGTTCTTCACCTTTTCACCAATACAAAATATCAGTAACCCTCCTTCCCCTGTCTTTGCAAACTTGATTTGTTTTTTTTTTTAAATCCCCTTTTGTTTTTAATTAGCATTTTTTAAATTGTACCTAAGATCAAACACCTTTTCACATATGTTTTGGCCTTTTCAGAGTGGCTCTTAGTAAGAGAACACTTGGAAGGTCAAATGAGTCTTAAGGGAATTTCACACTGATTCATGGAATCCTTTGAGTTTCTGAGGAAACCTTCCCAAGTTCCTTAAAGTAATGAAACTGATTTAAAAAGGAATAGTTGTGATATGGAGATCAAATGTGACTTGCTTACTCTTGGTCTACCATCAGCACTTGAAGGGGAAATTTCTTGACATTAGAAAGTCAAGAATTAAGCAGGTCTAGTCTTGTTTGAAAATCTGGAGGGCTATATATAAAGACTATGAACTCCAATCTACTTTCTAAGGTACAAGAGTCTGGAAGATATGGCAAAATAAGTCTTTTCTCTTAGTGTGCTACATTTCTTTTTTTTTTTTATTTCCTTTTGATTATATTGAAATGTTTTCATTGCTTGGCTATACCAGTACAAATACCAGATAGTGTGGTTTGGCCACAGGTATCAGTAAAATTGCACTGTATATGCCATGCTAATTTCTTTAAGTGGACAAATAAGTTGTTTTCTCTAGGAACCTCTTTGCTTTTAGAAGCTCTAAACATTACAGTCAATGCGGAAATTAAGTTGGGAATAAATCAGTAAATTTGTGTTCAGTATGCCTATGCCATGTAATCTTCAGGAACCATAATCACTGTGTAACTACACAGTGTATCTACCACTTACTACTTACAGATAAACTGGGTCTCAACCCTCAATACTGTCCTTAAGGCACAGTCCTACTAGTCCCTCCTTTGTTGGGCTGTGTGTATTACATAGCAGGCAGGAGAGTATTGAATAGTGGGGATCCCTTTATTTATAGAGTCAAAACCAGGCATAAGTAGACTCTTAACTCTGCCATTTACTAGACAGTTTCTCATATTTGAAAATCAGGATCAACTGAATTGTTGAGATAATTAATGTAATGAAGTACATCATGCTGAAATAGTTATGTAGTAAGTCTCAGTCTTGGTTCACATTTATATTGCCTTCATCATCTATCTTTATAATCTTCAACTTCTAAATTCCTTATTGTCCTTATTGTCAATAAGTATATTAACATATATTTGATATTTAACATCAGTGGCTATCTCTTGACATGTGTTTACTTCTTTGTATCCATAGTATCCTCATCTAGCACCTAATATCCATTAATCAAATAGTTACTGGATTTTTCTGTGTATAGTCCCACAGTAAGATACTAGCATATGTTGAGGAACAAGAGATGTGATTATGAAATCCCCCATCACAGGAGACCTAAATGTATCAACCTTGAATTTTTAAATGAAAATTGTGGTGCTTATTATGAATGATACTATACGGGGCTATGAGTGTGGACCATCTCAGAGATGATATTTGAACTCATATCTGTTGGGTAGGTGAGACTTAGCCAGGAAAATGTGAGGACAATAAATCATCAGTCAGAGGGAACAGCATGTTTAAAGATTTTGAAACAGAAAAGAATCTGTTTCAGTGGTGTAACAGAGGATGAGTGAGGAAAGTCCTGGGAAGTGGCAAAGTCTACAAACCTCTTATATGGCCTTACCAGCCAGGTGTAAGAGTCTAGTCATTGGCTTAAAAGTTATAGGACAATGTTGAATGGGGGTGAAGCTTACCCATGGAAGATTTATTAGTAGAGAAGATAAATGGGTAAATTTGATGTGCATCTAGCTTAATTCATAGTGTAGACTCCAGAGTTCTAACAGTTCACTACCACACCCCTTATTCTTGCCCAGAATGTGTGTAACGAAATAAAACAAAACACTAGAATGATATTTTCAAGTATTTCTGCAACTCTAAAATACTATGATGATGGGTATAGGATGAGCAATTGATTACTTTTCTGAAACTACTAAAATTTCAAGATCTGTTATTTTTGAGGTAGAGCATTTTCAACCTAAGTTAAATGTAATCTTACTGAAACTTTAAAGATATTTTAAAATACTAACACTGTGTTTAAAGAAGAAATTATACTTGTTTTTAAAATATAGTAAAATGCTTAAAATGCTCCACTAAATGTGAACGAAGAGTAGCATGTCCAAAAGTAATATTCTTAGAGAATAAAATAGACTATTTTCCAATCTTTGTTAGTCCTATAATTCTCTGAGCCTGAATTCAATTTGAATCATTTACTGAGGATTCTAATTGAAGCTAGAACTTTGAATTCCTGATTCCATATCTGTACCTATAATGGTTATGAATCTATTTCATTCATTTTGCCACAGGATACCCCACTTTAGCACAGGCAGAATCCAGATTTTTTTTCTTTCTTTCTTTTTTTTTTTTTTTTTTTTAGAATTTCAGTGGAGAGTACCCTAGGTCCACTGTCAGGGTTTTACACATCAAGAACGTGAGATCTAAAGTCAGATGTTTACTGCCAAATTGCCAATTCCTCTGTACAGGGCTTTGATCATGGATACTCTCACTAAGGCAATCTTTATTCCTGATAGGAATCAGGATCTTTACAATAATCTTAAGTATCAAATTACAAAATAATTAGGTTATTCCTTTGACTAGGTGGAAGCTTCCCTTGAATTTACAACTAATGTTTTCTACCATGATATCTTTATATTTTTGTCCCATTACTGTATAATGTTACTTTTCTGTTTTTCCCCTTTATGAACTTTGCTGGCTCTCTCTTTATGACCTCTTAAATAGGCCTCCCTGGTGGCCTAGGAGTTTAGTCTCAACATTATCAACTGTTGTGGCAGGCGTTCCATCCCTGGCCAGGGAGCTACCCACACATGGTGCAGCAGACCTCTCTTGTCTCGCCCACTGTTCCCCTCAGTGGTTTATTTCAGTCAGTCTGCCTAGTCTGTTCCCACTCTGTCTCTGGTGAATCCTTTCACCCCCCCACCACTCCCACCTCTGGCCTACATCCCACTTCCTTCATGTGAAAAAAAAGTAAAATATAATAAAAAATAATAATAGACCTTCTTAAACTGTGCTGATTTTCATGGATAGGTTCAGAACTTGAGGAAATTGAAGAACAGGGAGTGAGGGCTCCTCCTGCTCTCCACTCTCTCCTTTATCCATCTGTTTCCTACTCATTGTGATTACAGAGATGAATGATTTGTGGTCTTGACCCAGAGGCTTGTGATCAGGAAACATTTCATTTATTTCTAGTGTACTTCCATAGTGTACATGCTTTAGGAATTTTAAAAGGGTAGTGCTTCCTATTAAAGTGCCAAGTGAGGAAAAGTTAAATATTATTTCTTGATTAGTGAATTTTGGTAACTAATGAAATTAAGGAGATAACTCTGCCAATTTAGTGCTTTGGTGGGAAATAAATGTGTGTGTGTGTGTGTGTGTGTGTGTGTGTAGTCTACCTAGCTATTAGTCCAAAAGTAGAGTCAAAATATCATTCTCATCCACAAGAGATAGGGAGTAGGATATTAACACCCATGTTAAATTTTGCTTAATTGTGCATTTATTGTATATATTTTTTTTTTCTTTTTTAAATAAATTTTATTGTTATATTCCCCATACAATTGCAGCCCCCCCCATTCTGACCCCAATCCCTCCCCTCCCGCCCCCCTAAAAGTGTCTCTGGTTCATAGTTTTTTGTTGATTTTGATTTTCACTATCTTATAGTTATTCATTTTCCTGGTCCCTTATTTAAGTTTTCTAGATTCCTGCTATGAGTGAGACCATCCGGTATTTTTCTTTTTCTTTTTGGCTTATTTCGCTGAGCATGATCCCTTCCAGCGCCATCCATGTTGCTGCAAATTGCATGTGTTTATCTTTTTTGAATGCTGAGTAATATTCCATGGTATATATGTACCACATCTTCTTGATCCAGTCATCTATTTTTGGGCATTTGGGTTGTTTCCAAAGCTTAGCTATTGTAAACAGTGCTGCTATAAACATAGGGGTGCAGGTGTTCTTTGGAATTGATGTTTCTGTGTCCTTTGGGTAAATACCTAGGAGTGGAATTGCTGGATCATATGGAAGCTCTATGTTTAGTAGATCCAGAAATCTCCACACAGCTTTCCACAGTGGTTGGACCAGTTTGCACTCCCACCAACAGTGCAGAAGAGTTCCTTTTTCTCCACACCCTCGCCAACATTTGTTGTTGCTAGTTTTTTTAATATGTGCCATTCTCACTGGTGTAAGATGGTATCTCATGGTAGTTTTGATTTGCATTTCCCTGATGACAAGTGATGTTGAACATTTTTTCATATGCCTGTTGGCCATTTGCATTTCCTCTTCAGAGAAGTTTCTTTTAAGCTCTTCTGCCCATTTTTTGACTGGATTATTTTCTTTGTTGTTGTTGAGTCTCATCAGCTCTTTGCAGATTTTTGTGATCAGTCCTTTATCATTAGTGTTGGGTGCAAAAATGTTCTCCCAGTTGGTGGGGTTTCTCTTTGTTTTTGTTATTGTCTCTTTTGCTGTGCAAAAGCTCTTTAATTTGATGTAGTCCCAGCTGTTTATCTTTGCCTTCACTATCACTGCTTTGGGTGATGTGTCTGTAAAGATGTCTTTGATGTGCAAATCACGTAGTGTTTTGCCTATATTTCCTTCTATATATTTTATGGTTTCAGGTCTTATGTCTAGTTCTTTAATCCATTTTGAGTTGATTTTTGTGTATGGTGTGAGGTGGTGGTCAAGCTTCATTCTTTTGCATGTAGCGACCCAGTTTTCCCAGCACCATTTATTGAACAAACTTTCTTTGCTCCAATGCATATTCTTTGCTCCTTTGTCAAAGATTAGTTGACCATAAATCTGTGGGTTTATTTCTGGATTTTCTATTCGATTCCATTGGTCTGTATGTCTGTTCTTGTTCCAATACCATGCAGTTTTGATGATTATGGCTTTGTAGTATAGTTTGAAGTCTGGGAGTCTGATGCCTCCATTCCCTTCTTTTTTTTTCAGGAGAGCTTTGGCTATTCGGGGTTTTTTGTGATTCCATATGAATTTCATCAATAATTGTTCTATTTCTTTGAAGAATGACATTGAAATTTTGATTGGAATGGCATTGAATCTGTATATTGCTTTTGGAAGGATGGCCATTTTAATAATGTTTATTCTTCCAATCCATGAGCAGGGGATGTCTCTCCATTTCTTTGTGTCTTCTTCTATTTCTTTTAACAGTGTTTTATAGTTTTCTTTGTATAGGTCCTTTACCTCTTTTGTTAGATTTATTCCCAAATATTTGATTTTTTTTGTTTCAATAACAAAAGGGATGGTCTTTTTGATTTCTTCTTCTTCAGATTTATTGTTTGTGTATAGGAAGGCTACTGACTTTTGCGTGTTGATTTTGTATCCTGCCACTTTACTGAACTGATTGATGAGTTGAATTAGCTTTTCTGTGGAGTTTTTGGGGTTCTCTATATATAATATCATATCGTCTGCAAATAGTGATAGTTTGACTTCTTCTTTTCCTATTTGGATTCCTTGGATGTCTTTCTCTTGTCTTATTGCCCTGGCTAGGACTTCCAGTATTATATTGAAAAGCAATGGTGAGAGTGGACATCCTTGTCTTGTTCCAGATCTTAATGGAATTGCTTTCAGCTTTTCACCATTGAGAATGATACTGGCTGTTGGCTTGTCATAGATGGCCTTTATGATGTTGAGGTATGTTCCTTGTATCCCAAGAATTTCAAGGGCTTTTATCATGAATGGGTGTTGCACTTTGTCGAAAGCTTTCTCAGCATCTATTGATAATATCATATGGTTTTTATATTTCTTTTTGTTGATGTGTTGGATAACGTTGATTGATTTTCGGATGTTAAACCATCCTTGTGCCCCTGGAATGAATCCAACTTGGTCGTGGTGAATTATCTTATGGATACATTGTTGGATTCTGATAGCTAAAATTTTATTGAGGATTTTTGCATCAGTGTTCATTAGGGAGATTGGCCTGTAGTTTTCCTTTTTTGTGTTGTCCTTGTTCAGTTTTGGTATTAGTGTAATGTTGGCTTCATAAAACGTGTTTGGTATTGTCCCTTCCTTCTCAATTTTTTGGAAGAGTTTGTGAAGGATAGGCACTAATTCGTCTCTGAATGTTTGGTAGAATTCATTTGTAAATCCATCAGGTCCTGGGCTTTTGTTTTTGGGGAGGTTTTTTATTACCATTTCAATTTCGCTAATTGTAATTGGTCTGTTTAGGTGTTCTATTTCTTCTTTATCTAGCTTTGGGTGATTGTAGAGTTGTAGGAATTTGTCCATCTCTTCTAGATTGTTGAACTTGTTTCCATATAACTGTTCATAGTAGTTACTGATTATTCTTTTGATTTCTGCTGTGTCCGTTGTGATTTCTCCTCTTTCATTGATGATCCTGTTTATTTGTGCTTTCTCCCTTTTTTCCTTTGTGAGCCTGGCTAGGGGTTTGTCTATTTTATTGATTTTTTCAAAGAACCAGCTCTTGGTTTCATTGATCTTTTGGATTGTTTTTTTAGTTTCAATTTCATTTATTTCTGCTTTGGTTTTTATTATTTCTTTTCTTCTACTGGTTTTGGGGTTTTTTTGTTGTTCTTTTTCTAGATCTTTGAGCTTCGAGATTAGGTTGTTTCTTTGCGTTCTTTCTTGTTTTTTGATGTGAGCTTCTATTGCTATATATTTTCCTCTTATTACTGCTTTTGCTGCATCCCATACATTTAGGATATTGGTGTCCTCCTTGTCGTTCAATTCAAAAAATTTTTTAATTTCTTCTTTGATCTCCTCATTAGTCCAATGGTCTTCCAGTAGTGTGGTTTTTAATCTCCATGAGGTAGGAAAGTTCCTTGCCTTCTTTTTATGGTTTATTTCTAGTTTGATGCCTTCATGGTCAGAAAAGATGGTTGATATGATTTCAATCTTGGTGTATCTGTTGATGTTTGTCTTGTGCCCCAGTATGTGATCGATCCTGGAGAATGATCCGTGTGCGCTTGAGAAAAATGTGTACTCCGTTTTTTTGGGGTTTAGTGTTCTATAGATGTCTGTTAAGCCCAATTGCTCTAGGTCCTTATTTAGAGCTTTAGTTTCTTTACTTATTTTTTGTCTTGTTGATCTATCCATTGTTGATAGTGGTGTGTTGAAGTCTCCCACTACGTATGTGTTTTCTCTGATGTCTGTTTTCAGAGAGGACAACAGTTGTCTGATATATTTTGGTGCTCCTTCGTTTGGTGAGTATATGTTAATGAGTGTTATTTCTTCTTGAAGTATTGTCCCCTTGATCATAATGTAGTGACCCTTGGGGTCTCTTTTTATCTTTTTGAGTTTGAAATCTGTTTTATCTGATATAAGTATAGCTGTTCCTGCTTTCTTTTTTGGTCCATTTGCTTGTAGGATTGTTTTCCATCCTTTAACTTTGAGCCTATTTTTATCTTTTGTAGCTAAATGTGTTTCCTGGAGACAGCAAAAGGTTGGGTTTTGTTTCTTAATCCAGGCTGCAACTCTGTGTCTTTTTATTGAAGAGTTTAGTCCATTTACATTCAGAGTTATTATTGATATGTTAACATCTGTATTTGCCATTGTGTTTGTCTTTCCTTTGATTTTATTTATTTATTCTTTTAATAACTTTTTTTTTTCGGCCTTCTTTCATTGTTATTCGTCCCTCTGAGGTTCTGGCTTTAGGACTCCTTGTAGTATTTTTTGGAGTGGGGGTTTAGTTGCAATGAAATTCCGGAGTTTCTGTTTGTCTGGAAAGGTCCATATTCTTTCTTCAAAGAGGAAGGAGAGCTTTGCGGGATAGAGTATTCTTGGTTGGCATCTGTTTTCTTGGAGTCTGTTGACTATGTCCCTCCACTCTCTCCTTGCCCGTAGTGTTTCTTCGGAGAAGTCTGATGTCAGCCTGATTGGTTTTCCTTTGAATGTTATCTGTTTCTTCCCTCTTGCCAGCTTCATTATTTTTTCCTTGTCCTGGATTCTTGGGAGCTTTACTATTATGTGTCTTGCTGTATTTTTCCTTTCGTCGTGGAAGTTTGGTGTTCTTCTTGCTTCTTGTATATCAATTTTCAGCTCCTTCTTCACATTTGGGAAGTTCTCTTCAATTATCTCTTTGAATATTTTCTCTGTTCCTACATCTCTCTCCTCTCCTTCTGGTATTCCTATAACTCTTATATTTCCTTTCCTCATGGAGTCAGATAGTTCCCGAAGTCTTTCTTCGTTCTTTTTCCTTCGTACTTCTCTTTCCTTTTCTGTTTTGGTTCTTTTTATTTCTATGTCTTCAAGATTACTTATTCGTTCTTCCATTTCATCTATTCTGCTTTCATTGCTTTTCCCAGAATTCTTTAGTTCTTCCATTAATTCTTTGATCTCCTGCATTTCTTTTACTTCCCTCTTTAGGGACTCAATTTCTTTCTTCTGACCATTGTTTTCCCTCTCTAGGGACTCAATTGCATTCTTCTGATCGTTGATTATTTTTCCCTTATCATTGTTTTCCTTTATGACTTCTGTTAGTTTTTTAATCACGGCAATTTTAAATTCTCTTTCTGGAAGGCTCAGAAATTCTTCCAAGTTATTGTCTTTGCAATCTGGGGGCTGGCTTTCTTTTTGTGGTGTGCTTTTTCTCTGGAGAGTTGCTAGGTTGCGTGTGGTTCTTCTCTTCCCTACTGTCTGTTTTCTAATTTGCCGTATGCGTTGGGACACTGTGTAGTTGGGACTGGCCGGCATCTTGGGTGGGCTTCTCTGTTCCCCTCTGGTTCTTCCAGGAGTCATCTGTCAGTTTCAAGCAGTCTTTACTGGAGAAAGGTCCCTGTTCTAAAATGCCGATGTAGGGACACACTCCCCTGTGCGCCTGGTCTGCCCCGGCGGTGGGTTCCTGCTCCCCTCTGGGCTTGGACTGCAGGCCAGAGGGGGTCTGGCGTGGGCGAACTTCCCCCGCTCACCTCTGGCTCCTGAGGAAGCCTTTTGCAGGTAGTCTTTACTGAAGAAATGTCCCTGTTCTAAAATGGTGATGTGGGACACACTCCCTGCGTGTCTGGTCTCAGGCACACTCTTCTGCGCACCTGGTCTGCCCCGGCTGTGGGTGCTCGCTCTCCCTGTGGGCTCAGACTACTTGTTCGGAAGGGGCCCGGTGTGGGCAAACTCCCCAGCTGGCCACTAGCTCCTTCAGGAGCCTCTGCTGGCTTCAAGTCGCTAGGTGGTGCCAGAGATCTCTCCTAGAGCCCTTGGGGAGCTGATTTTCCACCCCGTGGGACAGGGAGCAGAGCGGGGATGGTAGGGTACACCTCAACGGCTTTGGGGTGCTGTGTCTGCCTTGTGCCCCACCGTCGTGGGGAACCCACGCCCCTAATTTCGTGCCCCGGGTCTCTGTTCCAAAGCCCTCAGTTCCAGGACGCGGGCTGTAGCCCAGATCAGTGGGGCGGGAATGGCGCCTTTTGAATCCTGCTCCCCTATTGTATATATTTTTGCATAAACTCACTACTAGTTTTTATTTGGAAAAGTGAATCAAGTGAGAATTAGAAGGATAGGGAACCCACAGTAACGATTTTAATGTGTCATCGCAAATAAAAAAGTCATTTTTATCTGAATAAAAATCTTCATGTAATGAGTTATAACCCTTGCCTATAGAAATCATAGTGATAATGGCCATATTTCAGCCCTTCAATATTACTAGTGGTGTTTTCATCTTAGATGTTGAAAAGGGTGTTGATTTGGTTGTGGCTATAGATGAAGGAGGGGAGTTCCTGCTTATTAGCTGAATAGTAATATAAGCGTCTAAAAATGAGATATAAGGAGTAAAAAAAACTAAGCTAAATGTTCTTCAGGGTGACAGAAGGTATAATTTTTGCCACCTTTATTATATGGCCCTTAGCAAAGGTGTCCTCTTTGTTAACAATTTAATACTTGAAATCCCAAGATTAGATGTCAGACTGCATTCATGTGGTCTGAGCATTTTTTCTTCTTTTTTTTCTGATTTTTATCAAGTGCTTTGGCCTACCTGTATTTCTTAGCTTTCACACTACTTTTCTCTGGGTTGCTAACCTCTAATTGGAGATTTATTAGGTGCTCTTTAGTGAGAGGGGAGGAAGGCTGGAGGAGAAGGAAAATGGAGGAGAAGGAGGAAACAAAAAGACGGCATCAGGGGGAGGATCTGGGGAGGATGGAGATAAAAGATGAGTAAATGAAGACAAATGAAGAGCATTGAGATAGGGAGGGCTGAAGGGGAGTGAAATACTGAAACCGAGCTAGTGAGAATACATGTAAAATAGGGGTCTGGTGGAGGATCTCCAGCAAAAGTGGTGTAAATCAATGATGAGTAAATTAATAGGGCAATTGTGCAAATGGGACTCACTTATTTAAACTAAGCGTAATACATCATGGATGATTTAGAGATAATGCAACCCGTAGGGCATACCTTTTAATCTACTCAGGACCCAGTAGAGAAAGCTGTCACTTCAAGGGTAAAAAGGCAGAGGATCAGGATGTTGGGTGTGCCGCTTCATTTTAAAAGTTTTCATAAGACAGATTCTGTGCAAAATGAACATTAACCAGTTTCAGAAGCTTAGTTTATGGAGGATGTATTTCCACAGGAATGAATAAACCCCAAACTTCTCTCCACAAACCCAGATTTATTTTAAGAAGTGTGTTAAAGTTCTTATTCAACTAGGTTAATATGCAGAATTGCCATAAATTGAAGTGAAAGCAAATGATTCACTGCACACACAATCAGGCGGCCATCTGAGTTGTTAAGTGGGTGTAATCACTCAAGAATCAGGTGCTGTCCTGGAGTATTCTGAGACCCAAAAAGAAACTCCTCAGCTGTGTGCTCCCACTTATTTCACTCGTAAATGCATTCATTCATCACTCAGCAGTTGTTTGGTGACAGCCCACTCTGGGGGAGATATTGAGAAATGTCAAAGGTGCTGCTGCTTCTACCAAACAGATACATCAGAATTTCATTCTTTGAGCCTTTTTGCCAGTATTCTTGGGAATAAAGATTGAGAAAAGAAAGGCAAAAGTGATCATGGGGCTTGCAGAGAAGTCTTAGTTTGTTAAACTTTTAGGATTCTTTCTGCTGTTCTTTTTTGATTCAGAAAATGTATTTTGGCCAAAGTTCAAAGTTAATTGGAGAGGAATAGGTAATTGTAGACTTTCTTTCTAGGTCACTATTACAATTTATTCCCAGTTTTGTCATCATGAGGGAAGTTAGTGATACAGTTTTTAACCTTTAGTGGTCAAAAGTGAGAAATGAGAATAGTGGTGATTAGATGTAAATATTTCTGTTACAGGGAATGCAAACAAATACCCTTTGTTCACCAATAGATGCTATGCTTTTAGGTAGGAGAGGAGACTTAATTTAATAAAAGGGGCTGAATTTTTATATGAGATAGCATACTATGCTCATAATGTTTTGTCAGTGATGAGGAAAATTACATGATTGTTGTTTTGCACCAGACAACAAAGGAGCTAAAGTGAGCCACAATTCCAGGGAGCTGTGGAAACCAGCAATTTGTAGCAGATCTTCCATATAAAGAGTTTTGTTGTAGAACAGCCAAACAGATTGATCACAAGAGGTTCCTCAAAGCATGGCTAAGAGATGAGCAGACATTAATTTTAAAATTCTTACAAAGTTATGGTTTTTTTAAAGATTATTTATTCATACAAGAACTGGGGTACAAACCAGAGGTGTGGGGGCAAGAGGATTCACCAGAGGCAGAGTGGGGAACAGAATAGGCAGATGTACTGAAATACACTGCTGAGGGGAGCAATGGGTAAATCAGGAGAGGTCTGCTGCACCATGTGGGTCACCTCCCTGGCCAGGGATGGAACTCATGCTGTAGTAGCTGTGGATTGCTTCATAGTGCTGTGTCTTAACCCTTTGTGCCACCAGGGAGGCCCCTAAATTTATGTGTTTTTTTTATGTAAAAGAGAAAATAATTTCTCAGCTGCATAAAACAGATCGCCAGTGATTTAAATAAAAACATTTTTGCACAGATAAAATTACATCAAAGAACACTCACTTTTGCATTAGCCTTAGTTGGGATTTTCATGTTTCTATTCCAGAGATCAGGGAAGACATGCCTTAAATTTTCTTAAATCTGGGTATGATACAAAGAGGAATGTCAGCAACACTTATTTTGTGTTGGCTATAGGATTTCTTTTCTGTTTGTAAATTACTTAGAGGGTTCTGATTTTTATTTCTTTCTATGTTCAGCTTGGTTTACCCTCTCCCAGTTGACTTCTAATATTTTGAATGATAGAGATTCTGCTGACCACTGTTAATAAACTCCAAAGAGAATTAAATACTCCCCTCCTCCTCGTTTGCAGTATGATTTAGTTTAACCTTCCTTTGTCTCTCTTTTCTCTACTCCTCATATCCCATTCAGGTATCAGATCCTTTGACAATTGTTATCTTGCCCATCTGGGATTGTTTGGCATTAAGCTATGACTACAGCATTTCTTCTAATAAATTAGATTTTTAAAAGAATGCTACCTGCTGAGAAGCAAAGTCATTACGTAGTGTGTATATTTTCAATATATTGCTTTGAAAATCTCCTTAACTGAATGTAATAGGCAGTTGGAATAAATTTAAAATAACCATGTCATCTCTAGGTTTTAAAATCATTAAGTTAAAGATAGATGTTTTAATTTTGCTCCGTTTTAATTTCCTAATTCACATAGTATGATACTTGTTTTATGTAATCACATATGTATCTTAAATCTGTAGTTGATATGTCACAATACACATTTCTCCAATAGAATATTATACAGAATTGAGCTTTATTTTATAGCTGGAAAATTAATTTTATAGTGATTGAACATTCCCTTTGTAAATCAGCACTCTTATTTGCTATAAAAAACAAAAATGTAGCTGACATGACCTTTTGTCATTCCTGTATTTGAACTGAACAAACAGGAGTAGAATGAAAACAAATTGGAGAATTGTAATAAAAGTAAATACATTTTTCAATTGTGTTATATTTTTACTCCAATAGTTTTCAAAATGGTACTTGCAGTAATTGGAAAAGTTGAATAAAGTAGGAATAAAAGTGAATGCTAGATGGGAGGAATGACAAAACAACTTTATAAATTACGCATGTTCATGCAGTTGCTGAAATTGTTTATGAAATTGACACTGAGGTTCCTGGCAGCCAAGACAACGAAAGAATGTAAAAATTCCTGTTTTCAGAAAAAATATTTCATTTTGGTTCTGGGAGGGGTGGAACACTGTATTTTTACCTAGTTCTAAGGCCTTAGAAAAATGTTTCATATGGTTTTAAGGGACAATTAGCAACAGTGCTCTCAGTGCAGACTCTTGGAAATTTCAAACATTAACTTCATGTTACTTGTTTTAATTCTGACTTTTGGTGAAAGATGGAAGCATTGCATTTAAGCTTCAGTAAACAAAGGCATTCCTCAAGTGGGTCGCTTTAATCAGTAGCCTTCTGATGTTAATCATATATATCCCAATGATCAAAAATCAGTAAGATTCAAAAAGAAGGTGAGTGTTAAAAGAGATTTTTTCCTAACTATTAAGGAGCTTGGTTAACTTTTGGGTGCAGGTGGAAAGTTAACCCAGGTTAAGCATTATAAACAAAATCTTCATTCATACTTCACACTGCTTCTTTGGGGTATTGTCATTCTTTGTGGTGTCAGATTTTTTCAACTGCTTCAGGACTAATTTTTTAATGATTTAAATTATCTATTTTTGTTAATATCGCCTGGTTTGTAGAATTGATTTTGTACATCTAGTGGTATCTCTGGAGACCCAAAAGTTAGTCTTTACTACTTTAACAAATACTTGACTGTTCCCCTTATGGCAAACCTTGCATGAAGGGTTACAATAGTCAGGTTGACCTTGCCTTTGTGGAATCTCTGCTCAAGTTCTTTTGTTCCTAAATCTCTTGTTCATATCTTGAGATTTACAATGGTCATATTTCCTGCACAGCTTTCACATTTTGAATGTCTTCATCCCCTGCTATATATCCCTATCCACTATACTTATTTATGGAAGGTGTGGCTATGGCATTCCTCATCCATGGGACTTTAGAAATTGGGATTACTAATGCCTATGTAAACCATGTATATGTTTCAGGACTCAGAATTGAGTGAAACATTTCTGGAACACCCATTAGCCCCAGTATCCTAGATGTGTCACCAACTCAGAAGGCAGGTCTTTTTCTTGTGAAGTTGAACATTTCATAATGAGAAATCCTGTATGCTTGTGAACTTCCAAGTGAAGCATAAAATGCAGAAGTGGAGGGCCTCCCTTAGGGGTGCAAGCAGTTGAGTGCAGCGCTGTGAAGCTGTCCGCAGCCTCTGCAGTGCCGGTTCGATCCGGGCCAGCCGGCTAGGGTCCCACATGGCACTGCAGACCTCTCCAGTCACGCCCGCTGCTCCCCTCAGCAGTGTATTTCATCAGTCTGCCTGTTCTGTTTCCCGCACTGTCTCTGGTGAATCCTCTCACCCTCCCGTGCATCTGGCCTGTACCCCGGTTCTTGTATAAATAAATACATAAATAAATAAATAAATAAATAAATAAATAAATAAATAAATAAAATCAATCTTAAAAAAAAAATTGCAGGATTGGAATAGAGATTAGAGTAGACTCTGTGAAAGAGCAGTAGTAAATGTGACCTTGAAGTTTTCTTTTTCCAGGTACTTGAATATTTTCTTTAGTTTTGGTTGTGAAATGATTACTTTCTAGTTAGATAAGAACTTTAAAAATATACTCTGTGAGTAGATGGTCTATAAGTGGGTCACTTAATGCTTTAATGCAGCTTGTAGCAAAAGGGTGCTCTTGTGAGTGAGCAAGCCACATAAACATTTGTTGACTCCTTGTGCAGCTTCATGTAATAGTGTAAATATGTTATTGTTGTAAAGCATTCATAGATAAGAAAGAACTGTTGGCACATTATCTTCATTTTACAGATGCCATTGTACATGTTATTCTCTCTACTTCATGTACTTAGCAAGCACCTTCTTATCGTTCAGGACATGACACCAACTCTGCAAAGTCCTCTTAAGAAGGTAGATGGTCTCTTCCCTTATCTTACCCCACTCTTTGTACTTCCGCATTATTGCATCGATCCCACCCATAAGTGGGATCCATCCATTTCCCCCCTTGTAAACAGTGAGCCTCTCAAGGGTAAGGAAACTGTGTGTTCTCTATTTTAGTTCTTAGTTCCTTTATAACAATGTGAATGTGAGGGATGCTTTGTAAATAACACTTGGGTGAACACTGTGTGGTGTGGAGGCGAGGAGCTCTTAAGCCACTTCCTAAATTAGCATGTTAAATAAGTAGTAGTTAAGAATAAAATTTAGTTTCCCATTATTAACAGTTTATTTGGCTTATCAGTTACTTGGGAAAAGCTGACCTGAAGACAAGCCATTTACCATCTCTGTCACATTCCCTGACCCATCCAAATGCTACATGGTAAATATGAAAGGTAAAGAACAATCCTTTGTTTTGTCAGAAAGAGGTTATTTCAATTATGTCATCATTCCTGAACTCCTTTACCATGTGAAATTACAGATTGGTATAAAAGGACAATAGATAAATAAATGAATGTTAGAGCTATTTCTCTTGTCTTTGAATATCTTTTTTCCCAACTCCTATTTGGTACATTTCCTGTCACCCTTTGACAGTGTGTGTTGATACCCCATCTCTGAACCACATGCCTTTCCGTATCCTTCTTTCTGTCAGAACATCTGGATAGTGGTCTGTTTCTCCCTGCTCTTAGGACCCTGTCCTGTCGAAAACTGGTTCCTTATTTATGTTAAAGCTTAGGGCACTACTGCGTGTGTAACCACCAGCCTGTCTTTGGAGTATTTGTGTTTGAGTGTCCAGTGGATTGGAGCTCCTGCGTGGTGTGGTGTTAGATGACTGAAGCTGTAAAAGAAACTGTCTGAGGGCTGGGAGGCATTCCTGACACCCTTAAAACTACTCTGCTGGGGAACATTCCAGTCTGTGATTAACAAAGCTCAGTCATTTGCTTGGTAGTTTGCACACACCATAGTAGGAAACATATAGAAGGCACAATGCAGTATTTATGTGAGAATAATGTAGATTATTAATCTAGGTTGCAAAACCTACCTGCGAATGGTTTTATGGTTTTGTGTAATTGCCTTTTCTTTGTGTTTGCATAGAAAGCATTACGTAGCTGGAAGATGATGGCAATTATAATTTATTATGCTGTAATTGTTACCTAAATGTTTTTGAATAAGCAAAAATCACATCTGTTTAGGAATAAGTTGCACAGCAAGAGAATTCCCTTTGAAATGAATGCCGTGTTCTCATATTCTGTAACTGTACACATAAAACAACATATTTATTTCCCCACTGAGTCCATTACATTCCCAAGTCAAACTGCATCCTCTCTTCCCTTCCCATATTAAACCCTTTGATTTAATGGAGGTTTTAACTACTGGTTCTTTAGGGAATTTTCAGTAGGCTTTGCACAGATTAGGTTATTGGAAAGTATAGTTATTTGCTTGTAAAGTGGCAGTTCTGTGTCAAAATTGATTTTCTCTGGAGCTGCAACAGTAAAAAAGATAAGCTTCTGCTTTGCATCCAAAATGTCCTGATGTTCCTACCATGATAGTTTTCTCTTTGCTTTTTGCTCAGCATCATTCAGTTATAGGCTGGTTTGGATAGGAGGATATAAGCACATGTAGCCCAGAGGACTTTGATATCCAGTGGTGATAATAGACAAGGCCTCTCTTCCATTCTGGTCGCCACTGGTCTGTGACAGCCAGTGTTCGGGGCATGGCGAGGAACATAGTGTTTCTTCCTTTCCCTATTAAATAGGAGATGCATAAGCTTGAAATGGTTTTTGTTTGTTCCACGGAAATGGAGCAGTTGAAATAAATACCTTGCCATGCCCAGGCTAACAGAATTTATCTTCCATTATAGATCTTGAAGACATATGCAAGAATAGTTTACTCCTCTAAATTTACTAGGCTACTCACTTAGAAATGATTTCACTGTGTTAAAGAGAGCAATCATAGCTGGTGTCATAACCTAGAAAAGCTTTGATAGCCAGAAAGATGTAGGGCAAAATATATTCTCTATTTTTCCAATCCCTGCTCATTTGAGTTCATGCGAATATCAGACAGTCTTATTTTATTTTTTATGCCTGCCCTAGTTGCAGGTTAGCAGCCTTTTAACATGGGCCTTAATCACTGATCTTATGTACTTTCATACTGCATATATCTATACTTTGGCCCCCAAGAGATTATGTTGGTCAGAATCAGAGAACAACATATGCTGTATCAGTTCATTACACCTCACTCCCAGTGGAGGGTACAATATTTGAGTGTCATTTGGGGGACATTGCCTGTATATTTTTATGAACACTGACTCCCTACTTATTTGTTTAGATAAACCTCAATTTTATCCCAGGCCAGGTGCCCCTCTTAGTTTTTTGCATATCTGGTGTACCTTGAGTCTGTAATTCCAATTTGCAGTCTCAATAGTGTTCTGTGCTACATAGTTCATTCAGTTAGTTTTGATCTCCTGACTTTGATCATCAGAATTTACTGAATTGTCTTTGTCTCCTATGTAGCTGCCCCCTGCTTCAGAGTTTGGTTGTCACTACCTGCTTATAGATATTGGCCCCTCTTTTCCACATTGTGAAATCTCAGTTTTCCTTCAACTAGTCTCAGATGTTGATGAATTTGTGAAGGTGTATAACTTTAGACTTGTCAAAAAGTAAACAAAGCAGACGTCCATGTTTATGTTTCAGGTCTCATTTGGTTACCTAATAATTCATAATATAGATTTGAAGAATTGAATCAAGAAACCTAGACTTTTAGTTTATCTTTGTTCATACTTTTCATTATAGTTTATATACTCCATGCATCTTACTCATCTTTGTCAACTTACATGATAGTTAATATACATGACTGATAACTTCCAGTGTTCTAAACACTAAGGATAGAGGGAAAAAAGAAGAAAATACATACATTACCTTTGCAAATGACAAAGCTAAAGCCCCAAGTTCTGAAGCTATTTACTGAACTATGCAGCTGGCCTGGGGCAGAGTAGAGTCTGCAACCTATTTCTAGGAGAATCTTCCCCTACACTACTTAAGGTGAGTTCTCTTAGACCTGTAGGACTTGTCCCTTCTAAGTTCTTATAGTAGTAGACTTAAACATTTGTGTTTCCAACTGTCATGTGATTGAGGAATTCTGGTGATGAAAACTATTGGAAACCATTGCACTTTTAACTTTGGTGAATAATGTGGTTTTTTGCTTTGCCAGATATTTAAAACTACCTGTATTTTTATACTAAAAATAATTTTTTTTCAAATTTTGAAGAACTCACAAAGTGCAGAAAAGAAAATTAAAGTAGCAATCATTCTACTCTTTTTCTATATTTCCTTTGAGTAGATGTAATGAATAATAACATTGTCAGCATGTTCTGCATATAGTTTATGCCTTGCCGTCTTTGCTAGCAGTGTATAATCAGCATATTCCTGCATCATGAGATATTTTTCTAAAACATGATAATTAAAGACTATAATTTCAAAGTATAAACTTTATTTAATCTGTGTTGTTCATGTATATTTGCCTTCTATATTCAGTTTTGAGATTTTTTTAGCCTTATCACTATATAATGTAATAAATCATTATATAGAGGGCCTCCCTGGTGGCGCAAGGGGTTGGGATGCAGCCTGTGAAGCTGGCCATGACCACTGCAAGCACGAGTTCGAGCCATAGCCGGGGAGAGACCCACATGGCGCAGCTGACCTCTCCTGGCTTGCCTGCTGCTCCCCTCAGCATTGTGTTTCAGTCAGTCTGTCTGTTGTGTTCCCCACTTTGTCTCTGGTGAATCCCCTTACCTCCGGCCCCCCTGCATCTCTGGCCTGTGCCCCGGCTCTTGTATGCAAGAAAATAAAATAAATCTTTAAAAAAATTTAAAAATCATTATATCCACACACAGAGAGAGAGAGAGAGAGAGCGCTAGCTAGCTAGCTAGCTAGATACATCTGTTATTGTTTTCTTAGGTTAAGTTTCTGTGAGTATTTTGCTGTGAGTGTTTTCAAAGTAAATGAGCTTATTAAAGCTAATGCATATTACCATGAGTCTCCTTTAACCATCCCTTTTTCACACAAAATTCAAGGTATGGAATCCTTGATTAGATTAACAAGTATCTAGTACCTTAAGCCAAATGTAGCCACAGAGCTTTCTAGTGAAGTCCCCTATACTGCTGAACTTCCTGCTGAGGGAGATTTCAGAGAAAAGATGGCATTTAATCTAAATCTTGATGTAGGATCTCAAAAGGGTATAAAGGCGAAGAAGAAATTTCCAAGCAAAATAAAATGAAAGTGGGGGCCTCCCTGGTAGCACGGGGTTAAAGACAGTGCTATCAAGCTATGATCGGCCACTGCAACATGAGTTTGATCCCCTGCCATGGAGCTGACCCACATGGCCCAGCAGACATCTCCTGTCTTGCCTACTGCTCCCCTCAGCAGTGTATTTCAGTAGATCTGCCTGTTCTGCTCCCCACTCTGTCTCTGGTGAATCCTCTCACCTCCCCAGAGGTTTATACCTCTGGCCTATACCCCAGTCCTTATATGCATAAAAAATAAATCTTTAAAAAAAATAAAAATAGGGCCTCCCCGGTGGCGCAGCGGTTGAGTGCTGGGCTGCAAAGCTGCCCCCAGCTTCTGCAGCGCTGGCTCAATACCCGGCCGCCAGCGAAGGTCCCACATGGTGCGCAGACCTCTCCTGCCACACCCGCTGCTCCCTTTAGCAGTGTATTTCATCAGTCTGCCTGTTCTGTTCCCCACTCTGGCTCTGGTGAATTCTCTCACCCTCCCACACTTTTGAATGTACCCAGTGCTTCTATAAATAAATAAATAAATAAATAAATAAATAAATAAATAAATAAATCTTAAAAATAAATAAAAATAAACAAAGTTTAGAGGGAAGACTTCATTCAGGCTATACAGAATCACAGAGCTCATCTAGTCTAGCGGTTATAAAATATTTTAGGCTGACAGAACTTTTTTCAAATTAAATTCATGTAGCACATCAAATCAGAAAATTGATCCAAGTGCAGAATCTTCTTTAATCAGTGGTGTTTGGGGCAGTTCAGAGTTGGGCTTAAAGTCTGCTTTGTTCAGGTTCCCTTGAATTCCCTATACAGTTTCTAAGATAAACCTATGAAACCCAAGGTCAAGTTATTAAAAATAACTTTGAAACCAGTCATTCCAGTTTGAAATTGAGGACACTGAGACAAAGAGAGAACATGATTTCCTCTACGGGAGATATACGGAAGTACCATCTAGTGCTTTTACCCTGGCCAAAGAAACTGTTCCAGTGCTTTACCTATATCCACTCCCACACAGGCTGAAAGAGATTACTTTTATTCTGCTAGTTTATGTATTGTTGTAAAGTTTCAGGAGATTAATATGTGTATTAAATTCTGTAAGATGTTTCCCCAATCTATATTCACCATGTCTGACTGAGACTCAAAGGATCTGTTTAATGATATCCAGATTCCTATTAAATCACCACACTGGCAGAAATACCTGGGCTCACCTCCTTAACCCAAATTAACACATGCTCTTACCGGTCTCAAATCTAAGTCAAGTTCCTAAGATGAACAAGTGACTGGGAAGACACAAGAGAAGAAAATTAAAATAAATGATAGGGTGACCTCCTCACACCACTCATGGTTTCTCAATTAACCAAAAGCCAGCCAGCTCCACATTGTTCTTCTTTGAGTAATAGGTTTCACCCTTCCATTTAGTGCCAGCCCACACGGGTGCACACACAGAAACATACTTTGCTAATCAGATTGGCAGCAAATAGAATTAAACCATTAAGGCAATTAAGCAGTTCTTAGATAACATTTGATCAGTTCAATGAAAATGCAAATTCATGCTTCTTTTAGAGAAATAAGTTGATGAAAAGTCATTTAATGTTCCATAATCTTCATTAACTTTTTTTCCAAATGAAGATTGCAGTGTTTTAGGCTTAGAGCTACACAGATGGAACAGACTTTTTTTGTATTTTTCTGTTCTACTCTGTTCTTCCTTTTATAACCCACCATGTTTTACTGCCTCCAGACTCTTCTGGCACTTTGGGTAATCATACTTACAGTCTCTTCTTTGTACCTCAAGGCACGCTGTGTTCATTTTCTCTGACACATGATGACTCATGCGTTAAACACCTTTTCAGACCTTGAGTTCAAACTGTATCTAACAGCATTCTGAAATGACTGTGCTTGGGTATGTCTTTGTTGTAGATACATTTCTTGACTGCTTCTCCTTCCCTTCTTTCCCCCACACTAAAGGTCTCTACTCTCACAAGCTGGTAGGGAGGACACTGCTGCTCCCGAAAATAGGTACTTGAAAGTGAGTGTACCATCCTGTGTTTTCACTACTGTGCTGTGTCAGACATCACTGACTGTGCGCTCTGCACTCTGCTACTGCACTCTAAACCCTCAATAAGAAAATGAGGAGCAAGTCATAGCTCGTGTTTCCTCCACCTACCACAGTACACTTTCTGCTCTAGCTCAGGGTTTCCAGACCTGGTGAGTCATCAGCTAGGGACTTTTGAAAATATTCATATCCCGAGGTTTCAATCCAGATTTACTAAATCTGTGTCTACTAGTTCAACTTAAGAATTTTTTTTTTTGATTTGGCTTTTTTACCCTCCCTTTTTTGCTTAGAATAATCAGCTTTTATAAAGCTATTGTCTTTTTTTCCCCTGTATTGGAGACTGTAGTACATGGTCTGACATATGATCTTTCAGTGATACAAAAATCAGTTCAATTCAAAAAATGATGTGATTGCCTTGCTTGTGAAAAATAAGCTCCTTATTTGAGAAGTCATTTTGCACACACACATATATCACAGTTGTAGTGCACTGTATTCTGCACATGCATGCATATATTTTTGTGTTTTTAAATGTCACTAGAGGCAGGTAAAATGTAAGAGGCAGCTATCTAATAACATAGTGGCCTTATACATTATATTTAGTGTTTCTCCTTTCCAATGTTAGTAAAGTATTGTAGCAAACTCTCATCAAGCACTCTGCTACTACACTCTAAACCCTCAAAAAGGTTTAGAGATTTAGGTTCACATGATCTTGGTTTACCTGCTGCAGAATTTTGAGTGTTAATACAAACATCAATGGAAAAATGTAACTGCTTCTCAGGGATATCACATTTTTTAAAGATTTATTTATGTATAAAAGAGCTGGGGTGTAGGCTAGAAGTGTGGGAGGGTGAGAGAATTTACCAGAGACAGAGTGGGGAGCAGAACAGGTGGATCTACTGAAATACACTGCTGAGGGTAGCAGTGGACAAGACAGGGGAGGTCTTCTAGACCATGTGCGTCAGCTCCCTGGCCTGTATCTACTGGATCTACTCATTCTGCAGTGGCTGTGGATTGTTTCATAGTACTGAGACTTAATCCCTGAGCCACCAGGGAGGCCCTCACTGTGGTTTTATGTTGGTTTTTTTGTTTGTTTGTTTGTTTGTTTGTTTGTTTGTTTTTAGCAGCTTTGAGCTTTCCTAGTTCATTACCAATATATGTTAGTAGGAGAACATATCATGTCAAACCTGTTTTGAATATACCTGAGCTACTGTTAGTCATGAAGTCAGTGGTGCCACCAGTGTCACAGGGAAGAGTGATATTTTGGGAAGCTATTGAGCTCAACATTGCAGGAAGTATTTTTCACATAGGCTTACATTTTCTCTATTTGAAAAGACTTTTAAAGGGTGATGTTTTTGACATATAATGTCCTCAACGATACCATAAAACCTTATTAATTTGTTAAACAAAAAGTAGTTATTTCTGATTCATTCTTTTTTTTTTTTTCTTTACACATAGACAAACTGGGATATAGGCCAGTGGGTGCGGGTGAGAGCATTCACCAGATACAGAATGGGGAACAGACAAAAAAGTAAAGTTATAAAGGATATTACAAAAGTTTGTAAGGGGAAGATTAATCATCTTATGTTTTAGCTAGTTAGTAAAGCACCAACTTTTCAAGTTCTTAAGATTCAAATGATAGAGCTCCCTCCATTAAATTTATCCTCTAAGATCCTTATTAGTTAGAATTACATTTTGAACTTAAGGATAATTCTGTATTTGTTTTTTAAAATAATAAAAGCATTTAGGCCTTAATTAAATGGAGACTTCCATTAATTGGTCTAAATTACACTTTATTTGTGTGCATAGTTATATTTACACTTACACATTGGAGCATGAAGAAGGGGGAAACTCAGCAAGTGTATTGTATTTCTGTTCATAATAATTTCTCCATGAACATTTGATTAAATGACAGAATCATATATGGCTAATGTTGGCCATTAGTGCATATTTTTTTATTCTTTAGGTATAAAATTTCAGTCAGTACCTTTTTTGTTTAATTTTTACACTTCTTGAAGACCTAAGGAATTTCAGTGTATGTTGATCTTTGTTAGGGAGTTTTCATGGTTCGAGAGTTTTTTGTCTTAAAATAAAATAGAAAAATAATCTTTTGAAATACTAGTCTCTCTAGAATGTTTAAAATTGGACTTGTGAAAACATCATGCATTGGTGAGTTCTAAAGAAATTTTGTGGTGGTCTTTCCTGCTGTCTTCATCCTATCTCCATCATCATGTTGCTAAAATTTTATAATCAATAGTTTTAAAATCAGACAGTATAGTAATATTAAGGCTTGAATTTTTAAAAATTTTTATACTGGATGATGGTATTTACATCCAAATGTTCAATTATAAAACCTACCATACCAAATTCCAAAAGGAGAGGCTGATAGAGACTTCTGATATTTATTTATAGAGCTCCAGTGTTTATACAATACCCTGAAAACCAAACACATTAAGTTTATAGAACCTACAACAAGTGACAGTTATACTAAATTGGATTGGATACTGTAACTTGTTTTAGTCTTGAAAAACACCATTATCTTCAAGTGCCTATACCTACTCCTGTTTGCTTGCCTTCATGTTAATTTAGTGCATCCTTTTCCTGTTCTCTCTATCCCTCCAAGCTAATCTTGAATTCTTCCTTTTGCATGTGCCCTTCTTTCTGTCCACCATCCACTGTCTATTGTGGTTTCCGTACTAAAGCTTCCAGTTGTATTGCCTTGCTTATTAACTTTCGAGACACTAAGCTAGAGCAAATACTATTGCTTGTATGTCCATCTGGGCTCATCCTCTTTCTGTCTTTTGCCTGACTTCCATTCCCTGCTCCTTAAGCTCTTCTCCTAAGGAATCAGAGAAAGCGAGTGGGTGCATGAGTGAAGTGTGTGTGTGTGTGTGTGTGTGTGTGTGTCAGTGTCAGTGTCTGCACAGGGTGCATGGTGACTCTTTTCTGAAGGTATTCCCTTTGGCCTCATCTCCATCCTGTCCTAGTAAATCCTTCCTTTTTAAAAACCAGCTTTTAATACAGGTCTTGAAGAACAGTTTTCTTTGAACTCCCCTGTGGATATAGAGAGGAATTTATCAGTGAATCTGCTCTCATTTAGAAATGGAACCTTTGGAGACAAAATGCTCCTTTCCAGAGGCTCACTCAAGTTCAAGGAAACCCACATAATACTCCAGGTTAGAAAGGCCCCTGCACCACTGAGTAATGTACTCATACTGCCACGTGCTGGATTGTGCAAATACAGAGTATGCGGGTTGAAAGCCTTCCACATGCTACCTACCCATCTCTCACCACTTTGAATTAGGAAAGGGTGACAAAAGCTAATGTGTTCCACTCTGTTTTAGTAGTCTCAGTGTCTTCCTGTCCTCATGAGGTTTCTGACCTTTCATCTGATGTACTTTGTAGTCCTCTCTCCTTCTTCTTTACCAGGAGCCCTAGGGATCTGTAATGGGCTCGCATTAATTGTTTGTTGAAGGACAGAAGTGGTTCCTGGAAAGCAGATTGGTGATCCCCAAGAGAGTAGCAGTGGGTAGGGGAAGGGAGCAGAAGTTGATCTAGCAACTGGACGGGATTGCACTTGCATGTGCAGACACACACAGACATACGCTTATACATTCACACATACACAACTTAGCTGCGTCTCAACACTATTCTGGATTTCCTAGTTTTCCTTTGGCCACATTCTACTGGGGTTTGTTTTGCTAGCACAGTAAGTCAGTGTAAAGACAGAGACTCTATCCATCTAATCCCCTGTGGGTTACAGTAGTTTTAGATAGAAGATACCCAAGAGAATGCTACATAATTCAGAGATTTGCAAAGGTCACCTTATGGCCTCCATTTCCTCTCTAAGGAATGAGCCTCTCACGCTGCATTTGTACATGTTCACTTATTGCCAGAAGGGCTTTATTGGTATTCTCTTTCTTTTATCCTCACACAGTGAGAAGTATAAAAACATCTATTTTTTTTCCTCCTTACCTCTTCTTTTTGATATATGTGCTGCCATTTATTTTTTCTCTAGTGACTGTGGTAGGAGAGAGGAAGAAGAGGCATCACTGATTTCTTTCTGACCTAACCATGATCTTTGACTTGGCCTGTTTTACATCCAATTATTCTAGAGGAGAGTGCTCAGCCAGCAGTCTCCCCACTCCAGCCTCTTACCCTCCTGAGATCTCAGGGCATGGCATTCTGATTCCCTCCCGCAGTGCCATACTCACCACCATCACCACCGCAGGTATCTGTTACTGCCTTCCTGCCTAAAGCAAGGGGAATCCCTGCAAGTCATAATACGAATAGAAGCAGAGAATCCTCCTTTCACTCAGCATTATCCCAGTTTGTCTCCTTTCTTACACTATTCTCATAAAACCCTGGAACTTCATTGCAAGATGAAGCTTATAAAGTAGTTGTAGTCTAAAGACCCCAACTTACAAGTCAGGAAACTGAGGCCAGGGGAACCATGGATGATCGCCTTTACTTGACTGTTGATTCATATGTACCTGACTTTGACCTATACATCAACATTTTACTCAATGGCTGTATCTCTTTATATGATTCAGAGTGTCCCATGGTGGATCAGAATTGCTGATTTCTCCGTGGAAATGGTGGCAGTGTGGGCAGTCTGTGGGACTTACCCATGAACTTTTGTTTGGTATGTTTTAGGGTATCTGAGGTTGGGAAAGTCTAAGGGGATGCTCAGTTCTGTATTGAATGTCTTTTGAACATCCCTGCAGACACACTGCAGAGAAACAGGAGAAAAAGCTTCTGGATAATATTTTATTACATTGATAATACCATTGTTTATCTAACTTTGGTATTTGGACTCTTTCCAATCTTTCATTACTATGAACAGTGTTATATTTCAGTGATTATTTCTTTGGAATAAATACCTCCTTATGAAATTATTCAGAGAAAAGAAATGAAGCTCTTTTCTGAATGAGCTATAGATGGTCACATCTCCTTTCAGAGTGTCACAGCTTATGCTGCTCCACGATAAATGAAGGTGCCTACTGGAAAGTCACACCGCTGTGGTTTACATTTTTTAAAAGACATTTCACCATATTAAAATCAGTTCTCATGTGTGATTTATAGTAATAAAGGTTCACATCTTTGAGTTCATAAAAATATTGAATTTAGATTCTCTCTAAATTTCCTGTTAGTAGAAATTCTACTGAATTTTATTGAGTAGAGAAACATACTTTATTTCTTAAATTTGCAACAGGGAACACATAAACATTAATCAATTAATTAAAAATACTTGCTTAAAATATGAATAATGGAAGGATTTAAATAGGCAATAGAGTTTACAAATCAAATAAGACAGTCCTATGCTGATCTCTGAAGATGACCAATTACAGGAAACATACATTAACAAAATTTCCACATTTCAACCTCTCTTCAATTATATGGGTAATAAAACCCACAGAAATTTGTTTGATTTCATTGACTATAAATTAATCAGATTTGAGGATGTTTCTAATAAAAGATTGACATATGAAGTCTAAAAGCAGTAAGGAAAAAAAAAAGGAAAAAAAAAATAAAACCAGTAAGGAATAAAGCACTAGCCAAGTAATGAAGGATTTAAGAAAGAAAAGAAACTTATACCAGACAACACCAAACAAACAGCAGATGAGCCCAAAACTTGACTTTAGGCTTTAGTTTCCTGCAGTCGATGCCAAAAATGGAAACTAGTCTATGTTTTCCCTTAAACGTTTGTATTGCGTCCTCTATTAAAATGAAATGTTAAGGTTCATCAGAACAGAGAAATGTTTCCCTGTGGTGATACATGGAGAGGATATTGTGAAGAAGCTGGAAATAGACAGTGGATAGTCTGATGTGCAGAACTTTCAGTACGGCATATGTGGGAGAAATGATCTGTGTGAACCATTTTCTTTGTTAATATAAAATCAAGGCACAAAGTTAAATTATAGGTCTTTGCGGGCATTGGACAACCAAATCTATGAGTCTGTAGTGGCTTGATTAGCTATACAGGTAGAATTTGGAAAAAGCCACCACATGATCCTGAAGCTGTTGGTTCCCAACTTATCTCCATCAGAACAAAGCTTTCCTATGAGCTGCACTTAGCCATCTAGCTGTCTAGAATCAAATGATTGCTGACATTTTTCCCACTGAAAATTTGAGGAAAAACTAAATAAATAGTATAATTTCCTAGTGTATGTTTCTGGTGATCTTTGCCTTATTGTGTAATCAAGTAACAAATTTGAATAGAAAGAATTATTAACTGAATAATTCTTGTCTCAGTTATTTTGAGGGTACCATATTTTGTTTATACATATGTACCATAATCATGAATTTTATAAATAAAATTGTTCCTATTTCATATAATAAAATTAAGCATAACAGAATTCAATGGTGTTCTATAACCACTAGCACATAACTAGTGATTGGCACATAAATCAGTTTGAAAATCTTTCTGAGGTGTCACTGCTGAGCACTGTCCTAGCTTCTGGCTTTAGGATTGGGGTTGTCAAATCTAACTTTTGGTTATGCAAATGAAAGACTTCAAATGCATTCTTGTCCTCATGAAGGGCCTAGAGCAATGCCTGTAGGCAGCTGTTAAAATTTTTAGCATGGGCATCTACCAAAGTCTGTCTTATGTTCTGAGCTTTACTTAAAATATCTGTAAACCTCACCACAACCTTGCAAGGTTCAGGGCATTATCACCCTTGTTTCAGGGTGGGGAAAATGGAAACAGAGAAGCTGAGTAACCTGGGCAGTACTGCAGAGTTTTGAAAGGCAGTGCAGAACAGCGTAACTCTCTGCACCTGCACTTCTTTCTCTATAGGCACTGCCTTGAAGAAATCAAGACTTCAAAAAGCAGTTTAGGTTCTATGCACGTGCTTAAACAGTAACTATAATGAAGTGCCATAAAACAGGATGTAACCTGAAATGTTTTTAGGGAGTTACCAATTAAAAAAAAAAAAAACTAAAAAATATGTTTACCTCTGAGCATAACTGTATCCCAGAGAATCAGTGAGTTAGTCATAGAAAGACCCTTGTATAAGTAAACAAAGTAATCTGTTGAAAAAGTGATTTAGTCTTCTCTAACATAAAAAATATTAATTTTTTTATTTTGCTTTTAATTTTTATTTTGCTATGACACAGAATTGTTGAGAGTTTTAAGTGAGGTATTTTATTGAAAGCCTCTAATTTAGATAGTGCTTTGTGTTTTGGTGTCCATAATTCATGGACTGAAAGTCTTATCTCAATTGAGGAGGGAATAATAATTGACCCAGCAGAGGAGATGATTTTACTCTTATGATCCCTCACTTTTAAACCATGTCAAAAGGAATTATATTCCAGTTGTCTATGTTGATTCTTACATTTGATATATATAGCTGTCAGAGAAAGAACTCCTTTTAAGAGGACCTATAATTAATAGATAATTAATGTTCAACTCAATGAATATTTATTGACAGTGATTAAAGTTTAGCTTGGAATAAATTCTTGCCATCCTAATCTTGAAAAGCTTTGGTTGACTTCAAAACTTTCCAAAGAGGACTGGATTTGGGCAGATTAGATCCCCATTATCAAACATCAGGTAGTAATCCCCCATTGAGAAAGAGCAGGAAAAATGGGCAATTGTTATGCAAACCCCAAGGGCTTCAAAAGTTTTTAAAAATGTTTTTCAGAATTTTCCCCGTTTTATCCCTATTAATTTTCTGCTATCAGCACTTCTGAGTATTGGCTAGAAATAGAATATCCAGCCTCAAGGGTATCAGTAGTAAAATTTCTAATTTTTTTTCCTTCTTTGTGCATTTTTTGTATTTCTTTTATTTTATTTTATATATTTTATATCATTTTTTCATTTTTGCACAATGTATGCATTTTCATCTTGGTTATAGTCCCCATACAATTCCCACCCCCCTTATTTCGACCCCTCCTGCTCCCCACCCCGTAGTGTGTCTCTGGTTTATAGTTGCTTATTGAGTTTGATTTTTACTTTATTATAATTAGTCTTTTTCCTGATCCTTATTTAGGTTTTCTAAATTCCTTCTATGAGTGAGACCGGTATTTTTCTTTTTCTTTCGGGCTTATTTCACTGAGCATGATCCCTTCCAGCTCCACCCATGTTGCTGAGTTTATCTTTTTTGATTGCTGAGTAATATTCCATTGTGTATATGTACTACATCTTCTTTATCCAGTCATCTATTTTTAGACATTTGGGTTGTTTCCAAAGCTTAGCTATTGTAAATAGTGCTGCTATAAGCATAGGGGTGCAGGTGCCCTTTTGAATTAATGATTCTGTGTCCTTTGAGTAAATACCTAGGAGTAGAAGTGCTGGATCATACAGAAGCTCCATCTTTAGCAGATTGAGAAATCTCCACACAGTTTTCCATAGTTGTTGCAAAAATTTCTAATTTTTATAAGCAAACTGGTCACTTCTAATCCTATGTTCTCCATTTTTCAAATAGCTGTAACCTGGGAAAGGCTTACAAAGCTGGTGAGTGTGACTGAAGTTCGTCTTAGAATTAACCTATGGATGCCTTTAATTATTGGGTTATGATTGTAAATAAATCTTACCAAATATTGTCAGTGTGGCTTTTATATAGTGAAGAAAACAGTTTAACTTTACATTAGTTAAAACATTCAAATGATATATAAAAGTGTTTAATGTATATTAAGTACTCCAAAAATTTACCTGTTCTGTAGCACAGTACTCAGCAGGGTACCGAGGCAGAAGTATGTATTTATCCCTTCTCAGACTTGCCCTGAGATATCTGCTCAAATATTTAGAAATCTTACTGTTTAGTAGATGAAGCACACATTGATGTTTCCATTCTTACAATAAGTAGTGAGACACAGTGCAATAGCAAGTCTTTGTTTACTAGATAGAGGAGGATATTGCTCCTCAGGTCTGTGGGAGGAGCACATGGAACACTCCTGTTCAAAAAAGAGGTGTTCAGAAAAACACACCAGGTGAACCTTTTATGGATACTGTTAATACATGTGGCTAAACTGTAGTAACAATTGCACTGCAATTGCAGTGACTTCTTTAAAACTTTTGGAGCCCCTTCAGTATTCCAAATTGTCCTGCAAATATAAAATGGTCCAGAGCCACCAGTTAAGAACCAGTAACCATCTGTAGTTACAAAGATGATTTATTTCTCATCTTATACCCTTATACTATGTTAATTACAGAAAATTCCTTTCTCAGACCTAGACTTTCTATTGAGATGTAATTGACATACATTATATTACTTTCAAGTGTACAACTCAATGACTTGCTTTTTTTATATGTATATTGCAAAATGATCACCGCTGCTATCAGTCTAGTTAACCATCAGCTTATATAGCAACTAATTTTCTTCTTGTGCTGAGAATTTTTTAGGATCTTCTCTCTTACCAACTTTCAAATATACAGTATTATTAAACTGTAGTCACCATACTGGACAAAGGCAGTTCCTACAGCTAGACAGTGCATTACCAGAACTTATTTTTTAACTGGAAATTTGTTCCTTTTGTTCCCCCCCCCACCCCTTCATCCATTTCCTACCCCCTACCTCTGGCTGCCATAGAATGTAAATATATTGGTGAAATTCTCTAGGATCAGGTTTTGATGACTTGGAAATTGTAGGGAATCTAAGAGAATCTACTTCTTTAATGTATTTAAGTCACAAGAGAGTCTGAAAATGAGAAGAGTAGGACATTAGAGATGACATTCTGGACCTTAACATGTTGATTCAAATCCTATAAAAGTTACTCACATAGAAACCTGCTTTTTTGTATGCATGTGCTATAGTTTATGTCTCTAATATCATCCTTTTTGCACCAGCACACACCACATACCTGATTACTGTTCAGATACTCTACTTAGCTTGGAAAGCTCAGTTCACTTACAGGGCCTGCAGAAACTGTAATGAACACAGTAGGAAATCATTGTTATGTTTTTTAGTAATTAGTTAGAACCAGTGAATTATGTCTAAAATGTTACTACTGTTTTTATATACTCATTTTAAAAAGGTAAGGGTGAGGGCTTATAATTACAGTAAAACTTATTAAAATAGGTACATCAGTAGGAAAAGAACCCACTGTCCTTTCAACTCAGTCCTATTCCATAAACACCATGTAAGCTCTTAGTAACAAAGAAATAGGGCTCTTCTTTGTAGTATGTCACCTGTTTTTTCTATTGCCCACAGATCTGGAAGGGGAGAGTTGAAGTGACAAAAGAATAAAAACCGTGTGGCTAATGAAGTTCATATTTTTTATTGAAGATTCTAAAAACTCTAAGACTGAATTAGAATTGTTAGTTTGGGACCAGAATAATACTTTCTTTTGTAATACATGGAAAGTTTGTGCTATCTGCCTGCTTGCTAATTGGTCAAATACAAATGTGGGGAAGGGGGTAGAAAACAGATGTCTTTACTTGTAGGGTGTTTGGATGGTATAAGGCCTTTGCTTGTAGGTGTAACAGGGATTGACAGCTCACTTCAAGGGGGAGTATGGAAGGAATCAGAGAATAAAAAGCATAAATTCTATTCCCCCAAGTTAAGTAGTCTCAGCCCACGCAGAACTGGGGAGAGGGCCAGGAAGACCACAAGACCTTTGCTCTCCCCTCTGACTTCTTCCTTAGCTCTCGGTGTGTTCAGAAGACAAATTGCAGGGATATCAGGGGGCAATATGACACCAGATGCAGCTCCCATCTGATGTATTGGCTCCTCGTACAACCTACAAAAGATAATTTTGCCTTTCCTTTATAATATTTGTCAAGCTGGACCTCCCTGGTGGCCTAGGGATTAAGTTTCAGCACTATCACCATTACAGCCTTAGTTCGATCCCTCGCTAGGGAGCTAACCCACATATGGTGCAGTGGACCTCTCCTGTCTCTCCCACTGCCCCCCTCAGCAGTGTATTTCAGTGGATCCTCCTGTTCTGCTCCCCACTCTGTCTGTGGTGCTTCCTTTCATCCTCTGTACCTCCGGCCTACCCCAGTTCTTCCACAAAAAAATAAATAAACAAGCAAACAAATAAATAAATAATTTTTTAAAAAAATAATGCTTGTCAAGCCAAGATGATTTTATTCTTTATACAAGCTTTAAAACGTTATACGAATGAAATAAAATGCCTTTTAAAATGAAATGACAAGTTTTTCTTAGTTCGACTTTCTTGATTTTTGTTTAAAACTGAGGATCACTAAGCCTAAATTTCAACTTACTAGTTTAAAAAAAAATTAAAAAGACAGTTCCTATAGCTCTCCCTCTGTAAGAGACTTTTGTGAACTATAAATAAGCTTTATCCCACCAGATTTTCTAAAACTTAGTTGGCAGTTTAGTGGGTAAGGATGGAACACAAAACCTAATGAAACTCTAACTGTCACCATGTATAAAATGGGAAGTGCAAAGATACCTACCTGTTTGTTCAGCGGGAGACTATAGCAGGGTAACAGCTTCCTTATCTTTACTGACATAATTCTCAATTTCGTGGCCCCTTTCTATATTTTCATTTCTCACAGAGTAAGAAATACTCCTTGTTGCCAAGGAATAATTTTATATCTTCCTATTTTCTTGGTACTTCTGGTGTAATTTACACCAGTGCGATAGGCCTATAGGGAAACTCTTAGGAGAATCACAACAAGAAATTTACTATATTTCCTCAAATCTTACCCTTTGTCTTTGTGTGATTTATGTGATTATCTTACCTTGAAGATAATTGATGACTCCTCTAGACTTATCCTTTTTAGCTTACCTGAATTTGGAGAACTGAGTATCATTACACTAAGGAAGGTTGCAAAGAAGAATGAGGTATAAACAAATGAAAATTTGAAAGTGTCCTGTGCAAGCTCCACAGTGGATCAGAGGATCCTGAACTGGGAACTGAGCACCTTCTTTCTAGAACAGACTGATCCTTGATTTACTTATCAGATAGGGATTTGGGATAACATTGTCTCACAGGTACCCTGGTGTTTTAATATTTTGTTAATTTTGCAACTGTGTGCTCGGAGTTGTGTTCATATTTTCAAGTTGTTTAAGTTTAAAAAGCATCTAGGTTAGGGTCCTAACCTTGCCTAGTCTCTCCTTAAGTGAGTGACTGCAAGAATCTCCAACTCTCAATAATGAGTGTTTTTTTTTTTTTTTCTCCTCTCTCTGTGCTCTGGCTCCCTAGATGTAAAAAATAAAGATATGAAGTCCATCTTCTGTATTTTGTCAGTTTAAGTAAAAAAGAACTTTTACTTCCACTTTAATAATAGAATTTTTGTGTATTTAATAGAGGCAATGATTTGGCCTCAAGCTGAGTTTAGATTTGAAAAAGATGAGAATATTAAAGCTTGTCAGCCAGCCCACAAACCAATTAAGTATTTCTGAACTGACAGAATGTGGGGTGGAGTTTTTTCTTTTTTCCATTATAGTGTGTGTGTGTGTGCACACACACACTAGATAAAAAAGATATTCTTTTTGAAAAGGTGATACTGAAAGTAAGTAAAAGTAATGGCTGGTCCTTAAGTGACACCAGCATGTAGACAAAATTTCAGACAAAAGCAATTCAAGTGTTTGAAACAGTGCTCTCAATGAAACTCTCTAATGATGGAAATGTTTTGTGTGGTCCTCTATGGTAGCCTCAAGTCATATGTGGCTGGATGGCTGGGTGTGGCTACTGTGACTAAGATCTGAATTTTAAATTTCATTAGTTTTTAGCCATTCCAATTTAGCCATCTGGGGCTATTGTCTTTGACAGTGCAGGACTAGGCAACAGTAGGTCTTGACACACATTCTTATCTTAAAAAAAAAGGCAAAATTTTTAAAGACTGCCACAGTTGTGATGGTTGATTTGAGACTAAAAGAATGTCTGAAGTGTTAGCCTGTGGAAGAAAATTAGAATCCTGCTTTGTTGTTCCAAAAGGAAAAAAATAAGATCACTTGAGAGTAATTACAGGGCAACACATTCAGGATCAGTCTGAAAAAAAAAAAAATAGGGACCTGCAGTTTCTGTATCAAAAAATGAAGATAATATTGGTCCTGTCCTCCCTATACATGTCACTAGTTGCACTAAGGATTAGATAAAATACTGTTTTGTAAGTGTTTTGAAACTACCAAGATGTTTTATTAAGCATGACTGAAACTAGGTTAAAGACAGAGATTAAAGAACTTTATATACTTGGAGTGGCCTTAAGGCTGCTTGTTCTAAAACAAGCAAAACGATTCTCTTTAGGATCCTGAACAAGGCCTCCGGAGTTTAGACAATAAACGTGTCATGCCATATGGTAAATGGTTGTATTCCTTCAGTCTTCCATCTCAAATGTTCCAGTAATTATTTCACCTGCAGAGGTTGCTATAATTGACACTATTACCTTTTCAAGTACCCAGAAAATTCCTGTTAGCGAGTGAATGAATGAACTCACAGTAGTTTGGCCATGGTAGATATTTCCATTGATGAGACACTCAGTTAGTACTTGTAGCATCAGTCAGCCCCAGGGCCTCCTGGTTCCTCTTGTTGGATATAATGGTTTCCTGGAAAAGGAACCTTGTAGGTAATGTCATAGCAGTGGCTTAAATTGCAAAGAATTTCTGCTATCTTCATGAACCAGGCATGGCACAGAATTCATTGGCCTTGCTTATACTTCCGTAGAGACTTGGGACTTTCGGCAGGACTGTAAATGTGGACTTTAGCCACCCAGCGGTGTGGCTAACTCTCTCATAAAGAACTCCCACAGAATTCATTAGCTGCATTTTAACACTGCACCCCATTCCTCTTACATCGTGGGAGTGATGGTTCAGAAAGATAATGATGGCCCTTAGGTTATTATTGATAGACCTTGCATTCTTTTTTAGCAAGAGGACATATCTTGTTCTTTTTGTTAAAATGGTAAGTGCAGAGCAGCCTCATTAGACATAGCTCCTCAGTTCCTCAGGACATGAGGAACTTCCCCCCCCCTTTCTTTTGTGCTGTCTCTCTCCCTCTCCATATCATCTGTCCCTACATTTTATGGAGAGATGTATATTTACTTTTGATAGACTATTACATATTAATGAAAGCTATAAATAAGGAACATTAGATAGCTGCATGTTAGCATCTGATCCTTCTCCTTACACATTCTTCTCTTGGGACTAACGTTACCTACCTGGATATGATACTGGTGGAATGAAAGCTCAGCCTTATTGGGCAGGTGGCCGTTTTCGTCCATGGCATGTGTCTGCATGTAGACGTTCTTGCACTTCCTTTCTTGTCAGGCCAGATTAATGTATGCTTAGGTTAAACTGCTGGAGAAAATTACTTTCTACCCCAGTTGCATCTTATGCAAATTTGTAACCCTAGCTAGGAGCCCATGCTAAATACTCACTCTTTGTCACTCTCCACATAGTAGTTGCTTCACATATTGTTCTCTCATCTTGAACACGTCATTCCAGACTTGCCTATCATACCTCATTATCTGTAGATTGCCCCGCCAAGAATACCAAGAATGTCCAGTAATATCACCCTTGATCTTACTTCCACCTCCTTTTAATAATTTTTGTCATGAATCATTATTCATGTTTTTATCATTCCTTCTGCTGTAAAAGCAAATTGTGTCCTTCTTCCTTCCCAAGGTCAAATCATGTTCTTCAGCTAACCACCCTTTACTATCTTTTCCATGACTTCATCACATCAGTCATTTCTTTACTTTTGTCTTATATGCAGTCTCCTTCACCCCCCACACCCTCTGTTTATTAACTTGAGCAACTTTTCTCCAATCTTAAAAAAATTCTACCTCATCTTGAGCCCTCCTTCCCTCCAAAGCCTAGTAAGTTTGTACTTGCTATAATCCTTTCTTCTTAACTCCTGACTATTTCCCATTGCACTGATAAAACCATTTCTTAAACCCCACCACGGACTTTCTATTCACAAGGTCCAAGAGATGATGGCAGCACCAGTCAGCCCAGCTCATGATCTTTTCCTTCTCAGAGATTATCATCCCACAGCATCCCTCCCTGCCAGTCCTCATTCTGATCCTTCTCACTATTGTTATCAGGTCCTCCCCTCTTCCTCAAATATCTAAGAATCCCATTGTTACTGAAAATGGTACATAATAGCATTGGCAAGAGAGCCCGATAGACCTGAATAAAATGCTGATTCCCCGGCTTATTCAGTTGTGGAAACTTGGGTAATTTATTTACTTGTTCTGAGTATTTCTTCATACTTGCTTCAGAGGGCTGCGAGGATAAAATTAGCAAATACAGGTCTGGTTTTTAGCATAGTTCTTAGCTAAATGCTTCTCACTTTACTTTCTTTCTCCCACTAGCCAGCTCCTCATTTTCCATCTTTATCCATTCTGTTCCTGATCTCTCTCTTGAGTCCAAAAGCCACACCATGAACCACCTGCTGCATGACTTTCTCAAATATAATAGGAACCAGCGTTGCTTTCTCTCAGAGAACCAACCTCCCTCCCTTCTTCCCTCCCTTGCCTCCCTTCCCTCCCTTCCTTTTGTGACAGGTCCTTGGCTCTGGGTCTTTCCTTGCATTCTAATGCCACAGTCACTATTCCTGTTGCTGTTCCCACATGCTTAGATTCTTGTTGTAACCACTGAAGTGTATCCCTCTCTCTATTCCATTGTAAACATTCTCCCTAAAGCTGTATGTATCTGATCAAGTCATTCCTGCTCAGATTCTCTATTGTACCTCCCTGCTCCCTGTGACCTTTTGAAGTTTCCATAACCAATCTGTGGTTCAGGAGCAGAACAGAAATGTTTTGAGGTTCTGCATAGATTAGAACTTATTCATCAAATGCTGAATAAGTTTATATAAAATAAAGCTATGTCAATAGTATAATAACATATAATGCCATACGAATCCTTTGGTGATAACTAGATGATTATGCAAAAAATTAGCTCTCTATTGAAACAGCTTACAGAAATTTTTGGAGAAAATTATTCTGTTACTTTCCCTCCAATTTTTACTTGAGGCCCAATAAAATAGGGGACTGAATTGGACAAATGAATCTCTGCAGAACATCAGCCGATTGCCTTCTGCTCACATCCAGCCAGTGTGAGGTCACTCTCTGCATGCTTTTTGCCTTCCAGCCAGCATTGAAGGGGCCAGGTCACCAACCTTGATGTAAACTGTCTGATCCTAAGGAGATGTCAGTGGTGAACTCTAGAGAAGTTCCTTGTCCAACCTAGTACAGAAAACCATGTGATGCTTTTTTTATGAGGTCACGTGTCCTTGTCCCTGCCCTCCTAACACACACACACACACACACACAGAGCCTCTCCTCCATCCTGACTGACTCAGCACTCCAAGCAGGAACCAGTGATGTTTCTACATCTGGCAGCATAAGAAGAGGCCAGTGAAGGGAGTTTGATGTGTGAGTGACAGATCCCTAGGTAACACCGCAGGGGCACTCTTGATCTGACCTGTTTTAAGCTGAAAACTTGCCAGGTCACACTGGAAATGGTTGCTGCTGGGCATGACTTTCATCCTTGTTTATCTTCTATTTTTTAAAACCTTTCCTGAAGTTTTTTTTTTTTTTGTACAAATGGATTATTTTTCCTGTGTGTGTGTGTGTGTGTGTGTGTGTGTGTGTGTGTCTGCATCTGCAAAAGCATTTATATATTCCTTTTTCATGTTTCTTGTCACTGCTGGGCAAGGTTGTAACCTTTTGATGAAGATAGTGAATCTTAATGAATTTATCATTTGCCATGGGGAGATGTTTTTTTTTTTTTTTCAAACAGTGGAAAAACATTTTCTTTTTCTAACAATATAATAGAAGCATTATATAGAAAATAATATTTTAAACACCATTTTAAGTGTTTCATTTTTTAATCCTCAGAAGAATCCATTATTGCTAGTTTGTCCATTGACACTTGAGGAAACTAAAACAGAGGCAAGTTAACTACTTTGTATAAGGTCATATATTTAGTAAGTGAGAGACCCAGTATTGAAACCTAGGTGGGGATTCTAGTTTTAGCAGTGTTCTTCCGACTGTTTTCCAGACTTGAAAATAAGATAAGTTGATACAAGCATGGAACACTGAGAAATTTCTAAACTATTCCCTTCAGCTGACTCATTTCTGTCATGTGGAAAGAGGAAAAGACTCACTCTCTTGTTCATTGACATATCTCTTTCATTGAGCAGTGTCAGGCATATATGAGGTACTCAATAAAATTTCTTGAATTGAATATAGGTTCTAAAAGCCTAATTTAGCTTGTGAATTGTCAAGATTGAACTTTATCAGTTAACAATAAAGGGGGAGTTTTAACTTCTAAAATGTGGTGGTTATAACTTACTACATATAGCCAACCTAGTAGAAAAAAATATGTATGATGCTGGGTAGATCACTGTTCTTACCTACTAACGTGTTTTTAAAGTTGTTTCAAGGGTTATATGGGAGTTTCTCTGACCTTGTATGATTTGTTAAGCTATTGTGCATGCCATATAAAGATTTCCATGATGCAGAACCACCAGATGAACTCATACACGTAGTGTAATCAGAGAAGGATTGGTGAGATTGAAGGAAACAGAAAATGAAAATGATTAATTTATAGGTAGAACAAAGGACAGAGACCACCAGGGACTGGAGGCCAGTTTGGAGGACACTGCAGAGACATCAGTATGAGGCTCAAAGACAGGCACTAATTTGTATAGCGACCCGAGAAGAGGAAACAAGCACGAGGAAGTCAGGGAAAATGAACAGACGTACTGACTAAACATAAGGATTGCTCAAACAAAGGAGGAAGTGTTGCTTAGAAAGCTTCAAAATATAATGCTTCATTGGTTACTTAACCTAAAATCTTAAAAATAATGGGTCTGTGATTTATAAGCTGTCATTTCAGGTTGACTGAGTTTAGACTATTAAAGGGTTTTCAGACCACCGTCCATTCTTAACACTCCCATGTTAATTTCCTCAAAACATTGGGACCATGAGCTCTACATAGCATCTGAGTGTTGAGATAATATATCAAGGGAAAGGGTTTTTCAGTAGTAAGAGGGCTGCTTGCTGTCATAGAGGTAAAGAAGGGTAAATGTCAGCCGGTAGTGTAGTTTTTATCAGAAATTGTTTAGGAAGGTGTGACACAGTCCCCACTTCTCATTAGACCATTTTACTGCATAATCTTTGGGTAGACTTGCTGTATTAGGTACCTAGTATTTGATTTGAACTTTGTGTTTATTCTGCATGAAAATACACTGAGCCTATTAATGCTACTTTGGTGCTTCTGGGGTGGAGAGTGGATATTTTATGTGCTATCTCTTCTCAAGCAAGATGGAAGGCCTTATAAAAGTGTTTTCTAAGGAATAACTGAGCATTTTAAAGATTTATAAAACAACTGTCCACTTACAGATTCATTTAAGTTTTACAAAACATTTCTGCTTCTGTCTTGCCTTGTCAGCAAAAGATTCTTGGATTTAAATAAATAAAACCTGGTGGGATATAATAAAGTGCAAAAAAAGTATGATGCATCAAGTCACTTCTGAAAGGAATATTGAGGCCTAAGTGATCTCCTTACTGATGTCTCTTGAACAGAAGACAGCTTTAATCTTTAGGCTTTGTGTTATTTAAGTAAGTTGAGAGATTTGTGAGTTGTGGGGTACTGCAAAATGTATCTATCAAAGATAATGATCCTATTTCAGGTCTGCACTTTTGTTGTAATGGAAGGAGACAGGTGAGGGTGTAGAACACCCTTATTCTTTCCTTAGGAGTTTCTCAGCCCAGATATATGGTGAGATTTTTAAAAGTACTTTTCAGTGCATTATAAGGAAGGAATGATTGTGGTTAGACGGGCAACAGTAATAAAGTCAGGAAACCCTGTGAACATTAAAAAGTGTTTGCTAAGTACCTTCCATGTTTACTGCTGTAAGGAATTAGTAGAGACAAAATGGAATCTCTGTCACACTCAGAAGCTGTATTTCCTGTCTTTATGAATTCTTCTTGACTTTTCCAGAACACAGAACATCCAGGCCCTTAGGAGCGAATGTCTTTTGAATGAAATGTCTTTGGAAATAGGTTCTAGAGAATATTACACAGTCTTAATAAATTAGATTTTTAATGCCTTCATTCTGTCCTCCCACCTGGTACAAGAAACTAGTCCTTTGAAAATTGCATTGAACAAGCTTATATTTTATTGGGGATGTCAGACGAAAGAGTAAGTAAATGAATAAATGAGTAAAAGAAAACTCTTTCATTCTATCCATAGCCAAGTTATCCTAAACTTACTCATTAAAACTTGCGTAGCTATGCTTTTTACATCACTATCCATGAGCACTTCAATCACTTCTTCATTATCGAGCCATCATATTACTTCAGGTGAAATGGAAACTTGACACAAAAAGAAAATTCTTTGTATGAATAATATTTATATGCAGTATAGTATATTCATGTACAAGAACAAATTCTTCATAAGATGAATTTAAGGGAACACATTTTGAATTAATCTACTATTAAATTTTTGCAATGTTTTGAGAATGGCAATTTGATAGATGAGACAAAAGAAAAAGGCTAATCTTTACTGTCCAAAAGAGACTTTATGGTATGGGTGTCATCTTTTTGGCAAAGCATTTAAATTGTATCCCATGCATTTCATAGCTCCTAACTGCTACAATCTTAACTTTCTTTATGTGGAGCACCAAGATAAGGCAGCCTCTTACCTATATGCCTTACACCAAGGCAGAGATTGGCTGTAGAAAGTTGAACTTTGGTTATACTTAGCAATTACCTATTGGAAGTCAAGTGAATTCTTGTTTCAAGTTTTGTGACTTTCATTAATGATGTGTGTCTTTTCAAAATAAATGAGAATCCAGCAAGTGAAAGCATGTCATTCTTGGCTCGTATATGTTTTATTTCACGATGGCCAAGCCAAAGAAATGGGGTTGATTTATTGAGAGAGTCAGTCTATCACAGTGGTTCTGGGGTATATGGCTCTAGAGTCAGACTGATTGGGTTTGAGTTCCACCACTGCCCCCTGCTTGTTGGAAGACATTTGTTAAGTTGCTTGTCCTGTCAGCACTTCTGTATCTTCACCCTCAATAAGTATATAATGAACTAATTCATAAGATCATCAAAAGGTCTAATTGGGGACTTTTATGAAGCACTTAGAACAGTGCCCTCACCATGCTAAGTGCACAACAGATGTTAGCCATCATTAATAGTTCTAAAATCCCAAACTTGAAACCTCCAGGCACATCTATTAAGCACAGGTTGTATCACAGTGCACATGGGCTCCCTATAGGAACCAATACTTGGGTAGGGGTGAGTAATTATTGAATTAATTAACAAACACAGACAGATTGTCCCATCCTCAAGAAGGGCATACCCTGTGGACACCATCCTGGCCCACACATCCAGAAAGTCTGAGACACTGTGCTTAAAGGATGCAGCAAGCTCATACAGGTACCAGTACTAGGAACACCCTAGTAGGAGTACCTCATAACAGAAAGCATCATAACAGATATTACAGGGCCAGGCATTGCTGTATCCTGGTTCCATAATTGTCCAGATATCAAATATGCATAAAGCCCTAGTTCTGTACACTTTTCTGATCTAAGTGCTTTTCCTGTGTTGCCTTTTTTTATTTGATTTCAAATTCAAGCCCCATATAGTCACCTCTTAGCAACATCACTCTATACACTTCCTGACTTAAACTAATCAGTACCCATTCTGGATCTGGAATTGGAGTTAATCCCACAGAAATTAAAAGTAGGAGCAGGAATAGTTCCCAAAGGAAATTTGGGGTACTGGTGTACCAAGAAAATTGAAAGGATGAGGGTGGAAAAATAGCAATGTCTATATATACGTGAGGGTGGTGCTGAGGTGGCTTGGCTCTCCATTTAGCTTAGCTTCAAAACAAATAGACCTAGGTTTGCAGGTGGGCCCAGTTCACAACCGAACTCAGTCTGGAATGGGTAGAAAATTTGGAAAGGAAGTAGCGGTTGGAAGGAAATAATATTAATTCGGTGTCCAGTCTGTGCCAGGATTGTTATACTTGTGGCCTAATTTACGTTTCATCTCACCATGAAGTAGACTGGGAGACTGGAAAGGCTAGAGAGGGACATAAAGAAAGATATGAAGTCATGAAAAGATAGCCAGAGCTGTGGGTGACCCTGGGGCAGATGGGAGAAACAGACCTCTTACAGGGGAGAATGGGTGCTAAAGGGCAAGGGGAATGCAGACTGGTTGAGAAGGGAGCTGTTTTGTGTTCTAAGGCTAAAATTCTTGTGTTTGACCTGGATGTGACGTGAATAATCACTTTTGTTGTTTGAAAAGCAGTAAAGGCAGTCAACCATGCCATAATCCTGATCTCACAACCCACATATCTTCTTTCCCAACAAGGAAACTGCTTTTAAAAGGAGATAGATGTGAATTCTGTGTGCCATGTATATGTTTGTGCCACATTTAATTTCATTAGCTATAATATCACATCGCTGTGCTTATTTAACTGCTTAGACCAGATGGTAATGCCTTCTGAAGAAAAATGGTTACATGATGTAATTGAACATGTCCTGTTGACAGAGTTACAACAACCCATTTTCCCAATTAAATGTAGGTGATTCAATAAAATGAACACAGAGTCTATTACTCTGCCACGATTTCTTGCTCAAATCATAAGAGAGAAAATGTGTTCCTAAGTGAGGAAATTGCGTAGTTATGGTGCATATCACATGGGGATCAGAATAAAGGCAGGCCTTCTCCTCCCACCCTGGACAAAAGAGGCTATTTGTTGCTACCTAGATTTGGCCTGTGACCAAGGGGCGAGACCTTGGCTTCCCTTAGTTATGACCATTTGATGCTGGTGATGACAGTGAATGTGAACATTATGAAAACTAGCCAGTATGTTCCAAAAAAACAATATAAAATGTTGGCTTTTGAATGCAATCAGTGCAAACAGTGGTGTTGACTCTCGGCAGATGAGAGTGTTGGGTTTTATGAATGTTTTCCATCAGTATGATAAAAATATGCCAACCAAATTAATATATGAAAAGAAACATGTGATGAAACTGTCACTGAAAATATTTTTGTATTTATTGGAGAAAAAGATTAACTGTATGCTCCACTCTTCCAGGCCTCCCTGATCCTGCTTATGTAACTATGACATTTACAGGTTTAGTAAAAGAAAGTAGAAGGTCATACTCTGACATTGGAACTTCTCAGCAAGATCACTAGAGTTGATGATAATAATGATCTTTAGAAACAATCTTAAGAGAGAAACTACATGAAAGAGAAGTTGGAAAATGCACTTTGCCATGTGCAGGGACTTAAATAATACCATTGCTGTGCATACATGTTTTCTTAGCTATCTTCCTGTGTGAGTGTAAAAGCTTATGATCATTCTCTCCCCTTACTCATAGAGAAGTTGAGAGTTTGAGTTGAAAAGTCCCTAAGGGCCTCCCTTGTGGCACAAGGGATTAAGACACAGCACTAAGAAGCTATCTGCAGCCAATGCAGCATGAGTTCGATCCCTGGCCAGGGAGGTGACCCACACGTTGCAGCAGACCTCTCAGATCTTGCCCGCTGCTCCCCTCAGCAGTATATTTCAGTAGATCCACCTGTTTCTAGTAATCCTCTCACCCCCTGCACCTCTGGCCTGCACCCCAACTCTTGTATGCATAAATAAATAAATCTTAAAAAAAAGTCCCTAAAGCCCACGAAAACTAAGCCCCTCATTTTATTCATGAGGTCCAAAGAGGAAAACACAAACAGCTCAAGAGATATTAGCACAGACCCATTTGTCTCCTCTCCCATTACTGCATTTGCCCTTATTCCAGTGCTAACGGGCTAAAGGGCATGAGGGGAGAGCAGTGAGAAGGAAGGCCATGAACCTGCAAGGGTTCCTTGTCCTCACTGGTCGTCACCCAAAGATGTTTCACTTTTATATCGTTTAGATATTGGGGTGCCAAATAAGAAGGTGAAATATTTCCCTCGTGTAAAATACAAAGCTTGAAACCTATGATCCTCAAGGACTCTTAAGAAGGGGGGTGAGCATAGATTATACCTCTGCCACCTTCACTCTTGCCCAGTGTGTCTAAGATATGAGCTTATTACATCTACTGCTTTCCTAATTCAAATCACAAAAAGTAAAATTGAACCAAGTCTTCTCATGGACAGTATATTTGGAAGGGAGGATTTGAAAGTATTTTAGGATGGTTGATTGAATTTTCAGACAGTGTAGTATCCCCTCCCCCGAAGCCCCACTCTAATTAGAATCTGAAAATTTGGACATAGGAATCAGAGTCATGGATATTAGACCCTGCTCTACAAGGGAGATATTGGTGGATCTTGCATAGGATACATTTAGAAAACCATCAGACTCACCTGAGAAAGGAAGTAGGAAAAGATGGCAAGGCTTGTCAAGCTGCCGCAGGAATGAATATAGTCAGGAGGAAAGCATCCAACCCCCGAACCCCTTCAGCTCTAGCCATCCACCACATTCACCTTCACCCCTTTAGGGCTGCATCTCTACAGTGTCTCTGCTGGTGACTCAGAAATCTAACCGTTCATTTAGCACATTTTGTGTTTGATTCATTTAGTAATCAAGTCTTCACTTACCATCTCTGTTTCTATTCTGAGGTGGATAGGGGTCAACCTCAAGGTCATCACAGCAGGCTGAGCCTAGAGAGGCAATCACTAGAATGAACTCCTTTGTCCCTGAAAGGGGCCTTTCTAGGAGGCTCCCCAGAGCCTGCTGCTGTGCTGTCCCAAGGCTCATGATTGCCTCTCCATCCAGCCCCAGAGGGATCTGATTGCAGCTCTGCTCTCCCCTGGGCCTTTTCTGTGCTTTTTACCCACTTCCAGCCTATCTCCTGAAGGCCTGATTGGGCTCTCCAGTTCTCCCAGGGAACAAGGATTGTTCTGTAACCCCTTTTCAGCTACCTCAGCCACCTAATCTGTCCCCTAACCATTTTTTTTTTTTTGGTTTGTTTTTCCTTGTTCTTTGAATGTTTTTTCTATACGCATACACATGCACACAGCACCACCATGAAAATCCCTCTGGATCTTTCGTTCAGCACTGCTTAATATAATTCCTGTCTTCTCCCCACTGACCTCTGACTCAGGCCCCTTTCTTTAGTTTACCTTGAGCTGGTTAGGCAAGGCTATATAGTCCCAGGTACTGAGCACTTCACACATCATCTCTCTAATTTACTTGAACATAATGCTCATGGTCACATCTAAGGGATGAGGTCAGTTTTACTGTAAGTGGTTTCTTTGAACCAGGTTAGACTTTCTTCTTCCGTGGCTTAGAGCAAATGAGGGTGTTTTTACTGAGAGGGCAGCAGTGAGGAGACATTGAGTCTCCAAGCCACATTAGCGTGCTTGTTGAGGCCTGTAAACAATCTCATCATCAAAGTGCTTTGTAATAGCTATAAAAACATAATCACAGGTGACAGTAGGCATGAAATGCATGACTCCAACCTAAGTTCTTAGAATAATAGGGGCATTCATGAGTTTCCGGATAAAGCCCTTAGTGTTGCCAGTCTTATGTCTTCCTGACTTCTAAAAAGACAACTTTGTTCAACGTGTCTAAAGGGCACTGGCCTCTTAAATAACCTCAGGAGCTGCTCTACTTGGCAGCCTTCTTCGTGAGTTTTGAGGAGCTGGCCAAAGTGGAATGGCAAACGGAGAACATTCTTGAAACATGGCATTTTACTAATTTGCTCTTCCAAAGATAATTGCCTTGGGAATAGTCACCCCCCCTCCCCATAGGGCAGTTAAGACTTATCTGAAAAACAGGAAACTGTCTTGTTTTTCTCTCACCACCATCCTTTGTGTCCCCTTGTCCCTTTCTCTCCTCCTTCCTCGTAACCTCAGAGCCCTCAGAATGTTTATCGATGTTCACTAGTTTTTGTGTTTTACGTTGTTAAATTGCTATATGAAAGTCCAGTGTTTGTTTTCATCATTCTGACTGGCTTTGCTGCACACAGTTCTTTCAAATTCCCTGGATTTGTTGAGAATGGCTGAATTTCATCCTTTCTTAGGGCAGTATAATACTCCATGGTGTATATGAGAATAGTGTTCCGAACATGGAGCCAAGGTCTAGATATTGAAAGGATAGCAGAAGGTAACTTGTGACATTTTCTCATAATTTCTTGCAATATCTGAGTCTTCATTTGAGTTTTTCTTTCTGAATAAGATGTGTAAATAGGTCAGCAACCTATAATTTATGGATTTTCATGTCTGAACCTCAGTGTATCTTTGAAAATTCAATAAAGTTGTGGTTAATATGAGCCATCTTCCTGTAAGAATCTCTTCTATTTCCCATCTGCTCTGTAGACTCCCTGTGTTGAAATATTTTATCAACTGACCAACATTTGTCATGTAAAATTTATAATTTAATTTTCATTTAATTCCTCCTCATAACCACATAGCCATCAGCATGAATGACTGTGACGACATCTTGTCAGCCTAAAGCAAAAAGACATTTGGTATTTAGTTGACCTCTGTATCTTTGGTAGAAGCATGTGTGGTTTCTTTTAGCTCTTGCTAAATTCTGAGAAGAGCTTTCTAACCCCCATAATCATCTCCATGGACTCTGAGCCCTTGGCTTCAAAATTGTGATGGTAGGGAGAAACTCCATTTGTGGATTCTTACTTGACAAGCTGGGTAAGACCTTCTGAATGTTGGGTTTTTCTAAATAGACTTGTTACGCCAGAGAACTGGATGCCTTTTAGGTAGGGAAACTAACTGCGGTGGGTTGGCTGTTAAGATCACAGTGCACGTTTATGTCAAAATCACTTAAACAATTTTCTGTATGTACCTGTCAGGTATAAGCCAATAGGGTGGACACCTAGGTGCTACAGAATGAGATGAAAGTTGCAGACCCTTCCCTCAAGAAGCATGTAAGCTGTAATAAAAATTTTGTACATTCAGTGGTAATGAATTTAAAAAACTGGTTGTGTTGTAAGACTTCAGAAAATGGGAGAGAAATTATTTCTTTAAAAATATAGAGACCCAGAGGTATCTATTGAGGTGAAGTTCATGAATATAAAATAATAATTTTAAAGCGAGCAAATAACTGGCACTTAGTTTGTGCACAATACTATTAAACTCCTGCCTCTAGCTAGTTCCAAAATAGTTCCATCATCCCTAAGTATATCCCTTTACCCATAGCCTATACCATCCTCTCCTTCCCTGCAGTTCCTAACAACGTCTGATTTGTGTTCTGTCTTTAAAGTTGTGTCTATTGTGGGTATTTCATATAATATGTCTGGAATTTCATGATATGTGACCTATGTGTCTGGCTTTTTTTTACTTAGTGTAATGTTTTGGAGATCGTCTATATTGTAGCATGTGTCAGCAACTCACTTCTTTTTATTACTGAACAATATTGCACTGTGTGTTTGTATCACATTTGTTTAGTCATACATCAATTGATGGACATTTGGACTGTTTCTACCCTGTGACTATTTGAGTAGTGCTGCTGTGAAGATGTTGGTAATGTACCTACATGGGTATCTATTTTCTGCTTAGTAGTGGAATTAGAGAGTCAAATGGTAAAGTCTGCGTTCAGCTTTGTCAGAAATTGGCAAATTCTCATGACTGAACAATTCTAAATTCCCACCAGAAATGTATGAGGTTTCCAAATTCTCCATATCTCTGCAATATTTCCTATGTTCCACCTTTTTGTTGTACTTTTGCTTTTTTGTTTTTTATATCCACCACTGGTAGGTGTAAAGTGGGACCTCATTGTGGTTTTGATTTGTATTTCTCTATTGACTACTGTTATTGAGCATCTTTTCGCTTGTTTTCATAGATCTTTTCTGAAAAATTTCTATTTGTTTACTCACTTTTGAATTGGGTTATCTTATTTTGTTTCTGGTTTTGTTTTAAAGATTTATTTATTTCTACAAGCACTGGGTACAGTCAGAAATACGGGAAGGTGAGAGAGTTCACCAGAGCGGAGCAGAACAGGCAGACTGACGAAGTACACTACTGAGGGGAGCAGCGGGTGCGGCAGGAGAGATCTGTCATGCCATGTGGGACCCTTAACGGTGGCCAGGGATCGAACTGGCACTGCAGAGGCTGTGGGCAGCTTCACAGCACAGCGCTCAACCACTGCGCCACCAGGGAGGCCCTGGGTTATCTTTTTTTGTTGTTGAATTGTGGGAATTGTGTTTTCTGAATATTTGACCCTTATCAAATGTGTAATTTTTCAGTTTTTTTTTTTCATTTTATAGGTTATATGTTCACTTGATAATGCTTTTGAAGATACATACAAGGTTTTTGATTCTGATGAGGTCCAATTTATTTGTTCTTTTATTGTTCATTTTTGATATATCTGAATCTATTGCAAAATATAGGTCATGAGGTTTTTATCCTTATATTTTCTCCTTAGAGATTTGTGATTTCAGCATCTGATATTTAGACTGTATATCCATTTTAGGTAATTTTTGTACATGGTGTGAGATTAGTATTCAATTTCATTGTTTTGCGTATAGCTCTCCAGTTGTCCCAACACCATTTGTTGAAAAAGCTAATCTTGATGAATTTTTTCAGGAAATCTTGTTGAAATCACTTGGTCATAGATGTTCATTGCTGGGTTCTCAGTTCTATTTCATTGGTCTAAATAGATAAACTTTGGTAATGATACATGTTCTCTAATGAGAGCTCCTTTAAATTCCATACAAATTTGAGAATTTTTTTTCATTTCTGCCAAAAGACCATTGGGATTTTGATAATTATTGCACTGGAGTTGTAGATAACTTAGGTAGTGTTGACATCCTTATATTAAATCTGTAATTATGAACATGAGACATCTTTCCATTTATTTTTGTCTAATTTTTTTCAGCAAAGTTTGTTTTGTAGTTTTCAACATATAAGTGTACCTCCTCTTTGGTTAAATTATTTCCTAGGTATTTCATTCTCTTGGATGCTTTCATAAATAAAATAGTTTTTTAATTTCCTTTGTGAATCATTCATTGATAGTACATAGAAACAGAACTTTTTTTATATATGTGTGTGGGTCTAGTACTTTGAAACTTTAGCTGAATTTGTTGTATTAGTTTTGGGATTTTATTCTTGTCTTATTCATGATCTTAGGGAGGAAAATGTTCAGTATTTCACCACTGAGTATGTCAGGTGTGGGTTTTTCATAATTTTTTAAATAAATTTTATTTTTATATTCCCCATACAATTGTAATCCCCTTATTTTGACCCCAATCCCTCCCCTCCCCTCCCCTCCCCCCACCTCCCACAGAGTGTCTCTGGTTCATAGTTTTTTGTTGATTTTGATTTTCACTTTCTTATAGTTATTCATTTTCCTGGTCCCTTATTTAAGTTTTCTAGATTCCTGCTATGAGTGAGACTATCTGGTATTTTTCTTTTTCTTTCTGGCTTATTTCTTTGAGCATGATACCTTCCAGTGTCATCCATGTTGCTGCAAATTGCCTGTGTTTATCTTTTTTGAATGCTGAGTAATATTCCATGGTGTATATGTACCACATCTTCTTGATCCAGTCATCTATTTTTGGGCATTTGGGTTGTTTCCAAAGCTTAGCTATTGTAAACAGTGCTGCTATAAACATAGGAGTGCAGGTGCTCTTTGGAATTGATGTTTCTGTGTCCTTCAGGCAAATACTTAGGAGTGGAATTGCTGGATCATATGGAAGCTCTATGTTTAGTAGGTCCAGAAATCTCCACACAGCTCTCCATAGTGGTTGGACCAGTTTGCACTCCCACCAACAGTGCAGGAGAGTTCCTTTTTCTCCACAGCCTCGCCAACATTTGTTGTTGCTAGTTTTTTTAATATGTGCCATTCTCACTGGTGTAAGATGGTATCTCATGGTAGTTTTGATTTGCATTTCCCTGGTTACAAGTGATGTTGAACATTTTTTCATACGCTTGTTGGCCATTTGCATTTCCTCTTCAGAGAAGTTTCTTTTTAGCTCTTCTGCCCATTTTTTGAGAGGATTATTTTCTTTGTTGTTGTTGGGTCTCATTAGCTCTTTGCAGATTTTTGTGATCAGTCCTTTATCATTAGTGTTGGGTGCAAAAATGTTCTCCCAGTCGGTAGGGTTTCTCTTTGTTTTTGTTATTGTCTCTTTTGCTGTGCAGAAGCTCTTTAATTTGATGTAGTCCCAGCTGTTTATCTTTGCCTTCACTATCACTGCTTTGGGTGATGTGTCTGTAAAGATGTCTTTGATGTGCATATCATGTAGTGTTTCGCAATATTTCCTTCTATGTATTTTATGGTTTCAGGTCTTATGTCTAGTTCTTTAATCCATTTTGAGTTGTTTTTTGTGCATGGTGTTAGGTAGTAGTCAAGTTTCATTCTTTTGCATGTAGCCACCAGTTTTCCCAGCACCATTTTTTGAACAAACTTTCTTTGCTCCAATGCATAGTCTTTGCTCCTTTGTCAAAGATTAGTTGACCATAAATCTGTGGGTTTATTTCTGGATTTTCTATTCGATTCCATTGGTCTGTCTGTCTGTTCTTGTTCCAATACCATGCAGTTTTGATGATTATGGCTTTGTAGTATAATTTGAAGTCTGGGAGTGTGATGCTTCCATTCCCTTTTTTTTTTTTTTTTTTTCAGGAGAGCTTTGGCTATTTGGGGTTTTTTGTGATTCCATATGAATTTCATCAATAATTGTTCTATTTCTTTGAAGAATGACATTGAAATTTTGATTGGAATAGCATTGAATCTGTATATTGCTTTTGGTAGGATGGCCATTTTAATAATGTTTATTCTTCCAATCCATGAGCAGGGGATGTCTTTCCATTTCTTTGTGTCTTCTTCTATTTCTTTTAACAGTGTTTTATAGTTTTCTTTGTATAGGTCATTTACCTCTTTTGTTAGATTTATTCCCAAGTATTTGATTTTTTTTTTGTTTCAGTAATAAAAGGGGTGGTTTTTTTCATTTCTTCTTCTTCAGATTTATTGTTTGTGTATAGGAAGGCTACTGACTTTTGCCTGTTGATTTTTGTATCCTGCCACTTTACTGAACTGATTAATGTGTTGAATTAGTTTTTCTGTGGAGTTTTTGGGGTTCTCTATGTATATTATGATATCATCTGCAAATAGTGATAGTTTGACTTCTTCTTTTCCTATTTGGATTCCTTGTATGTCTTTCTCTTGTCTTATTGCTCTGGCTATGACTTCCAGTATTATATTGAAAAGCAGTGGTGAGAGTGGACATCCTTGTCTTGTTCCAGATCTTAATGGAAATGCTTTCAGCTTTTCACCATTGAGAATGATGCTGGCTGTTGGCTTGTCATAGATGGCCTTTATGATGTTGAGGTATGTTCCTTGTATCCCAAGAATTTCAAGGGCTTTTATCATGAATGGGTGTTGCACTTTGTCAAAAGCTTTCTCAGCATCGATTGATATTATCATATGGTTTTTATATTTCTTTTTGTTGATGTGTTGGATAACATTGATTGATTTTCGGATGTTGAACCATCCTTGTGACCCTGGCATGAATCCTACTTGGTCGTGGTGAATTATCTTATGGATACATTGTTGGATTCTGATAGCTAAAATTTTATTGAGGATTTTTGCATCAGTGTTCATTAGAGAGATTGGCCTGTAGTTTTCCTTTTTTGTGTTGTCCTTGTTCGGTTTTGGTATTAGTGTAATGTTGGCTTCATTGAACGTGTTTGGTATTGTCCCTTCTTTCTCAATTTTTTGGAAGAGTTTGTGAAGGATAGGCACTAATTCGTCTCTGAATGTTTGGTAGAATTCATTTGTAAATCCATCAGGTCCTGGGCTTTTGTTTTTGGGGAGGTTTTTGATTACCATTTCAATTTCGCTGCTTGTAATTGGTCTGTTTAGGTGTTCTATTTCTTCTTTATCTAGCTTTGGGTGATTGTAGAATTGTAGGAATTTGTCCATCTCCTCTAGATTGTTGGACTTGTTTCCATATAACTGTTCATAGTAGTCACTGATTATTCTTTTGATTTCTTCTGTGTCTGTTGTGATTTCTCCTCTTTCATTTTTCATAAATATTTTATTGTGTTAAAGAACATCCCTTCTGTGCATAGTTTTCTGAGTTTTATCATGAAAGAGTGTTGCATTTTGTAAAAGGCTTTTACATCATTTAAGATGATCATGAGCTGGGTATAATCTTAAAGGAAAAGTAGAATTGATACAGATACATAGCAAGGTGGAATCTGTAAATTAAGTAGCTAAATAAAGTACAGTGCTAGGAATATGACTAGTATCTGCAGAGATTACTGCAGAGTAGAGGAATAGGTAACAAGTCTGGAAAGGGAGATTTGAGTAGACTCAGGAGAATTTTGAATGCTGGAATCTCTGTTCATTGTTTTGGGGTTCCTTAGGATTTCTGAACCCAGTTGAACTAGTAATTAATGATCTCAGTTTATTGTTTCCTACTTTCCTGTCTCATTTTTACTTTTCTATTGACTTTCATATCCATCTAACACTTTTTCCTCAATTTTAGTAGTCGAATGTCATGTAGAACAATAGAAATATTGGATTTATTTAATATAATGTGATGAATTCTAGAATTTTTTTTTATATTTAGGAATAAAAACAAAATTAAGAGGTGGTTCATTTGTAGTCACAGCGACAGACCTGGTAGCACTCCAACAGCTTTTGTCAGGGCTGCAAATTAGACTGGAGGGAAGATGAACTGCACATTCCTAGCTCCCGGGCCAAGGTTCCTGAGATTTTTGCCAGCCCTCTTCCAGACAGCAGCATGGTTCCTCAGCTGTCCTTCTAGTCAGGGAGACAGATGGAACCTCAGGGGTTTCCTGATAGGCGTCTCAGAATTCAAAGTTGTTATGATGTGTGGGCTTTGAAAATGCCACACTTCAGGGAAGCTGAGTTGTGGCATCTTAGGCTTTCTTATATTTAACCTATGTTCTTTTCCATATTTGTGGCATTAATTTTTGTTTTGTGTTCCCCAGAGCCCTTTCCTGGAATCTTCATAGAGGATGGGTCCTGGCTCTGCTGGAGGCCATGCTCATTAGTCATGTTCAGAGTTTGCCTTACTGTGTGCTCTCCCTTGCCAATTCTCAGGCCAGCCGTCTTCTCCTCCCTACTCTTTTTCTAGTTTGTCCTTTCTTCCAGAAGGCAGCCATTTCACGGCATTCTGTTCCCTCCAAATAGTGGGTCCTGACCTGTGGACCAGCTCATCTGTGTCAGTGGCCAAGGCATATCAGGATGTGACTGTTTAGGTCTTTAACTAGGAGCCTCTGTCCTTTCTAGAGACCTTCCAGCATACTATTAACCTAAGTGCAGGAGTGGAAGAGCCCAGCAGCACCTGGTACAAATGTTAATGGCTTTTTCATTAGGACACTTCATCACAGAATTCCAGCTGTCCTTATCAGGAGGTGACAGTGAAGCATGTCTTGGATAAGAAGGATATGGAGATCAGTGGAGATCAGAAGTGAAAAGATGAATCTATGCAGTCATCAGAAAGGTGTTTTACTTCTAAGTTTTTGGCAACAGCAGGTATGGCTGCCTGGTAAATGCATACATCCATTGTTGCAAGGCCATTATTTCCTGATCACCACCATCTAGGAGTATTAATGAAGAAGCCAATTGTGCATGACACAATGCTGGGCTCTGTGAGCAGTGATGCAAAAAGCTGCTCCAGTTAAATTGAGTATGGATACGTGAAGTGACGAATTAAGACTTGACAGTTAACACTTTTTTAAATTGCAGTGAGCATCTGAAGTAAATAAGTGGTCTAACTTTTAAGAAAGCCTGGAACAAAACTCTAAATTTTTAAAGCAAATAGATTGATCTTTCATATTACCAAAAGGAATCTTTCTTTCTAAAAAGAGTCACAGACTTTGATGCTGGGACATGAAAAAGAGAGTTTATTTTTCTTCTTTTTAAAAAATTTGATTTGTTAACAATTAGGCAAGTCATACATGTTAGTTATAAAAGGCATTGGACAATTTTTAAAAAGTATCTAAATGAAAAGCAAAAGCCATCAACATGCCCTAACCTCCTGGGCATGTTTCTCCTCCTCCTACAACATTAACTTCTGTCACCTTCTCACTCCTTTTAAAGTACATATTTGTAAGGGTGTGTGAAATGCTTGTTTCAAATTTATATTGATAAATCATGTTTTCTTTGTTTGGCTTTTCCTACATGTAAGGTGATTGTAGTTTAGGTCTACTCCCTTTGCTTCTAGAATAAAACTGACAACCTTGTCCTTTGATTCTGCTTATTGCTTAATTCTTTTAGGTTCACTTTTTATATTACTTATTTTTATTGGTTTATTGGTCTACCACTACATACTAACCATTATGTCTTCACATTCAAGATCCTTGTCTTTTAGTTTGGGTGAACATAATCCTCCTTCTAAGCACCCATTTTACTAAGAATGTCTTTAGCAGAAGCATAGTATCAAGACTGACTCTCTGACAAGGGCACTTGCACTAGAGACTATAACTCTGAAATGAATGGGCTTTATGGGGTGTGTGTGTGTGTATGTGTGTGTGTAACCCAACAAGAAAATAATAAGTTCATTAAAATATAAATATATTCTCTTCTATGGCTTTTCCCTGAGAAGCTTTCTTAACTACTTTAACGTCTCTGGTCTTGATATGGCTTTGTTTTTAAGTATGTGACTCGTTCTTAGCTATAGTAAACCTCTTCCATGGACTGTGGTGGTATTGACTGCTGATTCAGAAATCCAGTCCCTGAAAACTTAAAACTCAGCAGACATACGCAAGGTGGGCCCCTGCTTTTGCTCAAGTCTCTCTTCATCTCTAGGAACTGAATTTTTCATGCAGTAATTAAAATTTGTAGGTCAAGCCTCCCATGGCACCGTTTGCTGCTAATATAGGAAAGCAGTGATCAGATTCGCTTATGCTGCTCTTCACTGAGCTGAGACTTAAAGGATGAAGGGTGACATTTTCCCCCATTTTGTAAATTAATGCCATTGATCTGCCTAACAAGAACAAAGTTAGGCTTCAAAATACCAAATGATAAAGAGATTAAGACTTTAAATGGCTTTCCAAAAGGCAACCTCTATTGTAAGGCTCCAAGCTGACTATTGAACTTCCAATTAGAATTTCTAATAGGCTATTGACTTAAATGGATAAAATGTTGCAAGTGATAGCTTTCAAGATGACAAAAATTGCTTCGTAAGTTGTGGAATATTACTTTATGCTGGAAGGTGAATAATAATAATAAGTTGGCCTCCCTTTGTCAAATGTCAGCAGCATCAGTGCTATCATTTTTTTCCAAAGGTAATAAATGCATTTTTTAAGAAAAAGACATATTTTTTAAGTACTTTTTCTTTTCAGCTTTTCTAAACATGTGCTCAATGAAGCCTTTCATGGCTTGGGAGATCCTTCAGTCTTTGGCATTGTCACAATGTTCTTATTTTATGAAAAGTGTCCAGTAGGGTATGTATTCTCTGTATTCACATGAACTCATGCACGCTTGTGTGTATGTTCACAGTTGGGACTGTAACAGATAAGTTGCCTATTACTGTTCTCTGCCTCAGTTTACTCTTCTTAGAAGCTACAATTCTCCACAAGGACTTCCAGTATAGTGTTATTTAGTCTAGGCTTTGTTATAAAACACTAGCTCTAATACATTTTTAAATACTAATTTTTCAAAGACCAGCTACCTCTTCTAGGATAAAGGGTTAATATTATGCTTATGTTACAGTGCATTAAAAACTCTAATTAAAACAGCATTACATTCCCATCTGCCAATCTCCAGTAATCTTCTTTAATTGCAGTAATTAAACTATATTTACATGTTCAGAATACTTGTAATTTAGCAAATTGCACTCTCTGCTCTACATTTAATCAAACAACCAGTTCCAGTATATTTAGTGTGGAAAGAAGTAATTTCAATGTTTTGATTACTATAGCAGATTTGACAGAGTAAGTGCCCCTCTAGTAGAGGGCTTGAAAGGGAAGGCAAACATGAAATATAGTCATGGTTTTGATTGTCATGTGAATGCCTAATTACATGTTGGAGGATTAACTATTAAAGGGTATCATGGTTGCACTTGATGTTTAGACACAGTCGATATTATAGATAACAGAGAATGTCTTTTAGGGGAATTTGACACAAGAAGCTAAGTTTTCTTTTTAAAAGTTGGAAAATCATTAGAACATTTCGTAAAAATGTTGGCCAAATAATATGATTGCTGTTGTGTCTCCTACCTGTGATCCCAAAGCCTGCCATACAGGATGTTTATTTTAGTTTTCCTAATCAAAGTCCTGGAAGAATTCAGTGATTGGCAACACAGAAAAATGTTCATGAGGCTACTGATTCAGGAGTGAATCCCTCCATGTTTATCTTTCGTGTTTTGTCTGCATTTGCACCTCAGTAGAAGTCACACCCTTTTCCTGTCTTTCCTACCAGATGGCCCCACCTAACACATCTCCTTAGCCCCATCTCTTTTTCTTGGATTCTTCATTTAAAGAAGAGAAATACTAATGTTGTGCATATTGATTGGATTTTAAAAAACAATCTCTTAATCACCTTAAAAGGATTTTTAAAATACCGCTTATTATTATTATCCTGGTGTTTCAGTATGAGAGTTTACGTTTATCAGTATCAGTTTGTCCGGAATATTAGGTATTGCCCGTCAAATCTGTTTTCTAAAACATGTGGATGTATTCAACATAGAATTTTAGGTGATTTTTCTCTTTTCTGGTAGCTTCTTTCTAATTATGTAATGTTAACAATATTTCCAAGAATTGTACCTCTCTCCTCACTTCTGGGCCATCTATTGTATTAATAAGGATTATGCATTAATGAAAATGAAAAGACGGTCTAGCACTCCTGTGGAATACCAATGTTGAACACTAAAGTTCTTGATGGAGTGAAAAGAAAAAGCTACAGAGGAGTTTAAAATAAAATGTAGGAGTAAGGACCTGAGGTTTTCTTCATGGTTCAGTTAGTAACTTGCTATGATATTGAGCTAAATATTTCCTTTGTTAGGTCTCATTTTGATGTGATAGAGAATAGGGCTTGGATTTTATTAGTTCATGAAGAAGTCAAAATGAAAAGTCTTGGAAGAAAATGTATATTGAACTTTAGAATGTCATAGGATTCAGTTCAAATCCAGTCCTCTTTCTCTGTTGCATTGGTGCAAATTTAATTTCTGACAAATGTCTTGATAGCATTGTTCTTCCTCCTGCTTATTTACAGAGATTCTGATTAATTTATAATGACTGCCTTAAAAATATATATTGGGAAAATTAACCCTTATGGTGAAGTTCAAAGCAAAATCCTGCTGGTAACTGCACTAAGGATGTTAGAGGATGCTAATGACATTTGAAAGAAAAAGAGAAGTAACTTGAGGTAGTAATTTGAGGGTTGGTCTAGTCAGGCTTGAAATTTCAGCTCTGCCACTTAATTGTCTGATCCCAAACCAACTACCTAATCTTTCTGAGTCTCCAATGTCTCGTCTGTAAAATGGGGATAATACTTTTCTTTTTTTTTCCATTGCCTATAGTGGTACGTTCATGTTTAGGGAGATGTGTGCACGTACACGTACACGCACACACACACCACACAAACACACACACACACCCCCCATAGAAAAAGTCTGGGATTGATTGTATGGTCTGAACACAAATAGCAATTCAAAAAAAATTTAAGAGTACCACATAACTGTCAGGAAAAAATATGCATTTGGGGTGAGGTGTATACCCAGATAATGAAATCTCAAGATATTTTCCAAGTGTCATTATAACTATGTGTTTTAGTTCCTTACCCTAACAAGTTTTTTTTTTTTTCCTGAAATTGTTAACAAAAGACACACTTGAAAGATTTGAAATCTCACTATTTATTTCACACTCTTTGCTTAGAGGTGCTAATGAGCAGCATAATAACCCACAAAATGACCCTGCATCCAAACCTTATAGAGTCATGTTATGGATAATTAAGAATACACTGTATGAAACATACCTATATGGCACCTAGCATCTCTGCTTCCAGAGCTTGCTGGAGTGACTTCAGTTCTCATTCTTGATCCTCATTGGAAATTCAGGCATTAAGATCAGCAGCCTGAGTGTATTCGAACATAAGAATCTTTGTCTTCTTGACAACTTTCTGTGTTAGGGTGGGGTTTGGGGGACCCTAGACACAGAGAGCATCTCTAGCATTTCATTCCAAATGCAGAACTTCTGACATTTACATTTCTGCTAATTTCACACATCATCTTGCAGCATATAGAATCTGGGCTCCTGCCAACAGGACTACAAACTCTTTTTGAAGAAGTGCTTTTGAGGGGTATAGGAAGGGTGTGGAGCTGCAGGGACATCTCTTTAATAGTGTTCTGTAAATGTCCAAGTGTACTTAACCTGTAAATCCTATGGAATTCAAAGGCCTCCTCTGGACTGCTCTTCTCAGAAAGTTTTGCTTCTACTCTCATCCTAATAATATGACTGATTTCCTATTTTCCAATGTTTACTTATACTGTATAATGTTTACTGTATAATGAGTTTATCGAATAATAAGGGACTCTGATTTATTAGCTCTGCATTATTCTCATCCCATCAGCTTCCTGACAAATGCTACAACCCTTGGCAGGGATGTGAGTCTCAATCAGGTGATATCATTGCTTTTTAATGAGCTCCTCTTCTCAGAATAACAATGCTACATGTAGAATTCCTTATCCTGCATTAATAATGGCTCCAGAATAAAAGGCACAAAGGCACTGGGAAAGTTGTGCCGAGAAATGGGACAGAATTCATTACCAGCTCAATATACTGCTAGTTAATAGTCTTTGATCTATCATATTTATCCTTTTGAAGCAGTAAGAAATTGTGGGCAGATCAGCAGTGAGCAATAGCAAGTATAGGCATTTTGTAAATGGTGCCTTAGTTATTTAATGCCTAGTCCAACTGCTGGAATTTAAAATAAGTGACAACTTTCTCAGAGGGGGCATGAAAAAAAAAAGTGATATTTTACAACCTGAGAAGTTAAGCGCTGAGATAGTTAGGGCCCAGCTCTCATTAGCTGAATGGTAGATTTTTCTAATTAGTTCTTTCTAGTGCAATTAGCACAAAAGAGTCTAATCAGCTCATGTGAAACCAATTCTAATGCTTGGAAAAGAATGCCCTGGGCTTCGCTTTCAGATTGGATCTAAGGATTTCTGGTGCACCTCCTTAAAGAATGGAATCTGTTAGTGAGTTTTTATGTAAAACATGAGCACTGACCTGTAGACGGGGCAAAAAATGGACAGCGTGTTGACTCAGTGCAAGTGTAGCTGGAGAATTAGTTGGCAGTTATCAGTGTATCACTGCAACTAAAGAATCTGTTTTTTCTTGATTTCTTTCATTTTAAAGTTGGAGTCTTGGGCCTGGGACACATACTGTTCAGCATGACTGCCCATCCTAAGGGCATGAAACATACAGCACCATTAGAATCAGAATGCACTTGGAGGCCTGGGGCCCTAGGGCTTGATTTTGAAGTCTCTGCAGTGCCCAGATACCCCATCAGTTTTTGCTAATCTTGCGTTCAGTGCTTTGTTTCTTCTCCTCACTCTGCCATCTCATCTCTTCTCATCCATCGGTGCTTATTCACTTTTGAGCTGTGCTCAAGTTACAGCACCCATCACATCATATCACATTTTTAGTTGGCTGACCTGGTGTCTCCATTTATAGCAGTCATTTTTAACTGGAAGGGAAACTCTGACAATATCAGGCCCTGTAGTGTATTAACTGTTGCCTAGTTCACCTCAAGCAAAAGAAATCAGTTATTCCAATAACAAAATCTATTTATTTAGTAATAAACAACAGATGAGGGGTCATATTGACATTCTTGGTGAGGCCCACATGCATGTCTTGGAATCCAAGGCTGGTATCCTGGCAAAATAACCTTTGGAGGACCTCTCCATCAGCTCTATGCCTGTACATCTCCTGTGTCCAGTACAGTAGGCACTAGCTGTGAAGTGGCTATCAGGCACTTGAAATGCAAGAATGAGAATTAAATTTTTAATTTTATTTAATTTTAATTAGTTGAAATTTAAAAGGTTCCAAGTAGCTAGTAGCTACCATACACTACAGGGCAGGTCTTCTTCCCTTCTGCCTCCTAAACACTCTGCCCCACGCACAGACAACAGTGTGCTCCCCAACAGAAGACATGTCGTCCATTCTCCTCAGCCTTGCCTTGAAACCAGTCACATTGCCCTCAGAGCTCAACACAAGGCATTCTTATTCTCTAGTCATGTTATCATTGTTTTCCACTACACCAGGATTTTGGTGTAAAGTTAGTATTAAAAAAAACTCAGAATTTATTTTTAATACCAAAATAATAATAGTTTTTGTCTAAGAGGAGGGCTGAGAGGAACTTGTCAACTGGATCTCAAAGATTGGACAGTATTGAACAAGTCTCCTAACAGCTAGATGTTTGCAAATGGCTTTTACAAACTCCCTATGCTATTTTAATCATAGTTAATTAAACTAAACAGAAAAGGTAGGTCTTATTTTGTTGTTTTACCCCCTGGAATTGATCCTGCCTAAAGGAGCAACGGAAAAAACACTGAGGCTGTGTATTTGACAGAATGCATGCTCATTTATCCGCTAAACATCTCTTGATGGCCAATTGTATACTACCAGTTGTGGGAGTCTCTGGGGTGCATAGATGGAAAGATACTGACAGCCCCCCCTGGATTATAACCTCAAGTGACTGACACATAAACAAAGATGATACTTTGTGATAAATGTTGTAAATATATTTAAAATGTATGGTAGGCTTTAAAGGAAAAAAAAAATAAGGCTTCTAAGAAGAAAACAGGTAAGGTATACTTTAAACATATGTGAATATAAGAGAGACTCTTTAGGGAATTAAGGGATTTTGTTAGTGATAAAAAGTAGTTAAGGTTTTCATGAAGGAGAGTATGCTGTAGTACAGACCAGATATGTAAAGTAACAGTATGTGTTTGAGGGAATGCTTTGACAGAAAAGAATTGTGTTATTTGGTGTGCAATTGTGAGAGTGCTGAGAGATGAGTGTGGAAAGGTCAGATCCTGCAAGAGCATATATGGTGTGTGGAACATTAGTTACGTGCTAAGTTTTAGAAATATAACAGAGCCAGGAGAGGGATGAGGCAAGAGGCACTAAGGTACAAGTTAAGAAGGCACTCCCTCCCAGGACCATACAAATTCAGGGTTGGTACTTACACATCCCTAGAATCAGTCCCACCCTAAGTGACACTAATCCAGGCTCTGAAACATGATTCTGATTTGAATGCAGAAAATGGACTTGAATTGGGAACAGAATAGGAGATGTAGCAAAATACAAATTAATGAGATGTAAAGACAAAAAGACCTAGTGACAGAAAAATCATGAAGCAGGAGAAAGGAACCCAATTGTTTTGTCACTGAATTCTGGGGATTTTTCATATTGACTGACACTGAGTTTTCCTTGACTTCTCACATTCTTCAGTTTCTGCCCTGTCGCAGATTCATACCCAATTCAAAGTCCAGCCATGACGTATCTACTAAGTCCAGTGCATTTGGCATGTCCTGAGATGATAGCTGGAGTTCTTAAAAAACATCTTGGCTTTAAACAGACCTGCTGTACTAGGAGGTGTTAACACATTCAGAGAATTCCAGTCTTCTTGGCTCTCTAAATTCAGTGACCTTATTTTAAAAGATGATCAACATGGCTTAGAACCTTTTGAGGATTAGGAGACATTTTAGCAAGTTTATCAAGAATAAGCAAAGATGACATTTGGCTAGCAGTATTTCCCCCCAAAAAAACCATTTGTTTTGGAGCGCAGCTTTTCCACTTGACAGGTTTAGAATTACCAATATTGCTTGAAGCCTCCTCCTTTCTCTAAACTCTGGGATGTTTTCAGGAGAGACTCTTTTCTTAAAAGGCGTCCAAGAATATAGTTAATTGGGAAAACATTCAAGAAAAGACATCTTGTCTCTTCAGGCCGCCTGTTGTATTCTTCCAGCATATGCTATTACTTGTCTCAGATAAGTAGACAGGTGGCTGTTTGCAAAGCAGGGTCTAATGTGCCTTTGACTCAGAGAAGTTTGGAAACAAAGCCCTCTGTACAATAAGCCTTTCACTGTTTTCTAGTGTCTTTTGATCTTACCTATCTTGCAGTCTGAAAGAATTTGTGAGTATATGGTATTGCACGGAGGGTCAATGTAGTATAACTTACCTTATCCAGCATGTATTGGGTTTAAAGACAACACCTCTAGGTTGGATGGGTATTTAAAGATCATCTAGTCCAGCTTCTACCTGGAAAATCTCCTATATAGCTTTCCCCCAAAATGGATGTTTGTTATGACTTACACCTATGGCTGGGTGTTCATATTTTGATGTGGTCTCTTACAATCAGCCTCTCCAAAGAGATTCCCTGTTCAGCTCCTGATTTATACAGTTCTTCACCAGGCCCACCCTTCTTACAAGGATCACTGGCAGTTTCCCAATTTGAAATATACTCAGCCCCCTTGAGGAGGTTTTTCCCTTTCAAAAGCTTTTCCTCTGAAAGGTAGCCTCATTTTTTCCCCCTAAGAATTATGAATTAGTGTGAGTGGGTAAAGATAAGTGACTGGGTGACTGAACAGACAGATGCCTCAGGAAGACCACACGCCTCCCTCCTGGCCGTGTGAGCTACATAAAGCTGCCCCTTTCTGTGTGTAGCCAGGAGTGCGTGCCACCAGGACATGATCTCCTTCCTCACTGTGTTTTGGAACACTGCAGGGCGGATGGTCAGGGAGCCTGTTCACACAGGGTGCTGGCAGTTCCTCACACACTTCTGCTTTGCCCTGTGCCTTGGTTCACTGTGCCGCTTGTCCCTGGATGACTTCCCTGTCCCCCTGCCATTTCATGAAACTCATTGAGGTGTTAATGCCCAATAAAAGCTTAACTTCCCAGATACCTCCCTGCTTCCCCCTGCTCAGTCTTCTGTTTAAGATGTGCCTTCACTCATCACTAGTCCTCCCATAATTCCTAAGCATATCTCTGTCACAGTCCATACATTGTTTCAAAATTATCCATGTGGGTATCTGTTTCTTCCATTAGATGGTAATTTCCTTGAGGATTGGTACTACCCCTCTCTCATCTTTGTGACTACAGCACCAAGTCACATGATAGGTGGTATTTGATAAATGTAGGTGTGTAGAAATGAGTATTCCCACAGTGTCTCAGGATTATTATTTTTTCTTTCGCCTGTCTTTTCTTTCAACTTAAATGATACTGAGTAAAAATCAGACAAATAGAAAGCAAAACTGAATCCTAGCCCCCCCCCCCCCCAATAACGGTCCTCAGGCTGTTGTCTCATTTTCCCCCGGAATGTACAGCTAGGTCCATCCAGAATGAGTACTGGCTTCTCTGGGAAAAGTATCACTAGGAGGTTTCTGCAGTACTTTGCATGATCCTGTCAGCCCCTGTACCTCTATGTCTGGAGCAGGTCTCTTTCGTTTTAGTCTGTGCCTCCAGGAGAGGACACCTCACCCTGTGGAATGTGCCAACTATGCCACTTTCCTCTCTGCTGACTCATGTCATCTTCTACTCCTGTGGTGGAAGTTCTAGAGGCTTATAAACGAATAATTCTAAGCTTCCTGAGTAGGCGCACATTAGAAACCATCCAGTGAGGGAAAAGGAAATGAAAACCCTAGGAAGATTTTAGAGATCTCCTTACACTTCCTCCTTGTAAACCTCTGCTGCAGAGTCTGACTATGGATGCTTGTGCTCCACATTCAGTTCCCACTACCTCACCTCAGGACTTCAGCAGGATTGATTGACCCCATGTTTTAATGGAAGGAACCTGAGGGCTGAAATTCAAAGCTAACTTTCTAAGATCATTCATAGCTAGAAAGGGGTACAAGCTCATACATTCAGATCTGTCTAGTTGCTTCCCATTTAAATGAAACTGCTGAAAAGGTTATCTGATATATGTCTCCTTAAGTACCCTTTAATCTCTGGCAGATAAACTCTTCAGATAATACTGTTTCCACTTACCCACCCCCATTACCACCACCAGTCTCTCATAATCCAGTGCTTATCATGTAGTTGCTACCTAAGAATTCCTGCTAAGTAATAATAAACTAGTGGGATTTCATCCTTAGATCTCTCCAACTCTTTCCAGGATCTGACCCTGTGCACTACATCTGTTGTAGTGCCAGTGAAATAGGGAGGTAGATAGAGAACAAAACTGGTTCTTGATATAGAACTTTTTTTTTTTTGGTAACAAAAAGTGGCTGTTACAAAGGGTTCTTGAATTATTGAACTACAAAAGTTCTTGAACTATTCTAAGCATTTTATATTCCACTCATTCAGTTCCTCCAAGCCACATGTGAAGTAGGTATGATTAACTGTCATCCTCTTTACAAGCAGACCAAGGCTTAAAGAAGCCAAGTAACTTGCCAGAGCAGATCTAAGACTTGATGCAGGCCAGTCTGACTTAGAGCTGTGTACTCCAGACATGGTTCTGGCTGCATTTCCAGGGTGGGGATGTGGGGAATGTACAGCAGCCTGTGGGCTTAGTGATTGTGCTGCTTGGTGCACAGTAAGATGGACCATAATCAGCACTTGAATAATAGAATTTTCATGAGTGATTAAAGTAAAAGCCAGGATTTAGAGATTGAGAGTTGATTGTTAAAGGATAAGTGATATTTGGAAGGTCTTACTGGATTTGATTAAAGTGAAAATCAAAAACCATCACAAAGATGATTATTTACTAGTGGTACTTTAAGGACTTTTTATTTTTTGTGTGGCTTACGTCATTGGCACTCCAATCCTTAAAGTCTCTGTGCTCAAAACCCAAATGTAATTGATCCTTAGAAAATCAGAGGTTCGTGCCTTCTTTGGCAAACTATTTCTGAGCTTGGTTACACTGTAACATGATCACCCTTTGAAGACTGATATTTTGTTTTATGGATTTTTTTCCCTCCCATGATGCCTAATATCTTGCCTTATACATAATAGATACTTTGAGATGGATGGACAGACAAATTATTTTATATTGCTTTAGGGGCTCTGAATTCAAAGAAGATTTAATTTCTGAATAAAGGATATTAGCACATTGCTTAAGTAAAAAATTCTCATTTCTGCTCTGAAATGTCTACATGTCAGTGCGCAAGTCTGAGTCCAAGTGTCATACTGTGCCTCAATAAAGCTAGTATTTTCTGGAAGGTAAACCAAATACAAAAATATGAAAAAGTTAGGAGAATGGGGCGCAGGTACCAGATCAGGGTTTGTGGTTGAAACTAAGCACTGAGTACCCAAATGCCAGAAATGTTGGGATATGTAGATGCAAGTTGAATGGAGTTAGCTAGTAATCAAATTTCATGGGCATTTAGGACACCAGTTATTTTAAATAACTAGCATTTATGGAGTGTTTATCACTGTGAGGCATAGATTCTAAGCACTTTACAAATATTTGATCCTCATGACATTCTGTGATATAAATACTAATGTTACTTCCATCTTACAGATAAGAAAACTGAGGTGCAAGGAGTTTAAATAACTTTATCCATAATATCCACATTCCTAAGTTATGAGCCAGACAGTCTGACTCTAGACATCACTGTGCTGCTAGGTCATCAGTGAAATTTGCTTTGCTTGTCAGTCTTCTTTTTTACTGGCCTTGAGAACTGACTCTACTCCAACCAAGCACTTGGTCTCAGAACCACATTGGCTCCATGGCCTAACCAGTTTCTATCATTCCAGTGACTTTTTGGACTGTCTTTTCCTGGACTGAATGCTCCCCGAGAGAGTTAGTCTGTCTCATTCATGCAGTCATTCGATTTTTGTTCTCACAAAACCCTCTGGTTGTTGTTTCTTAGATGCCTCTACATCTAAATTATTTCATCGGTCACTTGCATCTTCACTGGTCTTTCTTGTTCCAAACTTCTATCTCCGAGGTGTAAGTCAGCAGCAATAGGAGGCAGCAGAGATCTCTACAGTGTTACTCAAACATAGGTGGAACTGTATTCCAGGCCTGAGCATATGGAAGTAAACCTTAGATATTAGCTGTTCTTTCTCAAAGTTTATGTTACAGTAGTGAAACAAATAGCTACAGTGTAATGAGTGCTTCAAAAACACAAGAGGCTGAGATGAAAAATAATGAAGTGCAGAGGTCATGGGTGGGCATGAAGGGGTAGAACCTACTTTAGACAGAGCAGGGATAGGAGATTCCTCCTTGAGGAAGAAGCATTCTAAATGAGACTTAAAAAAGAGAAAGACTTAAGTGGGAATGAAAAGAATGGGCAAGGGAAGCACTTTCTAGGCAAGGGAAATAGCATATGCAAAGGTTCTGAGGTTAGATAGAGGTTGGTTTAATCTGTTTAATAATGCAATTCACAGAAAATCATTATGGTTGGATACTTACCGCTTATGCATTCCTGCCAAATTTTTGTCCCCCAGTTTGCAACCTGTTCTCTTTTGTTAGTGTTTCCAAATCCACTTTCTAATGTAACAATCAATAATGAGAGCCTTTTGTTGTTGTTGTTGTTGTTGTCTGCTTCCTCTAGAAACAGCAAATCCTAGGCAGAGGCTCTTCCATCTAGCTGACAGTATGTGGAGCATAAGTTGACTTATTCCATTGTAGCTCCATCTGAGGCAGAAGCCTCACTTGCCTAAGGCTCAGCAATAGAAATGTCAAAATCCTTATATTAGTTATATCTCTTTTTTCACCAACTTGAAGCATGAATAAATTGAAATTAATAAAAAACAGAATGATTATTTTTTATGGATCATCACAATTTTTTTCTATTTTTTTTTTAAATAGCATAGCTATGACTCCTTATCCCCATGGGTGACATGTTCCCAACACTGCGCTAAGGTGAAGATTGCTTACAAGTGCCACATAGTAGCGTTACATTCCTGGTTTCCTGCAGGAGAGTGACTGAGTACTTAGAGATTTAGGGTTCGTCTAGGTGAGTGGGACAGACCCAGAGTCAAGCACGTGTGCACTCACTAGATTCCATCTTTCTCCTCGGCCATGTTCCAGTTGAGATCCCTTGAAAGCTCCCATTCCCCCACCATTCATAAAAGGCCGGTAAATTATTTAAGAGAAGGAAACACAGCCTCTATCCCACCGGATTTTCCCTTCAATCACATGAGTCTTTTCTCTGAGCACACACACATGGCCCAGACTCACTGTCAGGGGAGATGTAATGCCAGCATCTGGTGTTAATATCTATTGTTGACATTTTGGGAATGAGAACATGAGCTATTAGGGAAGATGTTTGCTTGTACCTAATTAATGTCCTGTTGTATCCCCTCTTGTTGTCAGCTCTGCTTCACCATCCTGCCGTGGCATTTTCTTTTACTGGCTAACTTTAAAAGTTAATTATTTCTCTGTTGAATGTTAAATGCCACCGTTTTTAAATGCTTGTTCCTCCGTGTGAATTATTAGTTATCAAAAATAAAAATGATCTGTGCAATTATCAACACTTAAATACAGCCAGTGTTCTTGCTAGTCATTCTTCTGAAGTATGATAGTGTTTGCTGACGTCTAACAAAATGGGTCTTTCCAACAGATGTTTATTTCTGACCCACTGCGTTCCCACCTCCTCTAGCTATTCAGTGTGGAGCAGATACAAAGTCCTAATAAAAGTAATTGCTGGTGGGCCAAGTCTTCCAAACTCATTTTGCTTGAACCTCAAATCACTTTTAAAAACTCATTTGGCATCAAAAGTAAATATAGACAGAAGTGAGGAAACTCACATGGAATGATTCCCTAAAAGCTTTTATAAAACATATGCCTTGGTGGGAAATTGCATCTTTCTTTACTTGAGATTGGTTTATAAAAAGAATGGTAAAAATTATAGCTAATAGTTATTGAGTGCTTACTCTATGCAGGCTTTGATACTAGCTTTTCACTTGGATTATCTTAATCTTCTCAACAACCCTATGAGGTAAAGTATTATTATTATTATTCCCAACTTAAAGCTGAGCACTTTGAGGCACTAAAAGCTTAAATAACATATCACATGGCTGGTTAGTGCTGGGCCAGGAGCCTGTGCGCTTCTGCCCTACAGCATTTCCAGGAGGACGGCCACAAGTCACACATGGTTACTGAGCACTTGAATGTGCAACTCTGAGCTGACGTGTAGAAATATAAAATAGTACACTGAGTCCCCAAGACTCAGCACAAAAAGTCGTGTAAAAGAGCTCATTAATAATGTGTTCACATCAGTTACTTGTTGAAATGCAATAGTTTGGAAATACTGGGTTACGTATATGATTAAAATCTATTCCACTCTTTTCACTTCTTTCGTGTGACTACTAAGAAAGCCTTTTCTATGTTACTCACTTTATATTTCTACTGGAAAGAGCTGTTGTAGAGATGTATACAGACAGAGTTCAGAGTTTCTACATTTGTTCTTGCCTTGTGAATTTCTGCTCCAAAATTATTGAGGACATATGCATACATTTCTAACCCTACCTCTTCTTTCTCATGATTTCACATCCAGAAATTCAGCACAAAGTTCACATTCTTAAATCTGAATCTCTACCAAGAGCCCATCTGTTGGCTCTTATCAAGTCTGGAAAGATAAAACACTGACATGTCATGCATTAACTAGATCAAAAGGAGGCTAATGACAGAAATGTGGCTGCTGTTAAAATGTCCTGAGAGGATAATCTGGGCGGACGTTTTGTTCTCCTTAAGGCAACCCCCTCAAATGTCTTCCAGAGACCGTTTTTCAGTTCCTTTTCCCGACACCCTCTTTTGCCTGCCCACTACTTCCCAGGTCCACCCCTCTCTCTCTCTCTCTCTCTCTCTCTCTGGGTGTCTGTGCAGCTGAGGCAGCCCCTCCATTAAGCAGGTCTGACACGAGGCAGGTCTTTTTTCCTTGCTTGTGAGAACAGAGTGTATAATGGCGTTGCCCTCCACCGGGGATCTTTGAGAAGCTTTATGGCTCTAGCAGGCATGGGGGAACCAATCGCAGGCACTAGCAGCTGATATATGACACTAATATAGGGTTCACTTTTATTCTCAACCTAAAAAAAGATAGATTGTTCCAAGTTTAGACAGGCTGTAAAATCGTGTGCTCCTGGAACCATGCTGCCTTACCCCCGGGACCACTCTAATTGCTTTACATCTGTACAAAGGTTCCTTGTAATCGGGCCTTCTGCCTTCATTTGTCTTCTTTTCAGCCTCTTAGTAAAGACCTTAATTGGTCTTAGTGGGGCTTTTTTCAGTTAGTGCAACTGTACCTTTAGGGCTGAACAAGTACCAGACACTACCTGCGGGGGAAGTGAGGAGATGGGAAAGACATCAATACCCCTTTACCTTTAACAGTTTAATTAATGTGCTCAGAACAAGGAGCGGTTTGAAGAAATTTCTGCTCCTCCGGGACCCTGCTACGGATCAGACATAACCGGTGTTAGGTGGAATTTTCTAGATTTCTTTCCTGCTTCAGTCTCTGTGAACACTCATTAGCCTCATAATTGTCTCACAGTAAACCGCTGTATCAGGTTTCGGTCTGTCCTCTTTGGAGGATCAAGTTGCTTTACATCAATAGACTGAAGTGGGGGGGGGGGGATGTATGTGCAGGGAAGTAGCCTCTAATTTTTGTTTCTTAGCTACTAATTATTTAATAATACATTTTATTGCCTATTAAAATGTGGCATAACTTGCTTGTCAGCAAAACTAGATGGAACCTAATCATTTGAGGAGAAGGATAATTGGCACTTGTACAGATGGCTTTTACTGCAAGTCGGGTTTGTTATTGCAGATAGAATTCCTTGCCAGGTTTCTTGGTTCTGTTTGTGGGCTGGTCAGTGTTGTGAGGGGGTTACTGTGTTACAGCCCAGGCGGTTAAATGTGGTATTATTGCAAATGCAGTATACTCAGTTATAGATCATAAAGGCTTCTGCTGTGTAGGTACTTTTTTCCTTCTTCTCCTCCCTCCACCCCTGCTTTTAAAGGACCCTAGTGAGTTTTGTACCACACTGAAAATTACCTTATGTGCTGGAAAATGCATCAGTGGAGACTTTGTTTAAACAAAGGGCGTTTTTATGATGGATAGAAGAGGCCAAAACTTCTGGATTTCCATCTAGTAAAAATTTGTGTAGGAAAATTGGACCAGTCCCAGTTCCTTAGTAGAATTTCATGAAGGTTTTCCTGTCACTTCAAAATGACCCCTTTAGGAATGTTGCATAAATTCCAGAAAATTGCCCACATAGAGCACATTAAAAAAAATGAGGGGGGTATATTGTGTGGGGCATAGTTTGCTAGTGAGATTAGTTCACTGAATTGAAGAGAGGATAAACTCAAGTGTTTCGGCTCTAGGTGGGAAGGTTTCAAGATTTGTACAGGAGGTAGATATGGCGAGCACTTTAGTAAGGAACATTTTGGTAGCATGGAAGGGGGTGGGAACAGTCTGTGCTTAGGATGATTTTGGTTCACACTCTCAGCTTTATGTCCAGCACCTACCATCCTCCTCCTCAGGGTGCATGCCTTCTCTGCTTCCACAGGACACTTGAGTCTCTCTTTCTACTCAGATGTGACCCGTATGCACTGAATACCTCCAGCCTTACTTGAAAATCTGTCTTATGTTTAAACCCAGTTGAATCATTTCAAACCTGCAATAATGTTCCTCTTTGTACACGTTTAGATCCCATCTTTCTATCCATTATTGTTTTGTAGTTATTCTTTTGCTTTCTAGTAGAACTCCTTATGTCTAATTGTACCAAGACATGTCTCCTATCTGTCTGCCATCTACCTCGGCAACCACACTCCTCTTCCCTTTGAACATCTGCATGCTCTCAACCCTTCTCTGTAAAGGTTCCCAAATCCCAGTGAAGACCTGTGCATTTTATCAGTAAACAAATGGCCTTTTAAGCTGTGGAAGGGAATGTCTCAGCTTGATACTTTAGAAAATTAGGAAGAAGTAAGCTTGACTTAGATTTCTTTCTCAGTGGTTGTGTTTGGGAACTACTGCAATTTAACACCTATAATAAATGTGTTAAAGAGGGAAAGAAGCCAATTCTGAGGTTTTGTGTGTTATATGAAGGATATGTATTACACATTGTCATTAAATCTTTTAAGCAAAAGCTACTGGTAAGTTAAAGCCAATTTAAAAGGTATGTATCAGAACTTGAACATGCAGCCATAAACTGGCTTGGTAGGTGATTTGGTAGGTGCAAATCCTTTAAAATAATGATAGCATGGAAGTTGGCAATGACCTAGAACTTCTATAACTTTGGTGGTCATAGTTCATAGCCATCTCTCTCTCTCTATATATATATATATAGATAGATAGATAGATAGATATAGATATAGTGAGAGAGAGAGATTGTGTGTGTGTGTGTGTGTGTGTGTGTGTGTGTGTGTTAACTAGGCTCTCCTTGGACAAGGTTAATCTGTTTCTTTGTGCGACTCTTGTCAAATGTATTGGTAAATAAACTAAACCAATGGGATTCTCTGGTAAGCTCTTAATCAGGTAATTTTTTCACTTGTTGATTTAGAAAGGAAATGAAAATAAGGGGGAGCTATTTTTCACAGTATTCAATTCTCTATTATATGAAGCACCATTAAAACCACTTCTATCTCTGGGTCACCTTCTGTCAGTCTCAACCATAACATTTATATGACAGGAGTATACATGGAGGCCCACCTTCTCTCTGTCCACTTCCAGCTCTTTCTTTTTTTTTTTTTAAGATTTATTTTTATTTTTATTTATTTATTTTATTTATTTATACAAGCACTGGGTACAGTCAGAAGCGCGGGAGGGTGAGAGAATTCACCAGAGCCAGAGCGGGGAGCAGAGCAGGCAGAAGGACTGAAGTACACTGCTGAGGGGAGCAGCGGGCGTCAGGAGAGGTCTGCGCGCCCTGTGGGACCCTCCTCCGGTGGCCGGGGAGCAGCAGGGGATTGAACCGGCACTGCAGAGGCTGCGTGCAGCTTCGCAACCCAGCGCTCAACGGCTGCGCCACCGGGGAGGCCCTCACTTCCAGCTCTTTCTAGCACTGTAAGGAGCCAGGCACCCATCCCACATATCCAAATGCCATCCATATTTTATACCCTTAGCACTCTAGCAAATAACTGCTCCCTGGCCGCTCTCAGGCCTACATATATGTGTACCAAAAGCGTCATCTGCTCTGAGGAGGACAGTCAACAGCAGAGAATCTCTGCTCATAGTCCCAGAAAAAGCAAAGGAGTTCTGTAGCCCTCATATGCATATGGGAGCTAAAAGATGCACAAAGGGATATATGTGAGGTCAGTAGGCCCACCTTCATGATTCCAAGGACTGTTGCACAGACAAGGGTACAGCTGGAAGAGGGCTAAGAAGAACCTTACACAGGGGTTTTAAGGCAAGTGGTCAGATGCCTGGATGTAAACAATACTGCCTTTGCCTCTCTGTTTTAATCTCAATAATCTCATTTTTCATGCCTGTCCTATAAGAAAGAAAAGTGAAGTAAAAGAAATTAAGTGAATCCAAATCTTGTCCAGAGAACTAAATGGATGAGTTATTTTGTCATCTGTGTCTATGGACACAAGATTGGAATACTTAATCTTGAGATTCAATACTGGGAAGTCAACTGGAGTCTTGTGCAGAAAGATATTTTTTGCAGCAAGTTTATTTAAGAAATCTGTTTTTTCCTTTAGAATTTACGTACAGCAAACTGCTATCCAGATGCAGGGGATGCCCTGCCATGCAATGCAAGGACCATATAAGGAAAAACTAAAGCTGATGGCACCAAACTAGGAGTGTTTTCAATTTCAAGAATCCAGAAAAGAAGTGAAACATTATATTGACATAGTTCAAACAAAGTAAGGCAGTTTGAAGCTTACTAGCCTTTAAAAAAACACATGTTTGTTCAACTTCTTTTTGAAAAAGACTGGGATGACTGATTTCTTACTAATAGTACTTCTAACGAACAAAGGGTTGCTAAAATTCATCCTCTCTCCAAATTTTAACATGGTGTATGGGTTTATCACATGAGGTTAACAAGACCTAAATTCTACTAAAAGTCAGTGCACTGTTTTCTATATTGTGCTAAAGTTACTTAGATTTTTAACAGTGGGAATTCTGACCTTGGTTAGAAGTGATAGTCCTTGAAAATACCAGAAAGCCTTTGTTGGTATTTGTCTTATTAGTTGTTATAGTGCGGGGCAGTTCATGCATTTAATGACCTTGCTTTTGATCTTAAAAAAAAAAAAAGTTTAGTTTGTCCTCTTCATCTCATATTAGATAGTTAATATTATTGTGTAAATGGCTCTTTATCATTTAAAGGAAATCTTTGGGGAAACATGTTCATATTGACTTTGAAAGGAAAATTAAACAAGTGTCTTAAAATGGGTCTGTGTCATTTTGATTTTCCCATTACCTAAAGAGATGGGAGTATAAGAAGAGCACATTTTCAGGCTCACTTTTCTAATCTAGAAAATGACAATAATACATCTGTCAGGTTGTTTAGGCTGTAATGAATGAACATATGTAAAACACTTGGCCCAAGGTGGTATAATAATGTTACTATCTTCCTTACTCAATTTACTCAAAGAAAATTGGGCATTGGTACTAATTCAGTACATATTAAAGTGTTGGAAATGTCTTTTCCTCTTTATATTTCTTCTGCCATTGATTTTGCTTCCCTGATACTCTCCCAGTGAGGTAAAAGAGATACTGAGTCAGGACATGAAACTGCATGTGAACTGTTTCTCCCCAGATAAAGGATGCCCCCACTGTATTTGTGAAGGACAATTTGTCATTCTTCTCTCTGAGCTGTCCTGTTCTGGAGTATCAGCCTGCTTCTTAGGAGATCAGTGCTTTTGCTGTCCAAATGAACGCATACCTGTAAATCATCACCTCTCTAGGAAACCGTCCTTGGCCTTACCAACATTTTCATCCATCCATCCCACTGGTGGATTCTCATCTCCAGCTGGGCAAAAGGTAGATATGTAACAGATTTATTTCAAAGGATCATTGATTACACCCAGATACTCATGCAAATACAGATTCTTGAAAATCTAGCCAAATAGTGATAGAGCAATATATTTAGCTGATTTTTTTGGTCCAGTGCTTAATTTTCCCGTATGTCTCAACCTTTTTTTTGAATCCTTATTCTGTGAGTCTGTGCTTATGTTTATGACTGTGTTACAGAGCATTGCTGGGCTACCTAAACTTTATTTAAATCTCCAATCTAATTTACAGCCCCCCCCCAATAATTTAGTACTCTTTTAATTCTCTAGAGGGGTGTCAAAATCTTCATAGATTCCAGAATATCAAGGATAGTGTTGGTAGAAAAGAGTAATTATGTCCTAGTGAGCCAATTCAGTGCCAAGCACATTCTCCCTGGTAGAACTAAAAATTACCTGTTTTTTATGTGATTCTGTTCTGCTTGAGACTATCAACTCTGGGAGCTAATAAAAAGAATAAAACTTCCTGAAGTTAGAGGATTTTAAGAAGACAAATTATACATACATGTGTGTATACATACATATGTATATATACATACATATTTTACACATATAATGTGTATACATACATATGTATGTGTGAGTTTGTATATGCATATACACATATGTATATGCGCCTGTGTACACTCACACACACTTAAAGAATTCTAATTTAGGGTAGCTTTTACCTTTTGACAATTCAAAGAGAAAAGTTGGAGTCTATGAAGTGATTATTATGGAAACCCAACTGAGCCTTTCCTGGAAATGCCAGAACCACAAAAATCTGTTAGCTTTTGAAAAGATGACAAATGCTGATTTATACAGACCTCAGGATTCCATTCCTAGGGCACTGTCATTTATTACTTCCATCAGTAGGAATGGTTCCTTTTAACATCAGATTGGGTGTTTACACTGATGACAATTAAGGATGGGGAAGTGGCTCCAATAAAACAAAAACCAGACCTGCATGGGGAGTAGGCTGATCAGTTCCCAAGTATACCTCCTTCCTTTCCCTTCCTCTTTCCAGCCTTTCCCCGCCCTCTCTCCGTCCCTACTCTTCTCCCTTCCTACCAGACCCTCCTTCTGAGAGTCTGATTAGAGATAGAATGATACAATTCATTGAGATTCTCTCTTCAGATGAAACTCTCAAATCTTGAAATATCATAGTAGAACCTAGTTTTAATTTTTTTTTCCCTCAGTGAAAGTAAAACATTCCTTACAGGTAAAATAAGTTTGCTCCTGGATATCCTAAGCCAGAACATTTAATTTTAAGAGTTGGAGTACTTATCTATACATGTAACAGTATAATAGTTCTTTCTTTGTTTTCATTTTTCATTAGAGAAGCTTTAAAAAAAAAAAAAACAGGAAAAGTATTATCAATACATTCCCAAACAGGCAAATCCTAAATTCTAGAGTATTGCTTAAGTTATTCCAAGTATTTTATATAGTTCCTGATTTAGTCGTTGTTGATGATTTTTTACTAGTACTTTCATTGGTGTGTTTTTTTTTCCTCTGAATTAATTTTCATTTTTTTAAATAACTTCTCATTCATTTGCACATCTGTATAACTTAGAGGTACATTTTCACACCTCCATATGTACACATTCTTCACTCACCCTTTACCAGTATCCTGTGCCAAGAATCTATCCTCCTTCCTCCCCTACCCCTCTGAAAATGAGTGTATTTTTTACAGAATATGGAATTACTTTTGCTGTGCCTTACCAGTATGTGTTCTTCGGTGATTTATATTCTACAAATAAGTGAAACCATCCTGAATGTCTTTCACTTTCTGACTTACTGCCTCAAGAGTCATCCATTTTGTCCCAAAAGACACAATTTCTTTAGTTTTGACTGCTGAGTTCCTGGCTTTATTCATTTGAATATTTATCCAGTAGATACTCAAAAAACATTCTTTTAAGAAATTGAAAAAGCAGTCTCTGCATTTCACGTGACATATATAATGTAGATCTAAGGTTGAAAGAAAATTTTATTTCAGGGTCATGAGCACAGTAGAGACTCACAAAGTGTCTGCAATTGACGCAGAACTTAAATAGTATTTTTTTTAAAAGACTAGAAGTTCATAGACTCCGTCCATTCGTGTCTGACATCAGCAAGCTCTTAATAATGTACCGTGTACTTATTTATTGATCAAGCCATTTAAGTAGTAAGACATGAGAAAGTGGACACTATTATCTGGTAATTGACCATATTGGAGAGTTAAGTGTTCTGACAAGGAACTAAGTGTGTTTAACCTTCAGATAAGATCAATTTTAAGATAATGCCTACTTTGGTAATGAACCAAAGCTGCTAAGAAACTTTGTTCTCTAGAAGCTTCTAAAGCAATGCTGTTTTGATGACCACTCTCATAATTTTCATCCCACTTGTCTCCTGGAAAAACCTGGGTAAGGCTTACTAACTTCCATATTATATTCAGAATAAAAACTCAAATGAAAGGGGACAAAGCCAAGCAGCATTGCGTAGGGAGTATTTCATTTATTTAGAAGACATCTTTTGGGTACCTACTATGTGCCAGCCATGCTGTAGTCTAGGGCTCCAAAGTTTTGTAAGACATTTCACATGGAGAAACTTACATGCCAGTAAAATGGATTGCAATGTTGTTTTATCTATTAAATCACGAAAGCCAAAGTTTATGGGAGTGCTTCATTTATAAAATAGCAAGAGTCAGGTATGTGAAAACCTGCATTTTTGCCTCTGAGTCCTTTCCCTGTGGGCTCATTGAACATCGCTTGAAACTGATTTCTCCTACAGACAGATCCATAAACAGATACCACAATATATTATACGTGATATGATAGAAATATGAACAAAGTTGACATAAGAACATAAAGGATATAGCTGAAGCTTCCTGTGAGGTTAGGAAATTCTTCCTAGAGGAAGTGACTTTGAACAACATGATAATCTTGTAATATGAATTTAAAAAAGCTCATCAAAGAGAGAGCAGAATCGAAGCAGTGTGGGTAAAGCAAATGAAGGCTCTGGGTAGCTACTTATGTGTCTGGAATGGAGGTGTTTGGAAAGGAAAAGTGAGAGATAAAACAGGAGAGCAGATTAGCCTCCAAATCCTAGATTACAAAGTTTTTTTTTTAAAGCAGAACAACATAATCAGATGTGGATTGCAGTAATGTGATATGGACAACCTCAGGGTAACCACAGGGGTTCTTACAGATTAGAGGTGATGAAGCCTCACCTTGGGCAGTAGTAATGATACTTCATAAGAGGGAACATTCCAGAGAGATTTCAGAGTGATAATGGACAGATCTGAGTGATTGACTAAGTATGGAGAACTGGGGATGAAAAAGAGGATTATACCTAACCCTGAAGACAGATTGCATGATCACATGCAGTACAGGGAGAGGATTATGGTGTGGGTAAGAATAAAGAGGGCATCAGTTCTTTTTGGAGAAGCTGACTTTAAGACCTGTGATACATTTAAGTGGAGAATTTTGGCAACTGGAGGTAAAGCTGGGATTAGCAATACTGATTTATGAAATCACTGATTGAAAACATAGGATTGGATGTGTTTACTAGTGATGACTACAAGAATATTCAGCTAGAGGGCCTCCCTAGTGGGGCAGGGGTTAAAGACACAGAGCTATCAGCTATCAGCCATTGTGACATAAGTTCTATCCCCAGCCAGAGAGCCAGCTTACATGGCACAGCAGACCTCTCAGTACACCTGCCTATTCTTCTCCCCACTCTGGTGAATTCTCTTACCTCCCCGCAGCATGTCTGGCCTACACTCCAGTTCTTGTATGCATAAATAAATAAATCTTAAAAAAAATATTTAAAGAAACAAAGGTATTATTTGATGGTGAAAAAGGTGTGATTTAGAAAAAAGTAGTTTTGCCAAAGAAAAAAAGTTTTCATAATATAGAAGTAATAGTATTTGATAGATATGAAAGATGTGCCTCTTCTGAAGACCACTGGTGTTGCCAGCTAGAAGGCAAACTGATCTCTAGCAAGAGCTGTTGCAGTGAAATAATGAGAATGGAGGCTGGGTAGAATTGGAAGAGAATAAAATATAAGATAAAGGAGTAGAGAAGTGGAGACAATGAATAAGCCCTCAGTATTTCAAGTGATAGGAAATGAGAAAGAGGTTATTGTGTGAAGGAAATGCAAAGTAGAATAGAAGATGTGTTGGTGAGAGTTGAACAGGTTTTCAGACTAGGGGCATGCGTTTGTCATTGGGATAGTTCAGGCTTTGGGCTTTCTAATCATATCTCAGGCCTACCATTTACTAGAAACTGTCTTGGAACAATACAGTTCTATGAATTTCAAGTTTCCTAAGAGTAATACTGCCATGTCTTTTTATGAGTATTAAATAAAATCATTATATTAAAATCCTGGTAAACTCAGAAGGCACTCAGCGAGTGCCTCCTCAGATGTAAATCTATTAATGCAAGAAAGGTTCCTTACTCATGCTGGTTGGCCACTAAGAATGAAGAGGGCAGCTGTGTTCATCTTAGCCCCCCAAAGACCCGCACTGACGGAGTCTACATGTCCGTATTTTCTCTTGGTACTTGCTTCTGCAGTTACCACAGAGCAAATCACAGGACCACATTCAACCTCAAAGGGCCACATTAGTGCTTAGAATTTGGGGAGAATGAGGACTATGAATGGAGAGGGCTAATGATTAGAATACTGGGTAAAGCCACGGGCATAGGTAAGTGTAGAGAAGGAAAGGATGGCATCTATTTTCTTAGAAAGCAGCAAAAATATGATCCTCCAGGAGTAGTTAGGGGTTTGACAAGAGTGGTAAATGTTTGGAACAGCCGTTTGTTAAAATAATTAAATGAGAACATAACAGCGAAGGAAAAGGAAGTTGTTCTAGTTAAATATTTATCATTAGGGCTCCATGCAGAATGAAATGGTACTGCAGCTGCGATTCAGTTTCTTAGTTCAGCTGTAGCTTAAAATTAGAAGCTGCCCATCAATAATTTTCCCAAGGGAGTGATTTCTACTGTAACAGCACATAGCCTAGAGAAAAGGAAATGCACAAAGAGCAGACTTTTTTGGAATGGGAAAGGAAACCACTGCAGAGAGAGAATATGCAGGAGCAATTGTACATCAATCCTTGGAAATAAAAATGAGTTCACTTTTATTGGTCATTTTGTAAGTACATATGCTGCTGGCCTAGTACTTTGGCATTGTGGAATCAAGAGAAGTTTATGACTTCATTTCTGCTCTCAAGGAATAGAGTTTGATCAGAGGGACAAAGCGTAAGGTATGAGTTTGAGGTTAATTTAATACATGCAATTTATTCCCTAATTAATTTTGGTAAAGAGTTTCATGGAACAGATAGGATTAAAACTAGAGCATGTAAAAGGGAGGGTACGAAAGTGATGGTGTGATTATGGATTTGATAGTAGAAGTAAAAGAGGTTTGTGTAGGGGACAGGAAGGAGAATGGTCAGAAGGAAGAAGAAAGGATTAGATGATGGATTAGATTATGGTCCATCAGGTTGAGTGGGCAGGGTAGAGCCTAATTACCAAGGCTAAGACCTAATTACCAAGTGGAAAAGAGGATTTATTTAAAGTTACTGTATTATCTAGACTAACAAGAACATACACTGAAAGAGATCAGTTAAAAATATCTTTATAATAATCCAAGTGTGTACTTTTCAACTGCTGCCATTTAGAATATAATGACCTTCTATTGCTTTTGGAAGAAAGTCCCAGTTCTCAGTCTTTTGAGATCCCACCAGACAGCCAATGCATATTATGATATGGAAAACTAGGATACATTGGGACCTCAAGCCAAAAGGAGGAAGTACAGTTAGGATTAAAAGTTCTTCTCAATAGTGAGGTTCCTCACCAGGGCTGGGGCCCATCTAGACCCCTGCCCCAGTAAGAGAACAGAAGCTAGATGGGCTGCCAAGTCCGATATCAAAGCAGATACCTTAATTCCTTTTCTCTATTTGTTTATGGCTTTATTGAGATGCGATTCACATATCACACCATTTATCCACTTAAAGTATACACTGCATTTTTGGGGTGTTTCCACAATTTTGTTTCATCACCATCATCAATTTTAGAGCATTTCAGTTACCTATAATAGAAACCCTACTTCTTTGATCATGATCTCCTCCCCTACTCCCTTACACTCCCAGATCTCCAGACCTAGGTAGTTTGCATTTTGGTCTGTAGATTTGCCTATTCTGGAAATTTCACATAAATGGAATCATAGAATTTGTGATCTTTGTGGCTGACTTCTTTCACTACTTTTTCTTTTTTTTTTTCCCCAGAGATTTATTTATTTATGCATACAAGAACTGGGGTATAGGCCAGAGGTGTGGCAGGGGGGTGAGAGGATTCACCAGAGACAGAGTGGGGAACAGAACAGGCAGATTGAAATACAGTGCTGAGGGGAGCAGCGGGCAGGACAGGAGAGGTCTGCTGTGCCATGTGGGTAGCTCCCTGCCCGGGGATCGAACTCGTGTTGCAGTGGCTGCGAATAGCTTCATAGGTTGCATCTTAACCCCTTGTTTCACCAGGGAGGCCCACACTAGTTTTTCCATGTTTAGCCATGTTGTAGCATGTACAGTATTTAATTCCTTTATACTGCCTACTAATATTTCACTGAATGGATAGACTAATATTTCACTGAATGGATATTTGTCCAATCTATAGTGTGGCCCTGTTCCACTGTAATGGATAATCAAAGATTACTATTAATGATCAGATTAACATTTTTTTCTATCCTGTAAACTTTATATTTACATAATACCTGTCCCTTGACAGTTGAATCAGGATATTTGGGGATATAGTTCATGTATCTGTATTTTTAAAATATCTCCCCACTGATTCCAATGCAAAGTGAAGGTTGAAAGGCACTATTGTAAATAATTCAGCAGATTTAAATAGGAAAATCAATTTATTGATTATATGTACTGCTCAGGTAACCATCTTACCTTTATTTTTGACTTGTAAGGTTTTCTGAGATACCTACTAACTGAATTTAATCCTAAAAATATAATGTGCATAGTTCTCTCTGAGCAGTAGCAAATGACTAGTATGAAGTTATAAAATTAACTGACTCATGTACCTCAATTAAACCTCTAATACCAAAGTTTGGTCAGAGAGTTGAATTACTTTATTTTCCACTTACATTAACTACCCATGAGGCACTTGCTTATTTGGAATTACATTCATTTTTTGAGTTCAGCATGTAGTAGCACTTTTGAAAGTAATGAATTATTTCATTGATTGATTTATTTAAGGCTATTAGTTTTATTTTATGGGTCCCTAATAGATATCCTAATAGTTGCCTCATAGATACAAGCTTTTTGTGGTTGTGTTGATTTGAACAGATGTCATTTTTATGTGAACTCTGACCCTTTAATTGATCTGATGTATTCAGATAATAAAGAACAGATTGATCAAGGTGAGTTTCCATTACCATAAAGTCAGTAATTTCTATATGAGTATGGTATTTTTTATTTTCTGTAGGGACTTAGGACCATTTGAGTCTTCTGCTTAAATTGTGGAACTAATCACAAAACTGAAAAAGATGATAACTGAAGTGGAATTTTATTCTATTAGATCAGCAACAAATATCCAATGCTGGAAGTACAAACTGTCCTTTCTCAGTCCCTCCTTTGGAAGAACAGATGTCTCTGACTTCAATTTGAGCTACACAGTTTCAGAAAAAAATGAAAACTCATTCTGTAAAGGAGAGGTAGGCAGTGTAGAAATGTTAAGTGATCTGACTTACGTTCCAGCGCCAACCTGCTTTGGCTTCCTTGCGGACTGAGATTTCTTATATAATGTTAGAAGAAGGGAAAAGGAAAGGAAGGATGTAGTGGAAGGTGTGCTAGTATCTGTTTTAAGGAACCCATATTTTTGTCTTAATAGAACTGCTCTAATCTGTATGGTAGTCTAGGTCTTCTCTTCCTCTAAGAAGCAATGCAGATGCTGCAAATATTTAGTGTCTAAGTTGTAAGGGTAAGTATGATGTATAGACCTTTTGGTGTGACATGTATCACAGAAAAATGGAAAAAATAGAGTGAATTTTTGAAGAGAACCATATTTTAGTCTTAGTAGCAGTTAAAACACAGCATTTTCTCCATTTAACTAGCTTGCAGATTTCTGGCGTTTTCTCATTACTGACTTTTTCTTTTCTTTATTTTAAACCATTTTCCTTATAATAAATTGCAACTTATAAAGAAAGTTAGGGGTATATTATACACCCTTAAAAACAAAGAGAAAAAGAAACAAACCCTTATTAATAACTTCCACTCTGAATGTTTGGGCTGGTTGGAAGGCCCAGGGGACTAATCTGCTGAATGTGGAAGGATAGAGAACCATTTGTCCTGGGAGAAGCAGTACATTAAAAAGAAGAGGAAGAAGTCATGGCAGGGAGGAGGGCGAGGCTCTGCTGATGAAAGTAGCTGTCAAATTAGCAGGTCTGGAAGTTGTAGTGCATATTGTTATGAGCTGCTCAAGTTCACACCAGAGCAACCAGCTCCATCCGTCTTTCTCAGTTTACATTTTAATTGGCTTGTAGTTAAGTTTTTTAAACACTGCGAGATTGCTGACATACACTGTAATATCATGTGAATAATTTATGGAGGTTGCTCAAGACAAGCTTTTTCTTTGATTTAAGAATCCAAAGGGAAGGGGGAAAAGAAGGATGAAGGGTCTGTGGGAGGGGGCCAGGACGGAAGAGCAGACACAACTGCATGTTGTGTGCTGGATGTTAAATGTTTCTGCCAGTGTAGTCAGTAGCGTTTGGGATTTCAGGGAGGTTTGTACAATACAATCTTATTAATAACAATTCTGTCAAGAGAGCACCCAATTAAATTGAATTGGGTTTATGACTCCCTCTTGGTTTCTTAAAATGTGTGGATATAAAACCTCTTCGATGTGAGTATTGGATAACAAGGGTGGGTGGTGGTGGTTGTTTTTTGTTTTGTTTTGTTTTTTTTTTTTGGTTGGTTTTAATGATTCCTCCTCCTACTGAGAATTTGCTTGTTTATAAATGCAGGAATAGGCATTTTTCCCAAACTCCCTTTCTCTTTTCTGTTCTCCCAATAATCTAGAGAAGGTGGAATTGGTGTCAGCAGGCACTCATCATAGCTAAGAACCTAACTGCTTCTGGACAGTTCTGAGTCTAGATTATCATCTAATTAAGACCTGAGGGAGAAGCTTCTTCCTAAATATGCTTCTTAATTACGTATTTTTTATTACAAAATGAGTAAGTTATATGAAATGTAGAGAGCACATAGAAGAGAAAAAACACCTTGTATAGCTCCTCCCCCACATTGATAAGTTAGTATAGTTGTTATTTATAAACTTCTAGTCTTTTTTCCTACTCACATATAGCAAACCTAATTAGAATCTTATATACTGTTCAGAGTTCATCTTTTTTTCCACTGAGCATTATATGGATAAGTTAGTCTACAGTTTCATCTTTTAATGACTACATAATACATTCATGTGTATGTGTTCTGTGATTTTACTATGCTTTCAGAGACCTGTATTTTGCCATTGAAATGAAATTTTATTTATAGTTTTTATGTTTTATTTTTTTAATTTTTTGAAGATTTATTTATTTATACAAGCACTGGGGTACAGGCCACAGGCGTGGGAGGGTGAGTGGATTCACCAGAGACAAAGTGGGGAACAGAACAGGCAGATTGACCAAAGTACACTGCTGAGGGGAGCAGCGGGTGAGACAGGAGAGGTCTGCCGCACCATGTGGGTAGCTCCATGGCCAGCCAGGAATTGAACCCGCTTTGCAGAGGCTGCTGACAGCTTCACAACACTGTGCTCAACCCACTGCACCACTGGGAAGACCCGAATTTTTATCCATTTTAGGCAGAAAAGCAATAAATACATTTTTGGTTAAATTTGGTGTATCTTCTTCCCCTTCTTGTGTGCCACCTGGCTCCTTGTGAGGCAGGGTGCTGAGCACTGAGAACATGGTATCCCTCTGAGGCACAACTGTCCTAGATTATGCCGGGATGAATGTGCTGCAGTAGCACTTGGGGCCCCAGGAGTCTACTGATCCTGCTCAATTTCCTGTGCAAACACATTCCACTTCAGAATGCCAAGAATGTAGAGATCCCTGAAGTACTCCAGTACATCCTACCTAGTGGTGGGTTTGAGCCCAGCTTCATGCTCCTGCAGAAGTAGAAGATGAATGGTGCCTTCCTGAAGGCACCTGCAGGTTCTGCCTGCACCCAGTAATGCTTCCACATTGCTCATGACCAATTCCAAAATCATCACCTGGTCTTTGATATCCCACAAGGACGTATCCTGCAATGTGGAGAAGTTCCTGGTGTGCTGGGACCATGTGCCAGTGTGCAGATACAGTCATCATTTTCCTGCCATCAACATAGAGCTCTGCTGTTCCAGGGACCCTGCTGTATCTAGGGGTCCCTTCCTACCCCTACTGTTTGGTGGTTATAGTGTAACCCTCTGTGAACTTCATCCATGATGATGTTCCTCTAAGCCTGTGTGAAGAAATAACTGATATCCTAGAAAATGGGCACTTGTCCTGCCCATTCCAGTCTCCCCTCTCCCAGACCAAGACTCCTCCTTAATAAAGTGCCAAGTAAATGCATAAATACTACATGCATACATACATACATACATGTCTTTTTGTACATTCTTGATTATTTCTTTAGAGAAATTCCTACAAGCAGAATGTTTATAGTACAATAGAGAGAACCTAAGGGAATGCTGAGAAGTGCCTCAAGAATTTTGTTTTGGGGGCCTCCCTGGTAGTGCAAGGGGAGACACAGAGCTATGAAGCTGTCTGCAGCCACTGCAGCATGAGTTTGATCCCCGGCCAGGGAGCTACCCACATGGTGCAGCAGACCTCTACTGCCTTGCCCACTGCTCCCCTCAGCAGTGCATTTCAGTCATTCTGCCTATTCTGCTCTCCCCTTTGTCTCTGGTGAATCCTCTTAAATGCCCCCCACCTCTGGCCTGTACCCCAGTTCTTATAAGCATAAATAAATAAATCTTTAAAAAAAAGAATTTTGTTTTGAAAAGCTCTATAAAGCACAGGACTTTTTCATTAATGAAATTAATAATTTCTTACTATTTAAAAAATTGGTAATGATATTTAATCTGAAGTGCTTTAAAATTATTGAAATTTTTTGTGAAGTTTCTTTACCACAAAACCTATAAGGATTATTGTATTTTTTCTTTACCAACTGGCTTATAACTACCTACGAGTCATGTAATCAGTTGAGAAGCTACAGATGTATTGCCTGTCAGCTCCAATAAAAAAAAGGCACTTAATTAAAGAGATGTCTTGCTGTTAGACAAACTTGCAGTCAATTGCTTGTAACATTAGTTTGATGTGTAGTCAATGGGCAAAAAAATCAGTGTTCACCAAGGAGTAGCTTTTTAAAAAAAAAGTTTAAAGGGAAGTAATTTTATTGGGGTGAGTTATGTGGCTTATAAATTGGTATGATGTTTCCCTTTTTAAAAATATTCATGTATTGAAAAAAAAAAGTGAATGACATCAATTTTAAATTCTCCCTGTCAGTATGAAATCTTTTCCACTTAAGGTAAATTAAGTTTTTATCCTCATGTAACCCTAGAAGACGTTATTTCCTCCCAAGATCAGATTTGTTGTCAAAATTATCCTGTGTATACATATGTTTGTGTGCAGTGTGTGCGCATGCAGACACTTGGACTGTACAGTAGATGAAGCAGGGACGCCTTAAACAAACTACCATCTGGAGACCCAGTGCAAGTCCAACAGGACATCAGCCCTTGGGAACAGCTGCTCTAACTCAGGCCTATTAGCTGTTCCTTCCTAGGAGTGCTCTGTGCTCCCTGCGCCTTTCCTCAACTCTTGCATGATAATCTGGGTGGGAACACACATTGTCTGCACAGTGAGCTTATAGTCAGAACTTTTTAAGAGGGGGAAGGTCTATCCAAAAGGTAACATACTGGTTTAATATTTTAAGGGTTAAAATATTTGTGAAACAAAAAAAAAATGTATATATAGTGGAAATTATTTTCCATCTCAAAATCACATGGATATGAGAGACCAGAGCAATTAGAAGCATGATTGGCCTTTGTGTAGACGTTCCATTGGTGGTCAGTGAATCTTGGAGCCTTACCCTGGAGCCAAGAAACTTCCATTTTTGCCAATAATTATATTAAAATGTGTGTACCTGGTCAATGTGAGCCAGTCTCACTCACTGAATTGTATTCTTTTTATTGGCTATTCATTATTTCATTAAACAAGAATTTTTTAGTGCCAGTTTTGTGCCCATCTTAACAGAATCAAATGTAGAGAAGGTGTAAGTTATGGTCTTTCCCTCATGGGTCTTCCAATAAGGCAAAGTAAATATGCAATCCACTTACAGTCTGTCAATAGCAATATTTTTATTTGTAATGGTCCCACATTTCAGTTGAAGAAAGTACTTATTATTCTGGGAAGAAAAACATCGACTGAATTAATGGCAGATTCTGAATGGGCACTGAGAAATATTCAGAATACAGGTATTTTCAGTTAGGTGAGGTTGTTGAGGTATGCTTTCTTTCGTGGGCTCTTATGAACGAACAAATTCTAAATTGACTATTTTCAAATTACATACAGTTGGTACCTACTCTGCGTGTCTGTTTCTCTCTGCCAAGTTTGAGCTCGTAACCTATTTTAAAGCTTAGTCCTAAACACCCCCCAAAACCAGTGGAATGATAGCAGGCACCACCTTAAATCATAATATTTTCACAAGAATTTGTTCAAGCTTGAAATAATGAACGGGTTGAAGAAGGGGAGGTGAGGAAGGAGAATACAAGTTGGTGTTTGCTTATTTAATTAAAAAAAAAGTTGCATGAATGAATAAATTGCTCAGATTTCTGTTGCCTTTTTTCTTGGATGGCCATAGTTTACCTATGTTTCTCATGAAAGAGTTGAATACTCTGCATTAAATTAGGATATTTGTAGGATGACAACTGTTGACAGGGCTGGAGTTTTAATGTATTCTCACATGAACATTTTGCACTTTTCTTTGGAACTGAACACATTGCTTAATGCCTGTCTCTTAGAGCAGTTGGCAAATTTTTTCTACATAGGGGCTAGATATTAATAAATATTAGCCTTTGCAACCACATAGGTCTTTGTCATATATTCTCTATTTTTTAAACAACACTTAAAAATGCAAAAACTAATCTTAGCTTACAAAATGTGATTTGGCCTGCAGGCTGTAGTTTGCCCATTCATGCCCTAGAGAAATATAGGGGCAAATCCTGGATGAGTAGTCATGTCCAATATGCCAGCAGGATTTCTCTCTTTCCACTGCTTGCTTTGTTCTCTGCTGGTCACTGGCTGTCTCAGGAGCCCATCCCTAGAGCCTTGCTCTCCTGTGTGATGTAATAGTGTGAAATGGTGTTTCTGTGGAAGGCCTGCAGGGGTAAATGCTGTCTCTAATTAACCTGTTCATTTAGTGCCATTATCCTTTATCTTGAACGCAGTTCTGCTAGGGGAGGATAAGGAAGTGCTTAATTAGAGTAACTGTTTCACATTGTCTGTGTTTGCATGATGAAGTATAAAAAGCCCAGGAGATGAAGCTGTCAGTCACTAAGTGTCTTTGGGAGCCTCTTGATTTTTAGCATTAATAGTCATGCTCTGTTATTGAGTGTTGTTGAGATAAACCTCAGGTCACAGTCTTTGTCCATGACTAGACCCAAAACTCTGTCATAGGTAACTATGGCTAATCTCCACCAACTGGATAACAGCATTGGCAAATTTTAGCTTCTTGGATGCTTATCTATTTGCCTGTTGCCTTAATTAGAGCACTTTGGATTGTTATTTGTCTTTTTAGCTTGTTTTCTGCTTTCCTAATTAGATGTTAAGTACCTCTGGTATAGGGGATGTGCCTCATGCTTTTTTTTTTTTTTTAAGATTTATTTATTTATTTATACAAGCACTGGGTACAGTCAGAAGCACGGGGGTGAGAGAATTCACCAGAGCCAGAGCAGGGAACAGAACAGGCAGACGGACGAAATACACTGCTGAGGGTAGCAGTGGGCATGGCAGGAGAGGCCTGCATGCCATGTGGGACCCTCGCCAGTGGCTGGGGAACGAACCGGCGCTGCAAAGGCTGTGGGCAGCTTCGCAGCCCAGTGCTCAACCACTGCGCCACCAGGGGAGGCCCAGTGCCTCATGCTTTTATAAAGCCTACAGTCTATTGGAATACTGTTGCAGTATTTATAGGATTTTTTTATTGTGTTAAAATATACATAGCATAAATTTTACCATTTCAACAATATTTAAGTATACAGCTCAGTAGTGCTAAGTATATTCGCATTGTTGAACAACCCTCACCACCATCCATGTCCAGAATATTTTTCACTTTTCCAAACAAATTTTATAGCCAAATTTCATATCACTACCATGAAGTCATTCACAAGAGTGATTATATATTTTCTCAGCATGGTAAATAAAAGGTTTAGCATTTTCCATAGTGTGTCACTCTTGAATTTGGAAATCAAGTTATATAAAATAATGTAAGATTCTTTGTAAGTTCTAAAGTACTATACAAATATAAAGTATAAAGATTAAGCCTAGTGGTGGACAAAGGATAAAAGCTAAAAATAGTGGGGCAAAAACCATCTCCGTTTTAAACTATGGTCTATCTAAACATTATGCAAGCTAACTAGATTTTGTTAAAACACTATTTTATGCCATTTTACTCCTGTCTCTTCAAATTCTTGTTAAGATCGATTCTGCCTTTTTTGTTACCATTATGAATATTGTTACTTTTTTACTTAAGTAGTTAGGAATAAGCCAGATTCTCACATAATGTTTTCACCACTGTAAACTTCAATGATTTTTGAAATCCCACAACTCTTAGATGAAGTCTGGATACATTATAACTAAAGAACTATCATATGGAAGAGCCATTAGACTTAATTATATATTTCAGAGGGCAGAATTGAGACCCTAAAATAGGGCTGGAGGGGTGCTATAGCCAGTCAAAAGGACAGCGCCCAATAGAGGGTCTGGGTTCTTCGCTTGTGTGCACAACTGCAAGACCACTCAGGCTCAGGGAACAACAACAACGGGATTTATTTAACAAACAGGGAAACAAGGAGTTCTCAAGACCACAAATGTTTGGCTCTCTCGCCCCAGATAGTGTCCACGGTGTCCAAATGTCCTAAAGAGAAGCCACTCATCCAAGAGGGCACTGTCCTGTCAACAAGGGACTGGAGCTTGTGGCATGCCAGCAAGCAGTCAGTCAGGCTGGAACTCACCAGAGCTGGAGATGCTCACAGGCAGGGCCTCTGAGATGATGCCACAGCAGCTGTAGCAACAGTCTGAAAGGCAGGCTGGACAGCACCAGATAGCACTGAAGGCAGCATCATTGGGAGGTGTGCAGGATGATTAGATATACTGTGTTAACAGCTCTCAAAAGTGACCTGGACACAGAATGCTAGGTAGCACTAACAATACTGCTGGTCTCCACCAGTGGCCAGAGGCAACAGTGCCAGATGCACAAGTGTTACAGTTATTTGTGAGTTGTTAACCCACACCACATACAAATAGTTCCTTGAGACACCAGTCCCAGAGAATTGAGTGCTGCTTTCAGGTGATGTCAGAGGCAGACCGAAGGGAGGCCAGAGGCAGGTGCTGCTGGCCCTGCCTCTGCAAAGCTCTTAGGCTCCTCTTTGAAGCTTCTCTTCTTCCTTTGGAGATCAGCTGCTGGATGCTTCTTTTTCCTCTTCAGTGGTCAGGAATAGGGTCTTTCTCAGGAACCGAGTGTCAGCGAGTACAGGAGTCGCAAGCTGGCTCCTGCCCTGACTTATATTTTCTTACAAGTGTCCCCCACCTACAAGTCTAATCGGACTATTTTTCAATCCTATGGCTTATTGGACCATTTACCAGTCAGCTCATACTTGCACCTGATCACTCCATTCTACAATCCAGGCGCCAAACCCACTGGCCTCTCTACTGTCTGCAGCAGCTTGAGGTAGCCACAGCATTGAAGTTGGCACTGTGAGGGGCCCATGCACCTCCCTGAAGCCATGAACTGGAGGCTTGGGAACTAGCTGTTGCCTCTTGTACTGAAACTTGATCTGGCACAGGGCAACCTTGCCTCTGAAACCCCATGGGGGTGCATGGCCTGGAGCAGCGTGGTAGAGGAACTACTGCTGCCTGCCATCACTGCTGGCCTCTGCCAGTGGGGCCACAGGTGGTAGGCTGTGAAATACCTGTCGTCCGTCATCTGCTGCTTCTTACACTGCTGGAAGCAGTGCTCTGGGGCCAAGTGCTGGAACCCCAAGCAGGAGATGTCTCCAATTTCAATTTGCATGTGTGTATGTGTTTGTGCAGGTTCTAAATGGGCAGATTTCATTTCAGAATAAATGCAAGCTCTATGGTGGTGAACTGGTTACTTTGCAAAGTGGTAAACTCCCTGTTGGTAGGGGAATTCAAACACAGGTACAAAATCATTTTTCATCAATGAGGCATAGAGGATTCCTATACTAAGACAAGTTACTCATCTTCGTGTCTTCATACCTCATTACATTTACTTTAGGAGTCCTGGGAAGTCCATTTTATCGGGTCTTATGTAGCATTGTTTTCCTCAACACAGGTAGGAACTGAGAGTTTTTCCGTGGTTTATTTGTTGTACCAAGGACAAATAACTGTACTATATTGGAGTGGCTTATACGTAGAAAATATTTAGACCAAACCCAAATCATGGTTGAGGACACGAGTCCAATTTATTAGATTAAAATTCTCCAAGGTCTGTACTGACCATATAGAAACAGTCAAAATACTGAAGTGGTTCAGTAAATACATATTGATGTTTGATTCATTGACGGCTCCGGTGCACAGTCTTACCAGAATTCTTCAGCATCCAGCACTAGAAAACATTGCACTGGTTGAGTGTAACATTTGACTTGAGCAAGGACTTAGGTATTTGGCACACATTACATTCTCTCCTTTCTTCTGATTAACATGGATCAACCCAAGTTAATACAAATAGTGTAATATTTATTTGCTCATATAGAGACCAAAAGTACTTAAAATTAAGTGCAGGTAGAATTGTTTGTTTAAGTATCGGGAGGACAGACTTTGGTCATTTCAGTTGCATGTGTTGATTTTTATTTTGTTTTGGTAGAAATTGAGTGTTGGAGATTTTGCCTGGAAGTCAGCCTCCGGCTTTGACGTCTGACACAAACCGCAAAAGCAGTCCCCCCTTTTCCTCTGGCAGAGCCAGGACCACGTCCATGGCTGTGATCTCAGGGGAGGGCTCCAATCCATGGCTTGGGTTTGTGACTGGGAAGCCTGCCTCTTGAAAGGTGGGAAAAACAGAGCCAAAGTGACCCCACAGAACTTGAGCCTGGGGGAAATGTCAGATCCAAGACCCATCAAGGTTAGGGATGCAGCCCAACCTGAACTGGCACCCATGGGCTTTGTCAGAGCCAGGTGTCAGAAATGGGTAAATATCAAATTGTATCTGATTAAAAACAGGAGGAAGCAAAGCTCCTCTTACCTACTCCAAGGAGCCAAAGTCAGCTGAATGGTGTTTGGGTCCAGATGATTCAAAAGCCACAGTCTCATGACCCAACCAAAGAAATATTTGAAACTAGCCTAAAAAGCAACAGTATGTTTTTAAAAATATGCTATCATGCACATTTATCTTTGGTTAAAAATGAATTAGGTATTTTCTCCTAAGATAAACAACTAATCATTAATGTAGAAGAATATAGGATAAATACCTCTTATGCAGAGAGATGTCAGATTCCTGATTTCTCTCAGAAACCTGGCAATGATACTACATAAATAATGTTTAATTTGGTCCAAGACTCTTAGTTGAACTTATTATCTATTACATGTGAAAAAATACTGAAATTGGAGGAAGAGATATTCTAAGATAACCATCAGAATGACACATGCAAATTATTGCTTATATTATTACTTTATCAATGAAATAGTGATAAGAGAGGAGGAATAAGGACAGCACAGGTGGTTTCTCAGGTATACAGTGATGAAGAAATCAAAATCAGCTCAATATGGTAAGATCCAAATCTTGATGGGAAGACCAGTAACAGTGCACACATTTGTCACCAAACTGAGTGCTAAAACTTCACTGTGTGCTAATTATCCTTCAATAAACAAAGGGACAAGGTCAAATCAACTTATTTATGAGAAAGATACAATATCAAGCAGTTTGGGAAGAGAAGTTTTCTGGCTCTCAGAAAAATGTAAAAAGTTTAATAATGAGGGCCTCCCCTGGTGGTGCAGCGGTTGAGCGCTGGGCTGCAAAGCTGCCCGCAGCCTCTGCAGCACCGGTTCCATCCCTGGCTGCCAGCGAGGGTCCCACATGGCGCGCAGACCTCTCCTGCCACTCGCTGCTCTCCTCAGCAGTGTGTTTCGTCACTCTGCCTGTTCTGTTCCCCGCTCTGGCTCTGGTGAATTCTCTCACCCTCCTGTGCTTCTGACTGTACCCAGTGCTTGTATAAATAAATAATCTTAAAAAAAAGTAATAATGAAAATTAAACCGAGGATGAATGAATCACAGGATTCTGAACCTACATTGGAGCCTTTAAAGATCATCACCTCTCCTATTTAAGTATTAAAAAAAATAATTATAACTTGGGACTCAGAAAATTTTAGAAAGTCATCCAGAAAGTATGAGAATTTCACGAGCAAGCTCCACCTTTCTCCTTTGTCATACTGACTTCCACTTCCTTCCACCTGCTATCTCCAAGGGCCTGGTTTCAGCTCTCTTTAGCTTTCTCTTTATCTTACTCTCTCATTGACTTAACAATTTCAATGTCCATGTTTCTTCATTTAATAAATACTTTGATGTTTCCATCATATGCCCAGCGTTGTTTTATGGGTAGACATTATAGCCCTGATAAAAACATCAACAATCTTCCCTCTCAGAGCTTAGTTTCTACTAATGTCCGTTATTAGGAACCCGCATAAGTGATTCCCTGGGCACGTGTTCGCACCCAATCCAGACTCCTTTGTCTTCTAGTTTCCTTGCATATCATGATCATACCTCAAGTTCACCAGGGCTGTGATACCATGTTTTCCAAGTTATTTCCTTCTGCCTTGCCTGTGACAGATCATCTTTAGTTCTTCTGTTGAACCTATAAGGCAACAAATTTCAGTTTTCTTAAATTCTGACAAATTGACTTTTTCTTATATCAGTTCAGCATCTTGTTTCCTAACTTCCATGGATGTACCAATATCTTTTTAACTCATTTCTCAAGCTCCTGTTGTCCCCAATTTTGATCTTTCCTACCCTTCCCTGCTGTATTAATTTTTCTTTTTTAATATTTTTATTATCTTATTTATGTATACAAGAGTTGGGCTATAGGCCAGAAATGCTGGGGGGGGGGGCAGGGAGTTGAGAGGATTCACCAGAGACAGAGTGGGGAGCAGGACAGAGGAGTGACTGAAATACACTGCTGAGGGCAGCAGCAGGCAAGACAGGAGAGGTCTACTAGGCCATGTGGGTCAGCTCCCTGGCCAGGGGTCAAACTTGTGCTGCAGTGGTTGCCAATAGCTTCATAGTGCTGAGTCTTAACCCATTGCGCCACCAGGGAGGCCCTGTATTAATTTTGGCAACGCACATGTCCATGTCCTCTAAAGAACTATTAATAGCATAGCTCCAAGCTCCCTCTCAACTTCTCTTACATCTCCTCTACTAGTATTTGTACTTCCCCAGCCAAAATGGGTTCTTGCCTGCCCCCTTGGCAGGCCCCCGGTTCTCTGGCATTCTGCACTTGTTCACCTGGCTATCCACCCAGCTCACTATGCAGCACACCCCCTTACCTCATCATCAACCTCTGCATATATCACACTTGCTGTCTTTTCTAAGGCATGTTTCTCAATCTTACCATCATGACTCTTCCTTTCTTTGCATTATCTCTCACTGTACCGCATTGTGGTTATTCCCTTACTCTTTTATTAAAGTAACTCTATGGATTTTCATAAAATGACACATCCTTATTGAAAGGAATTAAAATGTACAGAAGAGTAATGAAAGTAAAAGTGATCTGAAATTTCACACTCAGATATCTCTTTCTGGGCCTCCCTCTAGACCTCTTTGTATATATACAAACATCTGTGAAGTATATATACATTTTTTTTAAACTTTTTTTTTTAAGATTTATTTATTTATTTATACAAGCACTGGGTACAGTCAGAAGCGCGGGAGGGTGAGAGAATTCACCAGAGCGGGGAGCAGAGCAGGCAGATGGACCGAAGCACACTGCTGAGGGGAGCAGCGGCCGGCAGGAGAGGTCTGTGTGCCATGTGGGACCCTTGCCCAGTGGCCGGGGATTGAACCGGCGCTGCAGAGGCTGCGGACAGCTTCGCAACCCAGCGCTCAACCGCTGCACCAGCGGGGAGGCCCTATGTATACATTTTTTAATAAATGAGATTAAATTCTACCTGGATCTTTTTCTGTTGTTATAATCTAATGCCCATTAATGCTATTCAATGGGAAATTAAAGTGTGATTTTTCAGTTGCTGCAGGGTTTTGTGGGGTTTTTTTAATTTTTTTTAGGAGGTGCAGGGAGATGGTTTAGGCTGTTTTCTGCCCCATGTGCTTAACACAACCTTGTAAAATACCAGTGAGCAGTCTGGACCTTGATAAGAACTGTTTGTGACACACCACTCCATGTGGCTCAGGACCTGGAAAAATGTTTGCAGATCGTGAAAAGAGGTTAGAGAGGATTGACCTGAAATCCAGAGTAAAATTGTAGTCTTTTTTTTTATTATTATTGCTTTGAACAGAATTGTGCCTCCATTGCCTGCAAGAAAGCCATTCATTGTTCCTTGTTACATAATCTGCAGAGAGCTTATTCACTTAGAAAGCAGCACATTCATTGTAGTTTCTATCTTACGAGTAGCTAAAAGCAGAATCTGTTCTGTGTCTCTGAGGCATTCTTCGCAGCACAGACCTCATGCTATCACTAATTAGCCAGAGCATTCTCAGCCAAAAACCCCAGTGTCTGTGCTTGACAAGTCTGTTTTTTCCATGGAAAGGGTGAACCTGCCTCTCTATCTAGGGGCACCTCTATATGACAAGCAAAAGAAGGGTGGTGGTGAGCTCTCAGAGCTGACAGTGCCTAAAAACATTGCCTCTAGGTGACTTGCTGTTTGCTGCCTCCTCTCCTCTGTGAAGTGGAATCTCCATCAGACTCTGTCTTTGTACTCTAAAAAAATGCCTCACCACCATGAGTCAAGTCAGGTCTGCATTGTTCCCAGCCTTGTTCCTATCCATTCCCCATCTTTGGCTTCAGAATCCAGTCTACCATTCATCCCCTAGCCAACTTTCAGCCACTTGTGTTAATGATGTATACGATTAGCAGCCTATGCTACATCATTGGGAGGGGGGGTGGGTGGGGGAGAAGAAAAACCATGAGGTTGTTTGCTTGTCACTGTGAAGTGAAGCTTGACGGGAACATCCTCGCTGTCCCTCCCCACCGCCCCTCCTGCATTGCGCCTGTGATCTTCTGTGCGCATGCGTTCATGGTTGCTTGTGTTCCATGGCTCTGCCATTTGCTCGGTGGGGGGACGTTTTCTTAGCCGAGCAGTGCACTGCTCTGCCTGAGGGATTGAGAACATATTGCTTGGCAGGTGGGCCTGCTCAGACGCACTGACTGTTGTTTCAGCACTGACAGGGAACATATATCATGCAGGCCCATTATGCCAGCATAAATCCATGGTAACCTGTTCAAAGGGCTGCAACCAGCAAACAAAGTGTTTGGGTCTTAATAGGTGATATTTTTGAAACATATAATTGGGATCTGAGAAGTAATTCTGGGTGACAGGCCACTCCTTCTGCCATCTTAACAGAAGCTGGGCCTACAGCAAAATACCACTGCTGTCATACCACACAAAGATGATTGCCATTCCAGCGCGGCTCCAGGCAGCTGTGTACCCCGCTGACTGTGCCAAGAGATGGTTTGTGCAGGGAAACAGCCTTCAGTGTTGAGGTCTTTCCTTTATGCCTTCGTGCTCAATACAACTGGCAAAAAATGCTCCTGGGGATGTCAGTGGAGAATGTCAGAGCTTCTCTCCTTAGCCTGTTAATATGAGCTTGAAAGGGAACGAGAGTTTGCTTTGGTATTGGGGAGTAGACAGACAAGCCTCTGAGCAGAAGTCCCTGATCTTTCTCATAAAGGGAAGCTATTTTTTCATTTCACCTCTAGACTCCAGGAGGAGAATAAGATATTACTCAAGTCCCCAAGCAGAGTGTGAAGGGACTTGATATCAGAGCCTGGCCACTTTCCCACAGGGAAGGTGGACATGTGGCGGCCAGAACCTGGGAGATAGGGCAGGTAAAGTTCGGCACAGCATTGTTTTCAGGAGACATTATTTTCCTGAGTTCCAGTGACTTGGCTGGTGAAGGGCATTTTATAAAGGTTGTCATGAAATTTGCCTTCTTTCAGAGTCATAGTGCACTTTCCTGCCTGATATCCAGCCTATCTGGACATAAGAATCAATTTAATCATTAATTTCTTTCTGTTTCCCCCCTGAAATGGAGAGATTTCTTCCCTAAATTTTATGAGGACAGGTACCATGCTCATTTATACGTACTTGACTGCTGGCTTTTTGGTAAATGTGGAAGGAATGAAGAAAGGAAGATGCCTATAGTGTCAAGAGAAAAATTGTTCATAGTTTGTATAACTTATCTTTTACCTCCTTAGTTTCCAAGAATTCATAACTTCGGTATTTCAGTATGGCCTACCTGTTAAATTATAACTGGGTGGCAATATTGTATTACTTCAGTTTCATTCTGAAGACAACTAAGGCAATATCATACTGCTCAGTCTGCATGCCACAGCATCGGAATCCTCTCTTGCTACCACAGAATTACTTTGCTAAAGCAGACTAAAAATGTCCTTATGAGACCAAGGAAGTTCTACATTTAAGGACCAATGGGAAGACTGTTAAGAATATAAGCAGTGACTGTCACTATTTAGTAATGTTTCTGATAGCCTGGCATGACATGGTCATTGAGAGAGAGGTGGGCCTCATCACACACCGGCAATAGCCAGCCTCCACTCTGCCGATTTTTCTATTTGCTTATTCTTTGTCTCAACAGTGTGGTTGCCCATGACCCAGCAGTTTGCCAACTTGGAAGGTTCCATAAAGCATGGGCTTTGGTATTTCATCCCCACAAATTCTAGATTATGAGCACTGTGGTTGAGCCTGGGCATTTGTACTTTTAAAATGTCCCCTAGGTGGTTTAGATTCAATCAGTGTGTGGGTTTTGATATGGCACACATTTAGAAGAACACAATACTGAGACTCAACATTCCCCTAGGTCTTATTGCTGCCCGGGGCAAATACTAAGTCCTCTACTATATTATTCTTGGGGTATCTTTCTAAAAAACTATGATGTCTTAGATGGATGCTCTGCAGAGCCTTCAGACCTCTTTTAAAGACTAAACCAGGAGCTTTTACATATTCAAGGGAAACATAACATTGTACTTTTCCATTGTCCATCATCAACTCTACCTGTGAAAATCTCTTTAAAAAAAGTTTTAAGTAAAATTTTATTGAGATATAATTCATATACACTTCATACTTTCAGTGTAGGTAATTGAGATATATTTTAGTATATTCTGAACCATTTAGTATACTTTGCAGCCATTATCAGCTACTATTTCAGAACATTTTTTTCACATCAAGGAGAATACTCATTCTTTCTACCCCCAACCTGTGGCAGCCACAAATGTGCTTTCTATCTCTATAGATTAGCTTATTCTGAAATATTCTGGGTGACTTGTTATGATTCTAGTTATGTTTATAAATATCTCTGAGAAAATCTTTCTAACGCTCTATTGAGAGTCTCACATGTTTTATGGTCAAGATTTCATTTACGTCTAGCTTTTACTTCTGTCACCCTTATAATAATATTAACTCACTTTCCCTATTTTATCTTCTCTGCCTCTCTCTTATTTTGCCAACCCTCATTTTTTTTATAGAGTCAAATATTATCAAGTCACCTCCAGTTTATCTGCAAGATGTATGAGCTCAGTGTTCTTATGCCCCTCAAATATGCCCAACGTTTTTTCCTATTTCCCCTTCTCATTCATCTAAATAATGAGGTGCCCTCCCCCCCACCTTTTCTCTCAAGTGAGCATCTCCATTTGTGCCCTCTATTTCATTTCCTCCCTCCTCCAGAACCCGGCCTTTGATTGTCTTCATTTTCTTCCAACCTACGAAAATACTCAGAATTCACACTTTTGAAAAGTTGCTTCAATCCTGCTGCCCCCTCAAGCTGCCATTCTATTTTTCTCATTCCCTTCACTGTCAAACCTTTTGAAAGCACAGTTTGCTCTCACTGCTGGTGGTGCTTTTCCACCCACTCACACCTAACTTCTTACAGTCATGATTCTACCTTTATGACTTTAATCAATTTTTTTTCCTTGTGGTCCATGGCATCATCGTTTTTGCCAATTTACCGAACCTTCTGTGATCCCCATGGCCTCTAAGGAATACAGAACCCTATTCCTTTAAGGAATACAGAATCCCTCCATCTGGGGCACTCATTTCCTTTGGCTTCCATGATACTCCACATTCTCCTTCTACCTTTGGCTCTAAAGTGCAACTCCTTCCTAAAAATGGATGCCTCCTCTTTTATCTGTCTCTTTATTTTCTCTCCCTTCCCAGTCTCATAACACCATCTGGTGCCTAAGTGTGGACAACTTCCAAAGCTATCTTCACCACTTGTATGTCCAGCCAGCTTCTTAGACTCATTGCTCAAAACAGAACTCATACCCTGGCTGACGTCCTGTCTTCCCTAATTCTGGCTGTAGTGTAACCCAGAATTGAACATTTGACTTCTTTTATTCTTTCAGTTCCTTGTTTGCCATAGATGGCAGCCAGCAGGCATGCTAACAGCCCTTTTGTTCTAGCCAGACTGTATTTCTTCCTCTGTTGTCCTACTTCTCCATGCTATTATCTGAGTCTAGGCCTTCCTTGTCTCTTACCTGGACCATGACCAAACATTTTATTTCTACTCCATTCCATGTATGCATCACTGCCAGATATCAGTCCTCCTTCAGCACACATCTGATTATATCATTTCTTAGACAACAATCTTTTAAATTCCTCTTAGCCTCCTGAATATTCATTACTCCTTAGCCTAACTTGTAAGACTTTCTACAGCTTAAATCTCTCCACCTCAACTTTATTTTGAGTCTGTCGTCTAGCCTAAGCAAAGCACTAATTCTTTCTTTTGCCACCACAAGTTATCATTCCCAGACCCTTGCTTTTTTTTTTTTTTAAATAGAGGCATGTTTTATTCATTTATTTATTTATTTGTTTGTTTGTTTGTTTGTTTTTGTTTGTTTATACATGCACTGGGTACAGTCAGAAGCGCGGGAGGGTGAGAGAATTCACCAGAGCCAGAGCGGGGAGCAGAGCAGGCAGAAGGACCCAAGTACACTGCTGAGGGGAGCAGCGGGCGGCAGGAGAGGTCTGCGCGCCATGTGGGACCCTCCTCCGGTGGCCGGGGAGCAGCCGGGGATCGAACCGGCGCTGCAGAGGCTGCGGGCAGCTTCGCAACCCAGCGCTCAACCGCTGCGCCACCAGGGAGGCCCCTGCTTTTTTATTTTTTAATCTAAAATGAAAGTTCTTTAGTTTTGCCTTTGGTTCTGCCAACATGATCTTCTGTATTGTAGTAGTTTCATCCTTCAAATCCTTTCTCTTCTACAAAATCATCTTAGAATAGGATTTCTTTCTTTGATTTCCACAATTGTGTGTGGTGTGTGCACAAGGGGGTGGAAAAGAAGTATTAGCATTTTGTGTTGTTTTTCAATTATTTATGTGCTTGTCTTATCCTGTTTCCCAAAGGTAGTAGCCTTGCATTTTCATTGCTAAAATCCCATAACAGTTGATAGAGTATCTTTAAGTATATTATGAATAAATAGTTCTTGGGCAAATGCAGTTTTAACCTCTGTAAAATACTGAAGATGTAAAAACTACACTTGTGGATGACAGGCTTTATGTCCATGTCAAGAGAGTTTTCAGTAGTTTCTGAACTATTATTATTTTCAATCAGTCCAAGTACAAGGCTTGAGTGAAGGAAACTCAAGAGAATTGTAGGAAACTCCAGCACCTTAATTGTAATGCTTTTCATTTGCATAATATTTTGTATCATTTCAAAGTACTTCAGCATCTCATTTAGCCCTCCATATAGCTATGTAGGGTTAAATAGGGATATCTATTCTAAAATCTATTAGTTGATAAGTGAGGGCTACGTGGTCTGAGGAGTTCTAATGGCTTAACCAGTGTTAGCTTACTGGATAATGACAGAGCCTAGATGAAGGGACATGTGGGCTGTCTTTAAATATCTGAAGATGGGTCTCCCTGGTGGCGCAAGGGGTTGAGTGCAGTGCTATGAAGCTGTCAGCAGCCTATGCAGCGCGAGTTCTATCCCCAGCCAGGTAACTACCCACATGGTGAAGCAGACCTCTCCTGACTCGCCCACTGCTCCCCTCAGTAGTGTACTTTGGTCTATCTGTGTGTTCTGTTCCCCTCTCTGGTGAATCCTCTCACCCCCCACACCATTGGCCTGTACCCCAGTTCTCATAATCATAAATAAATCTTTAAATAAGTAAATATCTGAAGATCTATCCTGTAAAAGATGAGTAAATATTATTTTTCATTCTTTATTTCTTTCAAGAATGGAAAAAGCACAAGTGTTTTAAGCTCAATTAAAGAAAAAGCTCTACTATCAGATTCCAAGATGGTGTTGACTCCCTCTGTGTTTAAGTGGAGCTCATAGACAACAACCTGCCCCACTAGGTGTAGGACATTTTGTTAAAAGAGCCTAGAAAAGGCACCTTCTAATTCTGCATTTCTATGATTCTTCTTTTAGATGAGTGCTGTACTACTCTATTTCACAGTCTGAGCTCTGATTTCTATCTGTCATTAAAACAACAGTAAGCAAATGTAGCTCAGGTATGGGATGACCCACTTGTCTATGTCCTAAATCTTTCACAAAATGGAGACCCTCAGATTATCCTGTCCCCTCTGTGTAACTGTCAGTGCACCACCTGAAGGTAAGAAAATAAAAGAACATATTTTCACCCAGTTTTTTAATATCTGGCATTGTTAGTCCAGGAAATAATTGAATGTAGTAGAAAATCATGTAGTGCCATAATTACTCGTAGCTGGCCCAGTCTGGCGATTCCACAGTCCTGTCTGGTGTTGTGGACATGGTGGGCTAGCCCGACATTCTTTCACAATGGCATATGCTGTTGGAAGGAACTTAGGTGACTCTAATGGACTCCAAACTTTTCCTTGTAGTGGGGAGTTGCCTAAAAAGGCAATTGCTGCAAAACAGCCAAATGGAAATCATGATATTTCACTAAACTCAGAACCAAATCTGCCTTTTTTTTTCTTTATAGAAACATTTTGTGTGCCATGTGCCGTGGGAGCCAAAAAGAAATCATACTTTGGCAGCCTGTTCCACTTTGCTAAGCTCAGATATTGTAAATACCCTCCTCTTCTCTCATAACATTAAATTTTTCATGAATTCATCAGAAAGGAGCCACTTTGTAGGTTTGGCTGGTACCAGTGAAAGACTTCATTTTCTATTTCACAGTAACTTTTCACTGCAAAAAAAAAAAATATGGTACAATGTTGAAAGGCTGGAATTATTCATCAAGTCTTCACTGCCTACAAATGAGGAGAATTTTTCTGAAATCTATCTGGGAGAATGCAAACACAGACTTGCATATTTTAGATAGTGCTGCATCTCAATCACAGCCATCTAATCTTTCTCAAAGGAATTAGGGGTTAAAGAGGACATGTGCTTTCTCATTGCTTTATAGAATAACTAAAGAGTCCACACCAGCTCACAGATTTTCCTCTTACTGTCCAGTGTTCCTGACACTTGCCAGTGCACTAAAGAATATTTAATTATGACATTGATGCAATTATCAGTAGCTTTGTACCTGAATGCAAAAGGTGTGCTTCAAGAGACAGAATAATAAAATGCAGTGGTTTGTCAGAAAACTCTGGAAGTTTGAGTTGGCCCCAAACCCCAAGAGTTTGTGATTCAGTAGATGTGGTTTAGAGCCTAAGAATTTGACCCTTTTGAAAAGTTTCCAGTTGATGCTGATGCTGCTCATCTTAGAACTACATTTTGAGAAACACTAATGTTTGAAATGAAAAGAATGTCAAATTTAGAAATCAGGAAACCCTGTTTCTAGTAATGAGTCAGCTCTCTATCATGGGTGTGTAGATAGTCCCTGGGCTACAGTTTCCTCATCTATAAAAGAACTGGCTCCTGTTCTAGTGACTTTGAGAATAAAAGCTGAGAATCCATCGAAAATACTGTACTTCTGTAGGGTCTTGAAGCATCATAATCACTGCAATGAGAAGAGTTGATGAAAAACAAGTTAGAGAAGTTTTAAGATTAGACATTCTGTTAAACACAGGTACAGTAACACACAGGCCAGAATTCTGCTGCCATGCTAATAAGAGATGTGAGATGGGAAGGTTTTCAGGAATCCCTCGTTTTTGCAGTCTCTCTCTGCAAAAAGTCAATGCCCTGCTTTATCCCTTCTCTGTATGCTATAGTCAGGTTAAGTTAGAACAGAGATTGTCAAACTTTCCTGTGATTAAAAATTCCATTGGACACTTACAGATATACAAAGGCCAGCCCCTGTCCTACTTTAAGGATCCTAGACTTTTAGGCTATTCTTATATGCTTGAGTTTGAGAAACACTGTATCTGTGTTGATAATCCCAAAACCATTTTGCGACAACTTAAACAACTTAAAAAGGTACTTTGTAGTCTACACTGTGGTTCTTGACCTTCTTGCACATTGGAATCACCTGAGCTTTGAAATGTCGCAAGTGCAGGCCAATAGAACCAGCATCTTTGGGGGTGGAGCCTTAGCATCAATACCATCTTAAAAGCTCCTGGTAGTATAAATTTGCTGCCAAGGCTGAGAGCCCCTGACTTAGAAAGAGTCCTCTGTCATTATATCAGCAAGCATATTGTTGTATTTGTTTGCTTGTCTCTTTCCCACACCATACGGTGAGAATTCTGAGGGCAGTTCTGTGTGCCCAGAATCCACCCCAGTGTCTTACTCTGCTTTAGAAGCTCCAAGCATGTTGGTTATAATTTTGAATGAATCATTCTGTTAGAACCAAGTAAAGTGCCAACAAAACTCACATCAAAAAGCCCCCACATCTAAATATTTAATATAAACACAGGCCTTTGTGGTGTTCAGGCTCTCACAGTAAGAGGGTAGTTTTTAAATAATTTGCAGAATCGCCTTTACAAAGCATATATTGAACAATGTGTAGAACTGAAGTCAACTCCAACTGCAATTTATCCTTCCAGGTGAGCTTAGGAGTCAGGGAAACCATTGCTTCCAGAACTCCGAGAATAAGGAAGGAAACAAATGAGAACATGCCTGCGGTGTACCAGATATTCTAATGTGCACTATTCATTCAAATCTTTTTTTAAATTTTTTAATGTACTTATTTTCTTATTTATTTCTTACATAAATACTGTTAATTTTGTTCAGTATTTGATTTCTTCCCTCAGGTGTAGTCCCCATACTTCTCCCACCACCATGGCACCCATGATCCATCTCCTCTGGCCCTGTACCCTTCCCTGTGCTGTTCTGACCCCTCTCCTCTCCCTTTCCTACTGTAAGCCTCAGATCTATATGGTCAGCTTGCAAGTTCTGTCTTTTTCCTGATGCTTTGTTCAGTTTCGCGATATTCCACATGTAGACGAAACGGTATGGTATTTTTCTTTTTCCTTATGACTGTCTTCACTTAGTATAATCCCTTCCAGCTCCATCCTTGTTACCACAAATGGCATGAATTTATTTTTTTTGATTGCTGAGTAGTATTCCATTGTGTATATATACCACATCTTTTTGATCCACTCATCTATTTGGGGAGATTTGGGTTGTTTCCATTTCTTGGCTATTATAAATAGTGCTGCAATAAACAGTGCAGGTTTCTGCTTGAATTAGCATTTTGTGTTCTTAAGGTCAATTCCTAGGAGCATTCACCAGCCTTTACAACAAACTTGTATTGTCACTGAGGGGACAAATGGCAAAATCACACTGACCAAGATGGGAAGCATAAGAGAACTTGTTTGATGCCGGAGCCAGAATTCCTTCTTTCATGTTTATTTTGACACCTCTTAGATGTTTTCCAGTCATCCCTGCTTCCTCCCTCACCTCCTCCTTGAAGGCATGTCATTGGATACCTCTTCCCTGGACATGTCAGACTCCACACAGACCTTCCTGGCTGCTTTGGTGAAGCTTCCTTTGGAAAAATTTCACTGACCCATGACTTGATTAATTGCCTGACCATCTTCATGACTGGCCAAACACCCTCCTGGATCCTACACTCACCATGGTGTAAAGCATATCCCCATTGCCTCATAGAGGCTCCTAGATAGCAGGAAGTGTTTCTTGCTTATCTTTTTATTTCCTCAGTCTCCTGTACTGCCTTGCCCATTGAAGACACTAGTGTTTTTTTTTTCCTCCAAAGAATAAGTGACAGCAGAAACTCATCCATGAGCAGAGATCTCCTGAAACACTTCAGCATGTGTGCATGTGTTGTGCTTCAGAATATTTTAGAAACATTTTCCAGATTTAATTGAGGCTTCTGGGAAGCCTTGCTGTGTTCTTCTCTGCAAAAAATAGAAGGTCGTTACCAGGAAGTCTCAGTATACCATATTTATCTGGTGAGTTTTGAAAATACTGAGTAATGGGACTAATGACTCAACATAGTATTTTCCAAACTGTGAGGTAATCTTTGGACTTTGCAAGATTATTATATTAAGTGTACTTTTTAGTCTGTCAGTAAAAAATAAAAAGCCTGTATTTTCACATTAGAATTCAAAGAACATCTGCTGCGTATTGTAAATAACATATTTTGAAAACCAACTGATACATACTCAGCCTGCCTCCGCCTGCTAACTATAGCAGGTCTTTAAGATAAGATTCAGTTTGCCATTGGTATAACTCTTACAGTCACATCCCACCATCTTCCATAAATCTTCGCAAGCCATTTGCCCCCTAAACGTTTACACGAAGTCATATGAGCTTTTCAGTTTCCTGTTTTCTAGTAGGATTAGGAAGAGACAATATAGCTGGATAATTTATGGCCATGGAAAATGTGTTTTTCAAGGAGTTAACCTTAGGGACGTTTTCCACTGGGACTCTTCCTTCACCCCAAGGAGCAGACCTCAGACAGCCACCAGTTGTAAGTGGCCACTCCTGACTCGGAGAGTTGTATGATTTGCTGGTCTACCTGTAGGGGCGGTGGGCCCAAAGAAGAGTACTCAGCAGCTCCTCTGGGCATGTTTTCAGCCACATCTCATGTCCTCCAGCCGAAATCACACCTCCTCATGGGACTGAAAAACTCAGTCAGCTTTTTCCTTCATTCCTTCTCAGTTTGTCTTGTTAGCACTCTTTCTTAGCAAGTAAGCACCATATGTCTTCTTTGGGAACTTGTTTCAGGAGATTCCCAGTGCATGTGTGCTGGTTGGAAAGAGAGGAAGGGGTGTTGGATTAACCAGAAAGCCAAGTTTCGTGAAATGCCCTTCGTGTCCATCTGCCCCATGGGCTGGTTAGTCCTGAAGCATGAATACAGAATGTCCCTGGAACATTTTAGGGTCATAGTAATAGCCTAGCTTACAAGCAGGTTTTGTGAGCCAAAGAGAGAAGCAGTGAGCCCTCTTTCCAGGGGCTCCTCATTATCCAGGGTAGGTTGTGTCTGGAGAGCACCTCTTCATTCACTTGTTCACTTTCCTTGTAGAGAGGGTAGCACTAGACTGATTATAAAAGAGGGGCTGTGTGTGCTATTCTTTTGCTTCCTTGCTCTTAACTAACACTGGTGCCAAAGCATACAACTAGTAGGTTCTGCTATGGAAATAATTTGGTTTCTATAACATGGAGTCCACTCCTTTTACCAACCTTTCATACCTGTCTCTTTTGAAAGCTAGCTTGTTGAACATACAATTTGTCTTTTTTCTTGTTCGCTTCCCCGTCTTTTCTTGTGCTCAGATTGTCTTTCATCAAAAATAGAGGATGAGCCTTTCACACCTGATGGCAAGCAGCAGCTTGAAGCGTTTTCTTCATTTACCTTGACATTTCTTCAGCAAAGAAAAAGCAAGGGTTGGGAACCTGTTCTATTCATTTTGGTTTCCACAAGAGCTACCTCTTTTTAAGCTGCTTCACAAATAGCCTTGTTGGTTGTTATTGCTCGATACCTGTCTCCCTGGAGGTTTACCAGTTGTTTTGAAAAGGATGGCTATTTTCTATTCCCTTTAGAATTTACCTTATTTTGACATGTGTGGGCACATGTGTGTATTTGTGTTTCTATGCTATCAATTAATAATGAAAAATAAGATCAAGTCTCTTCGTTGCTTTTCCCTGTAGAATTAGTGTTAGTAATAGTTGCCAATCCTTATTTGGGGTTTCCTGCATGCCAGGGTCTGTGCATGGGTTCATGACATTCTTAAGATAACATTTTGAAACAGTCTCCATTTCATGGGTATATGAGAGGACATACACCTTGGTGGAGCTATGACATGAACCCCAAAATACAGACTTGTGTGCTCAGGCTAGTCACAAATAAATTAAACTGCCTGGGTCTTATATACTGTCAGTCACTCCTTTCAGTTTTGCTGACTGTATTCCTGTGTGTTCTGTTTTTATCCTTGGAAGGATTTCAGCAGAAATGTGGTGACTGGAAGACAATCTATGTATAAAAGGAGAGACACAGCCCTAATCTGTGGCCCATTACAGCGTTGATCCTCAGTGACATAGAGAAAATTGATAAGTGTAGTGGGGAAGGCTTGGCAAGGATCATAGGAAGAGAGTGGGAACCGAATTCAGATGCATCCCAGGTTGACAAAGGGGTTGCGATTATTACTAGACAGTCACTGTTCTCAAGCCACACAGCGTTCCCCTAGTTATAATTGCACATGTGTACTCCTAGCTGGCATTAACTGGACACCTTACATACCAATTGTTATTATCTCATTTTACAGAGGAGAAATTAGGTTCAGAGAGGTTTCCTTGCACCAAATCTGTTCATATCTTAAATATAAAAGAACCCTGACCTTTAATACCATCTTGTCTACTTTCAAAGTCTGTGCTCAATTCCACCCAGCTTGTCAGCCTCTCTACCTACTCAGAATCATTGTCATCATTAGTATACCATCCACTGATAAAGGAAAAAAATAGATGCATTGTATATTCTGGACCAGAGTTTGTGATTGGGATGAGTATACAAAGACTTGTACCTGTTCTCATGGGTGACTTTATCATTTTCAAGTGATATAGTTCTGGCAGCCAGCTGCCATGCCCTTAGCATAGGTGAAATTTTAATTGACAATATTCCTTCATTGCGGATTGCTTCCAGAATTATCAGTGCTTGGTAACTTTGCAGATGAACACAGGTTAGTTTCCAGGCCCCTTCAGAGCAGCTAGGAATATGTATCCAGGTCTGCCCTTCAACTAGCTTTATGAACCTGTGAGCTCCACTTACTGTTTTCAACCTTATCTCTTTTTTTTTAAAGATTTATTTATTTATGCATACGAGAACTGGGGTACAGGCCAGAGGGTATGGGGGGTGAAAGGATTCACCAGAGACAGAGTGGGGAACAGAACAGGAGGAATGACTGAGGGGAGCAGTGGGCTAGTCAGGAGAGGTCTATTGCACCATGAGGGTATCTCCCTGGCCGGGGATCAAACTCGTGCTGCAATGGCTGCGGATAGCTTCATAGGTTGTGTCTTAACCCCTTCTGCCACCAGGGAGGTCCCAACCTCATCTTTTTTATCTGTACATCATATTAGATAATTCCAACTTGAGTTTCAACTCTAGTTATACCTGTTCTCCATTGTTAGCACATTTATTTTACACATACAGGAAAATTCACTGTTTAAGAACAGTGAAGTTATGTAATCAATTAATTGGGAAAATCATTTAAGGGAAGAAGTCATAAAAAAGGAAATATGCTATTAACAGTTGCTTCATGGCTTTATTGTGGTATAATTTACATACACTAACTTGCAAATATTGAATGTATACAATTTGGTAAGTTTTGATGTATGTATCCATCCATTATACCATCACCGTACCAAGATAGTGAGCATATTCATCACCTCAAGATTTCTTTTTTTTGGCCCCTTCCTTCTGCCTCTTTGCTCCTTCCTCCCACCGAAAGCTACCACTAATGTATGTTCTGTCATTAAGATTATTTTCCATGTTTAGAGAATTATATAACTTCAATCATATAGCATGTTTTCTTTTTTACCTGTTTTCATTCTACCTAATAATTTTGAGATTTATCCATATCATTGCATGAATCAACCCAAGGATATTTTTCCTTTAATCTAGATCTTTAATTTCTCTTAGTAATATTTTGTATTTTTCAATACACAGGTCTTGCACATCTTTAGTAAGAATTATCTCTAGATATTTCATATTTTGATGCTATGAAAATGTGATTTTTAAAATTTCAGTACAATTCAAATTACTGACATTTTTGTAATTGATTAGTGTGATTGATTTTTATATATTGACCTGCAATTATACATAATGAATACAGATATGTATTGTATATTGTGCAGTTATGCTAAGTTCGCTTACTAGTTAGGTAGCTATTTTACAGATTCAATTTTATTTTTATACTTAGGTGGTTATTATGTCTGCAAATAGTCAATTTAATGCTGTCTTTCCAATCTCAGTGTCTTTATTTCTATTTCTTGCTGATTGCACTTTTTGAATCTCTAAAAACTAAATAGAAGTGGTGAGAGTGAACATTCCTGTCTTATTTCTGATCTTAGGGTGAAAGCATACAATCTTTCACCATAAGTATAATGTTAACTTTAGTTATTTCATAACTGATCATATGATTTTTTAGTTTGTTAATATAGTAAATTACATTGATTTTCAATGTTAATGCTATCTTTACATGGCCAGGTCGTTTTTATTTGTTTATAGGTTTGCTTATTAGAGTTCTGTACCATCCTTCTCTAAATCATGTTCTTAATGTATTTTTATGTGGTCTCAGCTTCAGAGTAAGTAGAGGGAGATCTTAGATATTTGTGAAGTTTTCTTTTATAGTAGCCTTGCTCACACCTAAGTTAATAGCAGTTTGTCTTTAAGTCACCTGTCTTTAATGAGTATTTCTAAAAACATTATTCTTAGGTTTTAGAGATGCAGCAGTTCTCTTCCTATATCCTTATTTCATAGTGTACATGTAGTTAATTAAACTTTATAATTGCAATACGCAGCACAACTAGTGTAAACAGTTTTGGGGCCGATTAAAGCTGAGTGTTTGGTAAGCATTCAGCTCAGCTGATGATTTCAGAAGTGTGTGGATAAACTAGAGACCAGCCCGTCAGTCTTTAGTTTATTGCGTCATGGTTCATTCAATAAACTATATAGAGAGCATAATGGAAAGAATTGGTTACTCCAGGGAATAAGGGAAACAGAAGTTGACTAAAACAATGTGTAGAATTCTCCTTTACTCCTAAAAACAATACTCCTGAACTTCAGTATCCAGTGAGCAAAATGTGCTTTTGGTCACAAGACCTACACTATCAACACTGATTGTCACAATTCGGGGGGTGGGGGGGATACAATAGCAGGTGGATTCTTGCATCAGCTTTAATAAAAACAAATATGATAAAATTGAAAAAAACCTGTATTTCGAGTCAGACAGGCTTGAGTTAGAATGTCAGTAGTTCTCTGTATTGTTGAGCTGCCTTGGGCAAATTAGTACTTCACAGGGTCATCTTGAGAAATAAATGATGAAGCATCTGTGAAAAAGACACAATGTGTGGGCAGCCCTTGTTTGTGGCTTGGATTCTATTCCAAGATTTTACACCGTCCGAGTCTGTGATCCTGCTGCCCAGAAGTTCCCCATTTCCTGCCTGTAGTAGTGTTTAATAGATATGAAAAGGGCAGAACATCCACCACCTAGGAAATAGGTTGATGTGTTAAGAGACAAGAAAGTGAAAAGTCGGCTTGGAGAGATGTGCGCTGTCAGAATTTGCCATAGGGTTCACATTAGGTCGAATAGGAGGTGAGATTGGGAAGCAGACTGGGGCATAACCAAGCCAAGCCCTGCAGACTGAATTAAAGGAGTTAGGTAGTGAAGCAGTTGGAACTTTTTTTGAAGGGAGCATCATGGTGAGAGCTGTGCCAGATCCTCAAGCCTTGACTGCATCAGAATCACCTGGGAGCTTGTTAAAAAATACATATACCTTGGGCCCCGCCCAGACCTGCTCAATCCTAATCTATAGGTTGGGGTCACGGCATCTGTATTTTTAACAAGCTCCCCAGGTGATTCTAATGCACGCCAAAGTTTAGAAACCACTGCTTTAGAAGGTTAATCTGGCAGCAGTGTGCAAGATGGATTGGAGCCGAGAGAGCCTGGAGGTTCAGAGACCTGCTAGCAAGCGATTGCAACAACAATCCCGGCAGGAGATAATGAGGTTGGGGGCTGTGGGAATGGAAAGGAAGAATCAGATATGGGAGGTATTTTTGAGAGGCAGTCAGCAAGGACTGGGTAACCAATTTGATGAAGAATGTGAAAGAGAAATGGGACTTAACAAATAATGCCAAGGTTTAGAGAAGCAGCTCTCCTAGGTGTGAGGGGAATCCTCTGGGGACCTTATTCAGATCACACACACCTGCTCCCCTTCCACCCTCACCTTCCACACCTTTCTCACAAGCCCCCTAAGGCTCAGACAGGAAGGGGGAGAATCAGTACCTCCTGGGGATGAGTGCATGTGTAGTTTAGGGTGAAGGTTTCTCCAGGTGATCCCTGTGCTGGAGTCTGTGACTGAAAATAATGCCCCTTGGGAGGAGCCATGAGCTCAGGAGGAAGGAGGGGCAAAGGTAGAGCTGACTATAGGATGTAGGGTACCTCTGTAGTCTGAGACCATGGGTTTGCAGCTGGGGAGTAAGAGCTGGGCTATCGCTACAAATCTGAAAAGCCACCCAGGGGAGGTCACACTAGAAAGAGATGAGAGTATGGACAGAAAAAGGGATCCTAAGCAGATTCCAATAGTAGTCATACACAAATGGGAATCAATGTGCTGATTGTAGAGGTGTGAGGAGATGACTTCTACCTGTATCTTATAGAGCTCAACGTCAAGGTGTTAGGCAGAGCCTATGAGAAATCGCCTGCAGGCAGGAAGCAGGCAGGAAGGCAGAACACTGGCTCCGCCAGTCATTTGACCACAGCATGGTCCTTTCTCTTAGGGCATTCATGTAAAGGAGTCTACAAGCCTCAGAAACACACATTTTAAAATTTCTTTTCCAAAATCCAGGGTCTTTGAGCTGATGTACTGAACAAAGAGAGACTGACAGTTTCTACTATTACACCATTCCCCTAGGTTTCTGATCAACTCATAACCCTTCTATATACATTTGGCCCAGGACAGCCAAATATGAGGTATTATAAATCATTATAGTGCTTTAGTGTCCTCACTCCCCCCAAAGTTCCAGACATTCTGCCTGTATTTTGTGATCTCATACTGTGAAAATAGGATGTGGTGTTTTGTAGGCACCTCCAGGGTGCCCGACAATTGGCACATCTTAACTAAAAGAAAACAAATTGAATGAACAACAATAGAGATGAAGGACATTTGTATCAACCCAGGAAGTAGAGAATTACGAAGAGATGCTACTTATGATGCTGTGAGGCTGTGGTTCTTGATGGGGATTCATGAAGACTGGCACTCCTGACATTAGCAGGAATCAACTGTGACCAAGAGGCCCAGGTGGAGTGGGCTCAGCTGACTCAGAAGGCACTTTGTGAAGCTGACACTGCCTCACAGTTCACTGTAAAGAAAATGCCTACATATGTCAAGCTTTTTGTTTTATCTTAAAATATCCTTGGAAGCGCTCACATGTTTTAAGTAAGGAAACTGAGGCATTAAGTAATAAAAATGGTCCCAGGGTTACCCAGCTTGTGGATTATTGGAAGCAGATTGAACCCAGGGTTTCTGGCATGTGGATGCAGCACACAGTTCAGGGGGCTTTTCAATGGGCCCTGCTTCTCAATGGAGGCTGCGAAGTAGTGAAGGAAAGCCTTGCATGTAGGAAGAGCAACGTTTGAAGTGTCACTCAGAGATGGGCCTGGGCTTTACCCTAATCTCACTTCTTAACGATATGACCTTAGGCAATTTATTTGACTTTCAATTTCTGAACTTCAATTTCAATTGTAAAGAGGATAATCATATTTACCTCCTGAGTGTAGTTTTGGGAATTAAATATGATGGGGCCATTACAGTACCTGGCATGTAGTCCATCTCCCATAATTGGCGACTATTATAATAATTACTGGGGTTTTTTCCCCTGTCATCAGTTAGTGAACTAGTATACTCCCTTGGATGCACCTGAAAAGAGAACACTTTTTTTCCTTTAGTATTACTTGTTTGGATTTTAAATAAGCCCCCCACCCCAAGCAGTATTATAGCTAGATGGAGCTTAGCTATTAGTTGAAATCACGCTGTTAATAAAGTCTGCCCTTCAAGGCATTTATTTGCTGAAAAAGACTTTTTGGGTGGGCCTGGGCACCAGGATTTCCCAGGAAAGATGCCCTAACCCCTTATTTCCAAGTGAACTTTTATTGAGCCACCTGCTCAGAAGTTGCAGAATTGCCAGAACATTGCCTTGGGCAGGGTGTGCGATCACAAAATGAATAAAAGACAACAGGATGTGAGGGTTTCCACAGCATGAGGAAGAACACTCTGCAATTTCTTGCCATCTCTTCCCCAGGCAAAGACGAAGTCACGTTGATACCTGGAATTATGTTAGGAGACTTGGCCAGGACCCTCTTCCCTCCCTCCCATCCCCCAACCCTCATCTTGCACCTGAGGTTTCTTTGCTGCTCTCAGTGTAGGTTGCTAGTTTAAATGCTGTCCCCTGGCACTTCATGTTGAAATAAACTGGAAAACAGCAGGGCCTTTCTCTCATCAAATCGTTAGATGTCTGCCTGGCATCTGTCTGATGCCTACCGTGACTAAGGATCTACCTTCCAGTGAGCATCCTCAAATGTAAAAATACCCCAATGACACTCTAATCCCAGTGTTGCAAGGATCCCATCCATTTTCTTTCACTCTCTCAACAAAAGAAATTACTTAAGAAGGGGTGAAAGAGGGTGGCATCTCTCTGGCCCCCTCTGGGGCTTCTTTCCCACAAGAACTGAACAGAGAAGAAAGAAAGAAGAAAGAAGGAAGGCTTAGCAGAATGTTTTGATATAAAATTCATTATAGACTTATATATATGTTTGTCAGTTTGGTCCTATTAAGCTTATGTAGATAATATTGCAGGCCTTTTGATTGAATCTATCTGTTTATACATAGGTTTGGGAAGATCAAAGATCAAATTACTAGCATGATTCTTAAAGAACTGATTAAGGTAAAATCTTGGTAAAATGAAGGTAAAATCTTGAAAATATTCACTCCCAGATTTAAGGGAAAAAAAAATGTGGGGTGAGTCCAGAAGATTTGATGACATGGGTAGTTGTAGTAATTTTTAAGAATTACTTGAACTTCTGTTATCCCCTTTTCTTATTCTCCTGTCCTCTATTTCCCTATCCCCCTATATTTATCTGTTTCTTTCTTTCCCTCCCCCAACTTGAGAGGTCTTGAGTATCCCTGTGTATTTTTCTTGTTTTATTTATGATGCCTTCTAACTAAGCTTCAAGTGCAAAATCCATCATTTGTCATTTCACCCTTACCCACCACCCTTTTGTAGGCAAAGGCACATAAGAGTAATTGAAATCCATTGGGATCATACCTAAACTGAGATAAGAACCCAAGTTTCAGTTCAGTGCTGGCCTCTCTACTCAATAGCTGTATGACCCTCAGACAGACGATTTATAATCTTTGCTTCTATTTTCTCCTATGTAAAAATAGGCATAGGAAAGCCTAGCTCAAAGAACTATCAGAAGAGCAAATGAATTTCAGGTACAGTTTGCATGCTTACCAAGTGTTAGTAAAGCTGATCCCCTCACAGCCTCACTCAGTGCCTGCCCAGTATACAAGTTCACATAGTTCATCCTGTAATCCCGTAATTCTACCCTTTCTTCTCTAGATATGGCCATTTTATAAAAGGTTCTCTTCAGTTGTGATTTGTGAGCACAAACACCACATTTTATTATTTTTTAATAATAAATTTTATTTTTATATTCCCCATACAATTTCAACCCCCCCCATTTTGACCCCAATCCCTCCCCTCCCACCACCCACCCCCCAAAAAGTGTCTCTGGTTCATAGATTTTTGTTGATTTTGATTTTCACTTTCTTATAGTTATTCATTTTCCTGGTCCCTTATTTAAGTTTTCTAGATTCCTGCTATGAGTGAGACCATCCGGTATTTTTCTTTTTCTTTTTGGCTTATTTCGCTGAGCATGATCCCTTCCAGCGCCATCCATGTTGCTGCAAATTGCATGTGTTTATATTTTTGAATGCTGAGTAATATTCCATGGTGTATATGTACCACATCTTCTTGATCCAGTCATCTATTTTTGGGCATTTGGGCTGTTTCCAAAGCTTAGCTATTGTAAACAGTGCTGCTATAAACATAGGGGTACAGGTGCTCTTTGGAATTGATGTTTCTGTGTCCTTCGGGTAAATACTTAGGAGTGGAATTGCTGGATCATATGGAAGCTCTATGTTTAGTAGGTCCAGAAATCTCCACACAGCTTTCCACAGTGGTTGGACCAGTTTGCACTCCCACCAACAGTGCAGAAGAGTTCCTTTTTCTCCACACCCTCGCCAACATCTGTTGTTGCTAGTTTTTTTAATATGTGCCATTCTCACTGGTGTAAGATGGTATCTCATGGTAGTTTTGATTTGCATTTCCCTGATTACAAATGAAAACACCACATTTTAAATGTACTTAAAAGAGTGTTTATCAGCCTTTGTTTAATTATTGCCCCTGCCCAAGCTGTTGAGATATTTTAGACATTTATAAAAATCATATTCCCTTTCCATGAAAGTAAATACTTAGGGATAACATTTTATTTACGCCAGGATTGAACTTTGAAGGACCACAACCATGGTAATATATTACTTTTTTCACTTCCAAGAACTAATTTTTGCCCCCTTTGGGTGTCTCTCACCCTGTTGGGATAGGTTGAAATATATATTTTTTTTAATTTATTTATTGATTTAGACAAGCACTGGGTACAGTCAGAAGCGCGGGAGGGTGAGAGAATTCACCAGAGCCAGAGCAGGGAGCAGTACAGGCAGAAGGACCGAAGTACACTGCTGAGGGGAGCAGCAGGCGGCAGGAGAGGTCTGCGCGCCATGTGGGACCCTCCTCCGGTGGCAGGGAGCAGCCGGGGATCGAACCGGCACTGCAGAGGCTGCGGGCAGCTTCGCAACCCAGCGCTCAACCACTGCGCCACCGGGGAGGCCCTGAAATATATTTTAAATGCACTGGCCACTTCGTCTTCTTGTTATGTATCTTCCTTTCTTCACAGTATACCATTGCTAGAGATCATTGGCTTGTCATTCCGTTTCTTAGACTTCCTGATTTTCTCCCTTCTCTGGCTTTTGTTTTTGCCCACATCTCCGTGGTGTCCAAATGATAAAGATACTCTCATTTTCCTAGGAATTGCGCAGTTACATCTCTATGTTGTGAAGGCTCCTTAGCCTGTTTTGCCTCCTCCCTTCATGGAAAAATTTCAGGAGACAGTAGTATCAGTGAATTCAGAAGATTACCCTGACTTTTCAAATCAGGGTCTACTTCCACCTTTTTTAAACATTATTTAGTGTGTGGTTCAAGCCTTTAGAGCAGTGATATTTGAACCCTTCCAATGACTCAACTGTGCTCCCCACTCCCTGACTTTTTATCTGAAGATGCCTCATTACAGGGTTCTGATCTATATCAGGAGGCCCTGCTACATTAGCATTTGTTCGGTTTATTAACACTTCTGTGTTGCCCATTTTTTGTTGCTGTATATTGCAAGGCAGTTATGATTCATGGTGTTTTCTACCTCAGATGATACAACAGAAAAAGGAAAATACTGTAACCAAAACCTCTGCATTGAGTTTTCATGAACATTTTCTCTATGTCTTGGAGGGCAGCAACATAGTTAGAATCTGTGCTGTAGGTCCTGCTACAATGTAAAACCTATAGGTTGTGCTTGGAACCAGTGGAAACCTCCCGTTAAGGGAGACACCCTCTTGAAGAAGTCACGAAATGTGTAGAGTTCAGGGAAAATGCAAATATAAGCTCCCTCCTACCCACAGCAGGAAATTAGAAACCTCTTCGGTTAACACAAATGGATTGTGATTTTTTTTTTTTCCTTTTGCAAGGGAGGAAAAAAAGAGAGGAAAGATGTTTGAGGTAGCATTGTATACCATAAAACTATATTTATGTGCTAAGACAAGCAATTGATGTTGTTCTATAAAATATAGTAAACACCTCCTCCCTGCCCTTTTGAATGTCAGTCAGAATTCAGAATCATGAAATTTTATAGTATTACTGGTTAGAAGGGCTTCCCACTGGGAGCAGATGCCATCTCTGTCTTCATAGACTCAGAGAAAGTCCTGACATGTTTCATGGCGTTCATACGTGGAAGTCTGTGAAATGGAAAGGAAAACAGCTTTTTCTGTCAACCTGTCACTGATATAAGCTTTTACATTCCATCAGAATGACTAAACTTTAAAGCTGTTTTCTTCAGTGCTGAGTATCTCTCAGAACTCCCAAGTGTTATCAGATTGATAGAGTCCCAGCATATGATAGAAGACCAAAGCATTTTGTGGCATGATATTAAAAATTCATTCAGATACTCGATAAAGCGTGGTTGACAAAAGTGTGAAATGGAATAAGGTAGAGTGAATTTCTTCATGGTTTATTGCCCTTGATTTCTCTACACAAAATAAATAGATGGAATGGACTAAAATCTCTTCTTTATGAAGGTGGGATCCTGGCAGCTGAAGGCCTGCTCATAAAAATCCTCTCTTTGCCACAAACCTTGGCAATGTTCAAAGTTGGAAGCAATGGAAATTTATAGCTGTTGTGTGTATTCATATTTCAGACTGAGTGAATATGTAGAGGCTGCTTTTATGAGATTGCTGAGACTCTATTAAGAGTAGAAAAAGAAAACACTTGTTTTTCTCCAGGAGCTTTTTTCGGGGGTGTGCAGAGGAGGGGATGTGTTGATGATTTTAGTGGTGATAGTGGTGGTGCCATGACCTGGTGGTAGCTCCAAGAGTATTTAAGAGAAAAATGCTCTTTCTGTGTTTGCCCTTCCCCCTTCTCTGCCTGCCGTCATGTTTTAAAAATATATAAAAAGCAAAGCCTTTGAAGCCACTACAAGCATAGCCTATTTCCATCTCTCTCCCTCCCTTGCTAGGCCTCACTCTGCTTTTCTGACCCACCACCCCCTTCTTTTCTTCTGTCCCTCTCTCCTCAAAGGACACAGTTAGTGAGAGGCTTCCCCCTGCTTCCCTGCAGCGGTGGGACAGAATGCCTCATTGGTTTCAGATATTAACTTCTGTGCTGAAAACCCAGTTGGAGCTGGTGTGACAAATGGATTTTACCTGCTGCTGGAAAACACAGCCCTGTCCCACCCCCCTGCACACTGCGCACACAAGCCCTTTTCCCCATCTTGCAGAGCCCAACCCAGGGAGCAAGGCACAGAGAGCTGCCCCGCGGCACCATCTGTTTCTGCCAGCATCGATGTTGGGCCCCGATGGTTACATCTGTTGAGAACAGTGCACTTGATGAGTTGTTGGAAAGAAATGTTTGGTCTCCCTCATCATCTCTGTTAGTCATTACTGGGCTGCTGAGCTCACGTGGGTGTATCTGTGTGCACCGCCTCTCAGGCCTCATCTGTATCAATTGGAAATCAGTCACTGGGAGTTAGTTGCAGTCAGCAGGGACCCAGGGCATTTTCCAGTGACATCAATTCTTCTTCTGTTGCAGAAATTCAGGAAACAATTAAAATTCTGATGTGTTCCAGGGAGGATTTCAAATAAATCAGCCGATAGCTGATTCCTTGTAACTCTTGGTAGCAAAGCAAAATTAACAACCCAGCCACATCTGTGTACTGTATGCTAAAATAAATAAATTAACCATGCATCACCTCCAGTAGAGGAAGCAGCTGGCTTGTTCTCGACCTTTCCATAAGTACCCAAAAGCTACTGATTTGTTAAGTTGTCATTCTCCTTATGGACATCAAGGACTTTCTGCATATGCCAAAAATTGAGTTGGCCAAATATCAGTAAGTTATGGAAAATCCAGGCCCTGATTAAATTCAGTTTTAGTTCCTAACTTATAGCTCCTATCAGCTTCTGCAGAGCAAAGCTGACAGGGTGAGCCAGTCCCAGTCAATAGTTGCTGAGGAAGTAATATAAGATACAAGTAGGTTGGACAGCAAATTTAGCTAGAATTTTGTCAAAACTTGAGGAGTTTAGAATATTAGTCTGTTAGGTACTTCTTCCTTAGTCCTTAAACCAAATGCAGTGTGGTAGGACTTGTATTTATCACCCCTCTTAATTATTGTTGTACATCCCCCCTTCTCATCACCAAGCTTTCTTGGGCTTTTTGTTTGTTTGTTTGTTGAAGATTTATTTTTATTTATGCAAACAAGAACTGGGGTGTAGGTCAGAGGTGTGGGGGGTGAGAAGATTCACCACAGACAGAGTGGGGAGCAGAACAGGCACATCTACTGAAATATATTGCTAAAGGGAGCTGTGGACGAGACAGGAGGGGTCTGCTGCATCATATGTGGGTTAGTTCCCTGGCCAGGGACCAAACTCACGCTGCAGTAGCTGGTGATAGCTTGATAGTGCTGAGACTTAATCCCTTGCGCCACCAGGGAGGCCCTTGTTTTTGTTTTTGTGTGTGTGTGTAACCCTCTTCACAGTAATGAAGATGCTACTTTCACATGTTCCTTCTTTCTGGCCAGTGAAACTCATCATTCCTGCTGGGTTTTTATTTATTTATTTAATTTTAAGGTTTATTTGTTTGTTTGTTTATTTATTTATTTATTTATTTATTTATTTATTTATTTATTTATTTATTTATACAAGCACTGGGTACAGTCAGAAGTGTGGGAGGGTGAGAGAATTCAGCAGAGCCAGAGCAGGGAACAGAACGATGGAATACACCACTGAGGGAAGCAGCGGGCATGGCAGAGTCTGCGGGCAGCTTCACAACTCAGCGCTCAAGTGCTGTGCCATGGGGGAGGCCCTTGTTTTTATTTTTATTTATTTATTTATTTACAAATAACATAACAAGGCAAGGTAGAATATAATGGACTCTGGGAAAGTAAAGATCTCAGCATCATTCCCAAAGAAAGCTATGTATTCTATTGCAGTTCTAAAATTGTGTATATGTGTGCATGCCAGTGTTTGTGTATTTGAGTGTCATACACATTTGGTGCATGCATGAAATTAAAAAAAAAAAAAAAGAATAGAGTGACTGGAAAACAAAGCATCACTTAACAATTCCCCCACCTTTCATTGGGAAAGGATTTGGGTGGTGATCAGAGTAACAGATAAGAAATTGATTTATGGGGTGGGCTCAGTGAGAACCACAAGTTGAAAACTATTGTGCAAAACCACAGTGAGGACATTCAAGAGTGGTGGAGAGTGAATGCCATCCCTGTCCATTCTGTGTAAAAGGACAAGCTCTGATAAAGACCAAACAAACAAACAAACATAATGGTAGGAGATATAATGGTCTAATAAGGGTAGAGGGAATAGGAAAGTCCCCACTTAACCTCTTGACAACAATACCTGTTGTCACCCATCTAGTGCTTATAGCACCTGGTGCATTCTGGGTTTTCACGATATGATCATTGATAATCATAACAGTTTTGCCAACAAAATACAGCTCTAAATTCCTTGCCCCTATTGCCAGTCAGCAGGAAGCTGCTTGTGTTTGGTAATGAGTGGAAATAGTCAGGAAGTGGTATAATGGGATCAGGGAGAGAAGCTAGTTAGGAGGCCATGTACTATTAAGATAGAAGCTCTTTTGCATACCTTGCTGTGAACTTCCTTTGCACACCGGCTGGTTATAACAGGCATCCTTTGTACTCTTCAGCTTTCATTTTAGACACATGACCTCAAAAATTTCACAGCAAGCATAATAATTAGCAGTTCCTACAACCTATAGAGAATTATCTGAAATCTCTAGATGATTCTGAAAAATACGCTCATAGCAATGCAAGGCATTATAAATCCATCCAGGTCAGTTGTGACCATGTTGTGAAAGTAATTTCAACTGGCACGTCATATGAAAGAACAGATTTGGAAGCAGTGGTGTGCATAGCCCTGAAGGTTTCTTCTTGGGCTATATTCTGACTACCTTATGGCACAACTTTGCATTGTGGCAAAGGCAGCCAAGAAAATGTTCATAGTATGGCTTTACTGCACGTGTGTGTGTGGGTGGGTGTTCTCACCTCTGGAAAAAAATAAAAGACTGATCACTAAATGTAACCATCACTATATGTCCACTATTGTTCCAAGTCTAGAGGAAGGTTGATCACTCAATATATGTAAGCAAGTTGTTAGATACATGCACAAATCAGAAGTATGTGTATTTGACAAGTACTATCACTGGTTATAAGTGTTTTTTATATATGTACAATAATTTGCACAATAATTCATAAGTATGAAAATGACATCCCTGGTCAGAATGTATGTGGCCATGGATAGTAATATATAAATCTTTACAGAAAGACTTATCAATGTGTGGACATTTATATATATATAAATTGTACCTGTATGGTGGTATGCATTTCTGCAAGTCTTCCTGGAGCCATGGAGGTGTTGTTGCTTTTGAGAAAGAGTCACTACTTACACAAGTAACTAGTTAGTTTTGATCAGCATTTCATGGACAGTAAAACCTAATTTAGGACAAATGTAACTGTTAAATCAGAGCAACCTTAGCCTTTGATTCTGAGCAAATAAGTTCCATTGAAATTTCTAAAACAGGGACATGTGTCATTTTTTATGTTATACTAATGAAAGTATTGACTGGTTTGTCCTAGTGGTTAGCAACTTTTGTTAGACCTTCCATTCAGTATACTTTGCATAAATTACCCATTTCATCTTAAAGGACATTCAAAAGCTGATTCAACTGGGAAATCAAACTCCAGTGCAAACAACTGAGGAATCTTTTCACTGATGCCCGCCCTCAAAATGCTCAGTGGGGAAAGTTGAATGCATTTTAGGTTAGATCTATTTCAGGAAGTTATAAGTAGTATGAAGGAATTATTTTCCTCTTGGCTGGAAGGTGGGTGAATGTTTTACCTTTTTCCACTGTCTTTTTTTTTTAAGATTTATTTTTTTTTTTAATACAAGCACTGAGTACAGTCAGAAGTGCAGAAGGGTGAAAGAATTCACCAGAGCCAGAGCGGAGAGCAGAGCAGACAGACTGACAAAGTACACTGCTGAGGGGAGCAGCGGGCATGGTAGAAGAGATCTGCGTGCCATGTGGGATCCTTGCCCATGGCTGGGGATCAAACCAGCGCTTTAGAGGCTGCAGGCAGCTTTGCAGCCCAGCACTCAACCGCTGCGCCACCGGGGAGGCCCTTTTTCCACTGTCTTTTACAAGTGTGTTTTAAGGAACCTCATAACTGTATTTTGTGCATATTTTAATTATTTTACCCAACATTTGGTGTATCTTTGGGATTTCTTTTGACTGAAAGCAACAGTGTAATGGTCAGTTTGTCTCTTATAGAAGGTCAAGGGCTAGGCCACAGCTCAGTGGTGCTGCTAGGAATCAAAGGGCCTCTGTGTTTCCACACTACCACCTTCCCTATGTAGACTGCACAGTCTTTGCACGTAATGCCTCACAGTCATAAGGTGGTTGTGACAACTTTATTTTTTTTAAAGATTTGTTTATTTTTGTATACAAGAACTGGGATACAGGCCAGAGGTACGGGGGGTGAGAAGATTCACCAGAGACAGAGTGGGGAGCAGAACAGGCAGATTAACTGAAGTACACTGCCAAGTGGAGCAGTGGGAGAGTCAGGAGACATTTGCTGTGCCATGTGGGTAGCTCCCTGGCCGGGGATAGAACTCGAGCTGCAAAGGCCATGAATAGCTTCATAGGTTGTGTCTTAACCCCTTGCACCACCGGGGAGGCCCAGTCATGACAACTTTAGATCTCACATGCTGAATCAGAGAACAAAAGCTGTCTCTCGGGAGGCTTTGCCTTTTGGTTCATGAAGTGTTGCCCTCTTCGGGGCTTCCAACTATATCATCGTTGGTTAGAACTATGTCATTATTTACCCCTACGTAGAGAGGAACTAAGAAAATCAGGTTTTCTTTATTTGAGGGATAATTGATATATAACAGTGCATTAGTTACCGGCATACAATATAATAATTCAGTATTTGTATATATGTAAAATTAAAATCAATCATTTTTAATTAAATATTGTTGTTCAGAACAAAATGAGGCTCTGTTTTAAAAGGAAAGGAAGAAAAGGGAGATATATACTTGCAAAAGAATACTTGGGGACAATTGATAACCATACTCTCTTGAAATCTACAGTATCATTCCAAATAGCACCATTTCTAATGCATTGTGTGTTCAACTCACCATGAAACCCCAAGAAAATTCTAACAGGGAAAATCTCAAGAAAGGTAACTTAGTGATCACGGAAGGGATCCTAAGTATATAATTTTAGTCTGGAAACAAGCACCTGCAATATGGCAAAAAAAGATAATGTCTGTTCAGATAGTAAAAGGATACAGCCTGAATAAATATACATTGAATACCAAGTCCTGTAATATTAGAATGTGAAAACTTTCCTGGACACGATAAAAAGCATGTCATAGTAATAGAATTTTTAATATAACACATAGTCAACCTGTAAAACTCATTATACAAAAAATAATATAGCCAGTCAATGTAATTAAAGATAGAAATATTTCCATAATATCAATGGTTGACACCAATGCTCAGTCAATAAATAGTTATTGGGTACTATTATGTGCTCATGGTCCATCGGGGAGTATAGTCTATATGAACAGGTAACTACATGCACTACATAATGACGTGCTAATGGGAAATACAGAGGACAGAGTAGCCAGCACTTCCGAGTGTATTGATGCATGAGATTAATCTCTTTCCTTTGATGTTTATATCCAAGAAGACAGCTTTCTACTCACTGTCCCCTGATAGCCCTACCAGAGTGTGTGAGAGTAGATAAGGTTAGAAATTCTTATAGTGTTATACTCTTATTTTTACCTTCCAGGAAATTCCAGTTAGGGAAGTAAAGGATGTCTGGGTTAATAACATTAAAATAAGTTAATTATAAGTTTCAAATCCCTTTGCTAATAAATAAACGTTACGAGCATCTGTGTAAACAAGGGACCTAAGGAGAATTGTGCTTCTATAGAATAACATAGTGATGGATCCAGTTGATCTGACCAAAGGCTTTAAGAGACACAGTTTCTGAAAGATGGGAACATTATAAAGTAAGCCTCTTACAGTATTTTCATGCTTTAACTTATTATTTATTTATATTTTAATTGAAATAACATTGGTTTCCAACACTTGAATGTGATTCAGAGCCTTGTTTGAAATCATTCTGGCCCCTCATCAAATGTTTCCTTTGCATCTTGACTTTTATATAGGTATAACTTGTGTATAATTATTAAAAATAGCATACTTTATATCCAGGTCACATCCAGGTCACACCCATGTCCTCTGAACTACTGCTCCTCAGGAGTTGGGAGGAGAACTCGGTATTTTGTCAGCAGGTTCCTCAACCTTTGTTGATTTCATGTCTGAGGAGTCCACTTCCCAGAAGAGGCTCCAGCTTGAGTGGAGATTAGATCTTTGCTCATCTTCAGTCTTGAATATTTTTAGAAAACTCTGAGTGTTCCAGATGTTTGAAATGGAGTATCTCACCATTATAGAGTATAAACTATGCGAGACAGCTAGCTGTGTCTTACTCATTTCTCTCTCCTAAAACAGGAGAGACTGAAGCAAAGATGGCTGAAGCAAAGAGATAATTAAGATCTGGATTAGAACCAGAGGTGACCCTGTGGCCAGCAGACCTGTATAAAGACCACAAAATGTCTTACAGGGCCAGTAACTTTATAGGGAATCAGAAAACAAAATGCTATCAGTATTTTCTACTTCCTATTTTTACAAATAATATGTGAGTTAATTAGAGGAAAGGTAATTTCCTTTGGAGGGTAGTAATAAGAGATGATGCAAGAGTCACTGTTTTGGGCATATTTCTCCACGCCTCTCTCTCAGTTCCTTTAAATGTCATCTATGTACAATTTCTTTTTTGGGGGGGATTAACCTATTTTTCCAACTTTACTGAGGAATATATGACAAATATAATTATATATATTTACCGTATACAACTTGGTGATTTGATATATTATACTTTGTGGAATGATTTATATGATGAAGATAATTGGAATCTTCAGGGTTTACTATATATAAGTTCATTTCATTTGCAAAAGGAGATCATTTTAATTCTTCATTTCCAATTTAGATGCCTTTTTTTCCCCTTTCCTGAATGTCTGGCCAGGACTGCTATTGCATTGTTGAAAAGAAGTAGCAAGAGTGGAATCCTTGTCTTGTTCCTGATCTTAGAGGAAAGGTTTTTCTCTTTTTACCATTGAGTATGACGTTAGCTATGAACTTTAAATATATGTAGCCTTTGTTCTGTAGAGGTACAGTCCTTCTGTATCTAATGTGTTAAGTTGTTGTTGTTTTTTTTTTTACACAATAAAACGATGTTGAATTTTGTCAAATGATTTTTCTGCTTCTATTGAGACTATCATATGATTTCTGTTTCATTCAATCAATGCGGGACATCATGCTTATTGATTTGAACCAACCTTGCACACCAGTGATAAATCCTACTTGTTCATAGTATGTGATCCTTTGATGTGTTGATGAATTTGTTTTGTTTTCATTTTGTTGAGGATTTTTGCATGTATGTGTATCAGGGATACTGGCCTGTAATCTTATTTTCTGATGGTGCCCTTCTCAGGCTTTCGTATCAGGTTAATACTGTCCGCATAAAATTAGTCTAATTTTCTTCCTGTTTAAGTTTTTGGAATAGTTTGAGAATAATTGGTATTGATTCTTCTTTAAATGTGTGCTAATATTTATCAGTAAAGTCATATGGTCTTGGGCATTTGCTTGTTGGGTGATTTTAATTATTGATTCAATTTCCTTGCCCTTTTGGTGTGTTCAGATTTTAATTCATGATCCAATTTCAATAAGTTGTAGATTTCTAGAAATTTATCCTTTTCTTCTAAGTTATCTAATTAATTGGCATATTGTTCATAGTATACACTTTTTTTTCTTACAAGGGGTCTTTGAAACAACTACCGAGGGCCTCCCTGGTGGCGCAGCAGTTGAGCGCTGGGCTGCGAAGCTGCCCGCAGCCTCTGCAGCGCCGGTTTGATCCCCGGCCGCCGGCAAGGGTCCCACAGGGCACACAGACTTCTCCTACCATTCCCACTGCTCTCCTCAGCAGTGTATTTTGTCAGTCTGCCTGTTCTGTTCCCTGCTCTGGCTCTGGTGAATTCTCTCACCCTCCCACACTTCTGACTGTACCCAGTGCTTATACAAATAAATAAATAAATATTTAAAAAAAAATACCAAAAAATGTCATCTTGCATCATATTCTTCTGGACTAGAATTCGAAGGACCTGAGCAACTTTCTGAAATCCTTTCATGTTTGTTAGTAATAGAAGACTACTGTTTATCTTGTAGGGTGAAAGTAAACATTAAATAAAATAGCACAGAGCAGTTAGTGGGGATAACACCTAGCAGGCTGTCAGCTTATTCCCTTCCCTCTCCCTGATGCCCCCTAAAGCTAAGTTCACTGGCCATTGTGTAGCAACAGGTCCAGAGACTGTGAATTATTTGTGATGCTTTTCCAAGGACTGAATGAGCCGAGACATTTTAATCAAAGTAGCAGCAAAGCTCATGTAGAGATGAACATACAATTAGTGACCTCTTCCTATGAGGTATAATCAACAGTGGACCTGACAGAATTGGAATTTGCATGAGCAATCTGGGCATGTATATTCAGTCAGCTCAGTGTCCCTGAAAAGTAGGAAGGCAAGAGGCATTTGTAGCTTGGTCACAAACAGGGTGTCAGACATATTAAGCCTGCATTCATCTGACAGTCCTCTAGAATGAAATGTCAGGAGGGAAGTTTAGCAGTGGGGGAGACAATTATGAGAATCTCAGAGGTGAGAAATAGAGAATTCTGCTCACTGCCCAAGAAAGAGAGAATATGGCACAGAAGGAGGGCACTGAAATGTGTCTCCTGACACACACTGAAAAGGCCTGTCATTTCCTAAGGTCCCACTGCTATCTCAGACTGAGACTGAATGAGAGAATGCTTTTAGAAGAAAAGAAGTATAGCTTAGCTTGATGGATACTCAGGAGACGCTCCAGGGCTCCAGGCACTAGTTGTAGTTTAGTTCATCAGCTTTCTGGCCTGTGTGAATTTTTTTTGAAAGCCAGTAACCCCCAGAGCTACAAGTCTCCCAAAGCAGTGGGTCTAAAGTGGGCTTATTTGTTGTGGGAGCAAAGAACTCACTGATTGGGACTGTGTTGTTGTTTCATGTAATGGCTGCAAATTACAACAGAGTAAATAGTGTCATGGGGTTTTTCCCCCACTCTGGAAAGTTGATGCCCTTAGAGAAAAGTCTCCACTCCTTGGAGAGAGGTCTACTCACCTAGTCTGCCAGTCCTCAACACCAGCTCACACCTCCCCTTAACCTTTCTCTGGCCATTTTGATTACCTGGTGATACCTTCATCACAAACACAAAACTGGAGGAGCTGCCTAGACTCTAGCCCTGATTCTTCCACCACTAGCGAGGAACCTTGCCAGAACCTGCCTCCATTCTAAATTTTTAGTACTCTAAACTGTAAAACACAATCGTCTTGCATGCCTTGCTTGCTTGCAACATAGTCTTGAGCATGGGCTGATGCAATATGGGTGTAAGCGCATTGCACAGTTCGAAACAGTATTCAAATATGTGGTGGTGATATTTGCTTTTTCTCACAAGATTTCAGACTAGACCATCTGAAGTCATTGAATGAAATAGGAAAAACTGTATAGTGTTCTAAACTCGTTTGCCACCCTGACAAAAAAAGGTGTTGGTTCACCTGTTGTTGTTGTTGTTTTTGTTCGTTTTCTGGTCATCTGCAGTGTTTGTCTACCAAATTACTCCCCAAGGAGCTTTCCACTTGCAGGGGTTGTCATAAGATCACAGCAACCCCCAGTCTCCTTGCCACTTTCTTTCTCTTCTGTTTGGGGTGGAGAGAAGTTTGTGTAATGGCTGTAGAAAGCTGCAGAGAAGCAAGTCAACACAATAGCTTTTTGTGGGATGAATGAGATCACGCTTAAGGCTCTTGGAACTTTGCACACACACGTGTGCATACACACACACACAAATATATAAATACATAAACCAATGTATTTACATAAACCAGCACAGAAATGAGACTTTCTGTCCTCATACAACCTTGCCTGGTGAGTTCTTACTTGCTGTTTGCAGATTCCTCTAAAACTCCACTTTGAAATCCTTTTTCTCAAATGCTGCATGTGTTACAAAAGCCCCTGTTGCTCCTGAAGGGTGTACAGCTACAGTTAAGACCCCATTGGCCCCTTCATCTTATTTTGTAGGGTTTCAGTTTGTGCTGTCATGGAGGTGCCACTTTCTTTATGTTTTTTGCTTACTCATATTTTCTCTTAGACACCATAATAGAATATATAATTTATGGTACAGGAACAAATTTTTAGAATAGAAGATGTATGTACTTAAAAGATGTATCATTTTCAGTTTGATTGCATATAATTTCACAGAATACCCATGTCTCCAATAGTATAACAACAACAGCCATCACATTTTGGAAATACATTTGTTTCATATTTCATATTTCATCTCTCTTTCTTTGTTCTGTATATAACAAGTGACCTCTAGGACACAGGAAAGCCCATAGTGAGCATTTCCAATATGAATGTTTACACACTATTCTTGAGCTAGAATAAGCAACTTGCTCTATGTGGGCCCTTTTGAATGGATCTTACCCAAGCTAGCTGCTTTCAACTTTGTTGGCTCATGGCAACTGGCCCTAGAGGCAGGCATTGCTTGCTTGAAAAGAGGCTGTCCTTGGATTTCCTTGCTTCTTGGAACAGAGACCTCAATTCACTAGCTTGCTGACTCCGGGAGGAGCAATAATCTTCATCCCCAGGAACCCATCTAGCAACTCACAAAGGCCCACAAAAGATGTTCTCTCTCCTACAGCTTTGTCCCAACTGTGACCACAGTCCTGCTGACACACTGCCTGCTGTGGTCAGGTTCTACTCTCAGGGGATGGTGCCTTGTGTCAGCGGTCCCTGCTTGAGTCCCAGGTGCTGGAAAGACATGAGTGAAGCCTTCTTCACCCCTTGCCCCCACCTCTGACAGACACACACTTTGAGCCCGTGAGGTACAGCAGCCCACTAAAGCTATATTTAAAAGTACCGAGTTGCTGGAATGCCCAGGGAAGTGAGAATGAGCGGGTCTCACACAGGGATGATTTGAAACAAGCCTTGTGGCTTTTTAATAATGTGCCAAAGCGGTCTCAGTGGTGGGCCAGCAGGGCCCCCAGTCTATCTTCTGTGAAAGGAGAAGGCCCAGCAGGCCCTGCCTAATGCAGACAGCCCCTCCACTCTGCTGGAGGAGACAGACTCCGAGATGGCAATCAAGGCTTGATTTGCCAACACATTTCCAATGATTAAAATGTAATTAGCACAACTGAGTGCCTCCTCCCCAGCTAATTTTAATACATGCTGTGACAGGCAGGCAGCCGGCTGTGCCTTTAGCCCAGCAGCAGATGGAGGCAGAGGCAGCGGGAGAGGAAAACCATTTTGCAATGTGACTATTCGCATCACAAAACCATCAGGGCGCTCAGCTCTTAGAAGGCCCTTGATGGCAGCACATCAAATTGGCGCTGTCATAGCTGACCGTGGCAATGGCAGTCATCCTTCATACTGTCCCAGAAGCACAGCGAGGCAATTTCCAGGCGTAACCCTTTAAGATCTAGAAAGGGAGAGAGACATGGAGAGCACACTTGTCGTCTTGTGGTGACAGGCGTGAGCTTTGCAATGTGCGCTGTGAAACCCACGCTCTTGGCAGCTTGCAAACCGTTACTTACATGTTCCTTTTCCAAGGCACAGTGGAGTGTGGTTCAGAAGCTTTGGAAATAGCTGTTTCTCCAAAAGGGAGACAGGCGCAAGCTGCCTTCTGTGTGCTTTCTCGGAATTGGGAAGGAGAGCTTTCCAGCCTGGGGTGGTATGGAGGTTCAAGGTTTCCTCTTCTGTTCCATTGATCCCCTGGAAACCGTTGAGTCTGAGGCCTCTTACGACCATCTGCTTCTCTGCTGTATTGATGGGCACATCAGAAGAGCTGTGAGATCTAGAGAACCATGTGCCTATGTTTCTACTCTCACCTACTAAGAAAAACACCTGGCCCTTGTCACCCATTTGGCCAGCCCCTTTCCTTCAAAGTACCAGGAAGTAGGCTCTGTGGAGGCTGAAGATCCTTAGATCCTAAATGGGTTTGGATTGTGTGGATTTGCAGGGTATGCTTGTGTTGATTGGGGTCTGTCATTCAAGCTTGGTGGCTCACCTCCACAGCACCCAGCTTTGCAATGCACACTGTCTGTCTGGGGTACACCTAAATAATAACAGTGATTTAATAATGGTTGTTGGACATTTACTATATACATGACCTAAATGTCTTAAATGCATTCAGTTTTTCATTTAATACTCACACAAACTAAGAACTATATTATAATTCCTATTTTATAGATAAGAAGACAAAATCCATAGCAAGGTTAAGTAATTTACCTAGCATTTCTGTTGAGTGGCAGATCACAAATCCAAACACAGATTACAACCTGGACAGCAAAAGTCGTAGCCTAGATGTGCTATACCATAAAGATACTAACTCAGGTAAAGCTCAGCAAAATCTTATGCTCTGAAGAATAGTGGGATTATTCTTTGTGATCTAATGACTTCTAGAGATCAGCATCTGTCAGAATATCAGGGGCGTCACCCCATGGGCAACATTTATATTATCAGCATGTGTGTGTGTCCTTTCTATAAACTAAAAATAACATCATCATTAAAGAGATGAAAAAATTACCAAAACCTTAAAAATGAAAAATAATCCAAACCCCTTAGCATGCAAAGATACTGCTAACATTTGATACATCTTTTTCCAGTCTTTTTTCCTTTCTGTGTGTGGTTACCAATTTCAAAGTAATGTATACATAATTAACTTTAATTGCAGTAGTAACAATAAAAATACTTTTCTTTTTTTTTTTTTTTTATAAATTTTATTGTTATATTCCCCATACAATTGCAGCCCCCCCATTCTGACCCCAATCCCTCCCCTCCCGCCCCGCCCCCCTAAAAGTGTCTCTGGTTCATAGTTTTTTGTTGATTTTGATTTTCACTTTCTTATAGTTATTCATTTTCCTGGTCCCTTATTTAAGTTTTCTAGATTCCTGCTATGAGTGAGACCATATGGTTGTCTCCTTACCTTTAACTTCAGAGATGGATACTATTTTATTGATGAAAACAGGACAGTGAACCTGAGAGGATATGTAACTCAGGAATTTTATTTTAAGGACCTCAAGGATTTTATTTTAATTTCCTTGTGACCATGATCATTTTTCCATTTTAATAAAATTCCTTAGGAACATTATTTTTATGGGTGAGCACCATACTAGCATATAAATCTGTTCCCCAGTTTGGGAACATTTGGGTTCACAAATCTCTGGATTTGTCCAGGGATTAAAAATACTGGTTTCAAGTTCCTAGAGTTTCTTCTTATAGATGTGCGACTCTTGACAAGATGCTGAATGTCTCCAATCCTTCCCCTCTCACTTTAAAAGTGGAATACTAAAACCTGCATAGTGGGGGTGAGGGGATATGGGGAGTTGTTACAAAGCTAAAAAGGGGAGTATATGTGAAGTCTTACATAGTGTATTTCCTGGTCCTGTGCTGACATTATCCATTCAAATTACCCATTATCCATACAAATAATGTATAATTGGTATGTTTCCTAATTCCATGATGAAATTTATAAACAAATTTTTGTAGACATGTTTGCTCCTTTTTGGCTACACACACAAATATAAAGGTGTAGATATGGATATCAGGAAAAAATTCAACTAAATAGTTCAAAAAAATTGAAAAAATTAAGGCTCTTGATACATGTTGCAAAATTATTTCCCAGATAGAAAAATGACATTGCGCCAGAAGTAAATGAGTGTATGCCTCACCACAACCTTGCCAACATTGTGTATCAGCATTTCCATTCCTTTCAAGAGTTGACCTCTGCTTTTGAAAGGAAGGATGAGTCTCCCAGGGCTAGCTAGAGAAAAGATGCTCCACTGATCATTACACAGAGCCCTTGGGCCAAGAGTTGCAGGGGAGAGAATTAAGAGTCTTTTGGGACTGTGAAGCAACTGTAAAGTAGACTTCTTCCTAAACCAGAACAAGGCTTTCTGTACCATCAGCCTGCAGTCGTATTTGTCGTCTCCCTTTTCATTTGTTCTGTGAAGAAATATTTTGTATTTTTGAGAGAAACTCTGCACATTCCACTCAACCCAGTGCTTATAATTCTTTCAGGGTAGTCGACCGACATGCCTGTTCAGTTTGGATTTTTTGTTCTGAAAGTCCCATTGGTTCACAGTGCGTTGCTGTAGATCTTGCCTGAGTCTTTTACGATCCCTGCCATCCAGCCAGGAGCTGTGACTGCTCTGTAACCTTCTTAGATTTAAATCTGTTGCTAGCGTTCTCCTCATAGTGTTACAGAGCAGCAGAGCCCATCCATACTGATGTCTTAATATCAGTCTCTCCTCCTTGGATTTATAGGGTAAAATAAACCCTCTGCCATAGAAGTGCTTATTGATTACTGAAGTACATAATAAAGCCTAAGAATAAAGTAAGACCAAGTAATCGGTCCTATTCCTGGGGGATGACAGTAAACCCTGACTGAGACAGCCTCTGAGGGTTGCCTTCCACTTCAGAACTAGGAGGCTCCCTTTTAATTAGTCATCCAAATAGCGAGAAACAAGGAATAGAAACCAGACAAAAAAGAGTACATACTGTATGATTCCATTAATATAAAACTCTAGAAAATATACAAACTAATTTATAGTGACAGAAAGCAGATCAGGGTTGGACAGAGGGGAGTAGGCTGTGTGAGCAGGAAAGGATTCTCAGAAGAAGCACAGGAAACCTGAGGAAGGTGGATGTGTTCACTCTCTTTTGATTGTGCTGATGGTTTCATGGGTGTTTACATATGTGAAAACCTATCACATACTGCATTTTAAATGTGAACAGTGTTTTCATGTCAGCTATATCTCAAAAGAATCATTAAATACATTGAAGAAATAGTAAGCAATATGAATTCAGAGAGCTCACTTTGTGCTAGAAAAACGTTCTCTTTCTTGACCAAGAGCTATTTCCATAAAGTGGGTGTTTCAGAAGACTGAATGATATCATCAAAAGTAAAATTAAAAGCCATATAAAAAGGCAAATTAGCCCTCTTCTTTCACAACCTTTTGCTTTCAAACACCTGACCCTTAAATGTGGCTCTTTGTAGAATTGCTTGGTAAAACTAAAGGGACTAAGCCCACTAAGATAGTAAGAACATCTCCCTACTCCAGCCACCTGGCTCCCATGACATTTCCCCCACCTGGAGAAGCCCTATAATGGAAAAACACAAACTACTCTAAAATGCTGGCAATCTAAAAGGGGACACAGGCATTTTCAACACAAAGAGATGTTTGTTTTCCTTGCATTTTTAACTCTTAATTTTTGACACAGTGGGGAACTCCGGCATGGCTGCCATTTAAAATGTAACAATGCCATGGTGTTCTGATTGCCTCTGTCATGCAAGTGTTGTGACTGAAGGCCGGGAGACAAAGCAAATGAGGCCAAAGACATGTTTGCTGCTGAGATGCTGGCCCATTTCTCCAAGTTTGAATATTTCTTTTCTTAGGCCTGATGAGGAGTCACTGGGGGAGACTGAAGCTGGAATTTGTACAACCTCTTTTCAGTCCCCTTGATTTTAATCAGAAATACACAATTATTCTTTTCCTCCAAATAGAGAAACTCAATCCCCATTTTAAATTCAATTATTGTAATTGCAGCATTCAGAGAAATAGCACATTCATTTTCTAATAAGAGATTGTGGATACCAAATTACTGCATATAGTATGTCAAAACAGGAAACTTGAGACTGGCAGACCAGTGGGTGTTTTTATCTTGGCAATTTGTATTTTCTTGCAGACAATTTATAGTAATCCTACCCTTCCTTGTTTATAATATGGAAGACTAGGCTTTAAGACTATCCTAAAATAAAGACTGTTGTTAGGTATAATTTAAAATCCCAGTTATGAATATGATGAAGTCTAAGAGGGCATAATTAAAGGGAGAGATCTCATAAGGAAAAGAAGCATAAAGAATCAGTTTTTGGATCCTATAAAATGGCAGTCACATTCGACATTGGATTTTATTGACCACCTTCCAACATGTAGAAATCAGGTGGTCTCCAGCCATATTTCTATTTTTTTAGCCACTCTTTATCATCTTCTATTTTAAAGAAAAAACAAAAAAAATTGATTGGTGGGAAGTTGACAGTGTGGCCAGCATGTCTTAGCAACACAAGAGCATCATTTTCTTTTCTCTTTCCCTAATCAGGTCCAGTTGCTTTAATTGACTTTCAGTGAGTCAAATGTAAAAAAGAAATATTTCAGGATTTTGAGTTTCTTGATTTTCTTAAAAAAGTAACTTTAAAATTAGATTTCTTCAAGTGCATGGCCTTATTTTCTTAGGGTATACTTTCATCTTGATATTATCTTCATGTCTTTCTCCTAGGCACATACAGATACCCACAACTTTCAAACACATTAGCATCCACCCTATCAACCACTGTTAGATTTCTTGATCTCCTAATTAAACCCTTTTCACAGCAACTTTCATCTAATATTCCACTAATGTAATTTACGAGTTCATTCTTTCACATACATTTATTGAGCACCTACTAGGGTCTAGGTATAGGAAGAGCAGGATTGCAGCATACAGAGATATATTGGGGAAAACTGATTGAAGTGTTGCAGGTGCTGGAAATTGGCAACTGAAATACAGCCAGAAAAGTCAAAAAAGCTTTCACATATATGGAAGAGGGAACAGACATTTCTCTGTGTTCCAGCAGCATAGAAATAGTCTGTTGGGCAGTTGAGTGCATACTAAGTGCCAAGGACTTCACTCATATTCTTTCAACTAATCCTCATCTTTGTAGTTTCCAAAATTATTGCTCTAAGAAGTTTAATCTTTTTCCAGGTTACTATTGCTTGATTTCATTAGATCAGTCCTTAAATAGTCCTTGCATGCAAATAAACTGTGCAAAGGATAATCCAAGTAGCTTCCAGTTCTAATTCCAATTCTGATTGGTCAGAATCTCTGGACAAATTCCAAAATGACTAGTTTCCTATATGTACAGTGATCCATTAATGTTTTTGATATACATCCTGCCTATCTATTTATTTTGCAAATTTCAATTGGAGTGAACATCTTAATAATATTAAATAAATATTAAATAAATATTATTTATTAAATAAATAAATATTCCATAAATTCTTCATTGTACTATGGATAACCTATTAGCCTAGTCTCCAAATCTTTTACATATACATCTTAACTTTAGTCCCTATATATAAATTCCTGAAAACTTTTTGACCAACGAGTAAGTCCCCAGTTTATATCCACCAAGAAGAAATTGCATCAAGAACCTTTTAAAAAAATAAAAAGATTTATTTTTTTAATTTACACAAGTGCTGGGGTACAGACCAGATGCGCGGGAGGGTGAGAGGATTCACCAGAGACAGAGAGGGAAACAGAACAGGCAGACTGACGAAACACACTGCTGAGGGGAGCAGCGGGCGAGACAGGAGAGGTCTACCGCGCCATGTGGGTATCTCGCTGGCATACCAGGATCGAACTGGTGCTACGAGGCTGTGGACAGCTTCATACCACTGCACTCAACCATCTGCGCCACCAGGGAGGCCCTGCATCAAGAACCTTTAATGGCATATTTACAACACTGAATTCTATAACATCATACTTTGTTGGTATTTTATTAGTGAAATAAAACTGCAGGTTACCAGGATATTCCTGTTGCTCTCTTATTTGGGAAAGAATAAGTTCTGCTTTTTTTTGTTTGTGTTTTGTTTCTGCTTTTTATACAGCATAGTAGCAAATCTTCGATCATCTACCAAAAAGAAATCATTGTGGAATATGATTTACCCTCTGGTAATAAAATAATACAGAAATTCAACCAAACATTTAAATAACTATTAATTTATCTCATTTCTATGTGTGATGTAACATATCTTTCATGAAAGAACTAGGAAAAAATAAAGCTATTCATATTTCTTTCTAGATGCTTTGATATGCTTGAGCTCATTTAATTTTCACAAATATCTGTGGTATATGTATCATTCTTGTTACAAGTAAAGTAAAAAAAAAAAAATATACTAGTCTCCACAATCTTAAATACCTTTCCCACGGCTGCGTGGCTGCTAAGTGGATGTGTCAGAATTTGAACTAGGTCAGCCTCAGATATAATGAGCAATTCCTATGAGCCAAATAATATGATAGTCCCTCTTCTTCTTATGGGAGAGCAGTCTGGTTTAGAGAAGAAATGTGACTGGTTGCATTCACTGTCTCTTATATTCACTGCAACTTTCATTTCCTCTGTTTTCCCCACTGCCAATCAATCAATCAGGAAAATAAATTTCAAATAATTTCTTTGTATAGCGCATGAGAGAGGATCTGTGTGAGTGAGATAGATGGCTGGGATCATGAAGTTTGGAAGATGGAACTGGGTTCCAGCATTGCCTCTGTCACTGGAGGCCTTGACTTCTCATCTCAAATGGAAGGTGTCACACTCCCCTTTTGGGGCTATTGTCAGAATGTTCTTTCTTAATGACATAGCAGTGGTCTGGCATTTACTCCCAGATAATTCCAATTTTTTAAAAAAAAAACCTATCCTGAAAGAGGTATGCTGCAAAAATGTGACATGCACTTTAGGAACCCAGATTTGTCCTAATCAACCATCCAGAGCTGCTTTGTTGTTGTGGATCTCTCAGAAAAGATCCCTTCTTCCCTAAGGTGAACATTGTCCCTTTGGCAAAGAATTGAATCATGTAGGTGCCACTTAGCATGGAAAGCAGGAGCTTCATTCAGTGTCTCACAACCTTCGGCCCTAAGAGGGAGAATAGTTTGCAGCAGCTTCATTACCTGGGGAAAAAGAACTCAGAGTTACAGGCATTTTAAGAAAGATGCTTTTACTTTGAGTGTTGGAGAAAATAGAACAATTACCTATTGAAGGCAAAGTGGATGAAAAAACACCTCTGTTCATTCTCCCCTGATCATTTAATCTATTTAGATTCATTCTGCCATTCTGAAGGTGATTCAAATCAAACTGTCCTTTCCTGCTGGATGCACCATTCCTTGCCCAGGCTGGGGACACGTGACCACTTGAGGTTCCCGACCACAGACAGACATTTCCTACTTCAAGTGAAAGGAGATTCCTCTAAGAGCAGGAGTTCATGTGCAGTATCAGCTATGTGACACATGGAGAAAGAGGAAGGAGGATCCCATAAATCATCAAATTGTCACTGAGCGTCTTTTAGGGTCCTTAGACAGCACTAAACCCTGTGTTGATTCCAGGGACAACCAGACTGCTCTCTCTGAGGAGCTCACCCTCTGCCAGGTGTAAGGTCTTTCAGGAATTGTGTTCTATCTAAACTAGAACCAGTTAGATTTCCAACTCCTGATACACATACTCTTAAAAAATAGAAAAGATAACTGTTTCCTGTCAAAAATGTAGTGGTTATTGGGGGAGGGGAGAAGAAGACAGGGAGGGGGCAGAACACAATAATATAGTGGCACTGGAGTTCTGGTGGAGACAGAATGAAATTTGTGCATGTGTTGAATATGAAGTTGTACTCCCCAAATTACATAATTATTTAAATGACCGGCAAACTAATAACACTTGATTTTAAAAAAAGAAATTTATAAGATAGCCAAAAAAAGAAGATAATCTTACTGAAGAATGAATGAATGCATGATGCCTAACATGTATTGACTGCCTCCTCTGTGACTGTCACGCAGTTATACATTCCTTAATGCTAATTATATATGCACCTATCATATATTTTTATTATTATATATTTTAGTAGTATTATTGTATATTAAATCAGTGAATGCCGTAGGCAATTCTAGGAGGTAGATATTGTCAGTAGTCCCATTTGATAGATAATGAAACAGAGGCACAGAAAGGTTAAGATGCCTGCTAGAAAGCCTACAGATTAAATGAGGTACCGTCAGGACTTGAAACCAGGCAAACTGAATCCACCATTACATAGAATAATACGGACTTTTTTCAAGGCCTTCTTGGCATTTTGGTTCAGAGCTACCAGGCTTTGTTACATACTCATCTGGCTTTGGCTTCCTTAAGTATTTCAGCATCCTCACCCTTTCTAGAACTGGGACCAGCTTGGACCAACCCAGTGCAATTCCTCCCCACCTCTCCCCTGCCCCTGCTAGGCCTCTCATTTGTAGTTTCTCTTACTGAGCACATTTCTAAACGAGGACGGTTGCTCCGCTTTAAGGACATACAAATGGCTTGCCCTCACCTGTCAAGCATGATCCTTGTATTTTACCAGGCCCATTATGAACGCAATCTTTCTGTCGAAAATTTGCATACCTCCTTTCTTGAAAAGTAATGACAGCAATTTCTTTCCCTCCGCTCACTTTCTGAGTGTCTCATTTAACGGCACCTGTGAAACCGACAGGCGCAGAGATGAGAAGTGAAAGAGAGCAGTTGATTAAATCATCATCAAGTCGGGCCTCAGAAAGTCAATTCTGCTTGCCGTCTGCAATGATATCCTTTTATCTTAAAGTAATGAGCTATGGCACTTTTGCATCGGGTAATGCGATAAGTTCTATTAGCATGTTCCATTTGCCTCACAAGCAAGGGCAAGTCATTTTAGCTAGCTCATATCACTGCAATCAAAGCAATTGGCTTCCCAGGCAGAGAAGAAAGGGAAAGGCTCAGGGTGATTTCTATGGATCACAACACAGTGGAAAAAATAGACTCTTATATTATTTTAACCCATAACATACTTTTCGTTTTTACTCATCAGCAAATTTGGCTTTTATTAGCTCACACAGAACTCTGTAAAGAACCAGGCTTTTGTAGAAGCAAACCGAGGGGGCTCAAGCCCCACCCAAAGGAACAATCTACTCCGATCTGGAAAGGGAAAATTGTAGCATTATAGGGGGTCACAAATAGAATACTGCCAAGGAACATAGCCACCAAGGTCTCCCTGGAAATAACACTGTGGTCTCATAATCAACTCTTGCTTCACACTATCTTCAAAGTCATTTGTAATAGGTCCCCAGACAGGTGCGGATTAATGCTATTGATGACTTTGAATCAGTAAATCAATGACAAAGAGGCAAAGGATCTGTTGCTTAAGCTTAAAAGAGATCGTTTACAAATCACCCAGCCCTAGACTGTCAGTTTTACCTTTGGACAAGGAACTCATTTTTCTCATTTTGGCAACTACTGAGGCTTGTGGGCTCTGGGTTTTAAGTAAATTTTTATGTGTGTTTACACTTGGCAAAATGCGACTTCCTTTCTTCTAAGGGAAAAAAAATATTGCTGAGCTCTCCAAAAATTTGTGAAATATCCACTTCTTCCCCTAATTCCAAATACCCAACAATATTTTAATTAGCTAAGTGGAAATTTACAGCATACTGATTATTCTATGAAATACACCTAGATCTCAGAGTGACAAAAAAGGAAAAAATTAATGGAAATTAATTTCAGACTTGGACAACTTGATTTCCGTTAATTTATTTGCACTTCTAATGAGTGGTCAGGATAAGCCTAGCACATAGTAGGCACTTTGAAATTACATGTTGAGTGAAAATATGTCACCCTAACATTGGATAATCTGAGTTCTGGCCAGTTTATGCTGAGAATTTACAAAAATGCCAGGTTCTCAGGACTCCTCATACAGAAGTCTAGGAGTTTCTGAAAGCTAGCTCCCCATTATATCTCCTGAAGAGCTAAAGAAGCTAAAGATTGATGAATCTTATATTATTTTCAAATGTGTTCACTTTGTGGCTGTGAGAAGTTTTATCATTACCTTTTAAGCTATTTTTTGGCACACAGATCGTTGGATTAGTTTTCATCTTTTTCTGGGTGATTTTATTTGATCAGGCATAGTTATTGTTGAGGTAGAGTGGTTTTTTCTGGGTGATTTTATTTGATCAGGCATAGTTATTGTCGAGGAGAGTGGAGGGGGCACTAATGACATCATTTTATAGTAGTGAGAATACCTCAAACCATTTTCAGTATTAAGATATTATTTTTACTTTAGGGCCCTATTAGCTTTAAATGTTAAAGCCCAAAGCCAGTATGAGAGCAACGCAAACAATGTGAAATAAGGGTCTTATGAATTGACAAGACAGACAGCCAGAGGCGCCAGCTATAGCATAGAATGGCTGCCCCTTTCTGCATGTACAAGGAATTAGGCAGGTGGGAAAAGGATAGTGGACATGTTTTTAGTCACCGTGCAGCTATCTCCCTTCTTTAAATAAGAAAATAAATGTCATGTTTTCTGCAGGTGGCTTCTTCTGAAATTGCTTTTAGGTGAGGAATGTCTTTACATCCTTAGATAAACCTCCTGCCCCAAAGGGGAATCGATTTGTTTTGTCACTGGCAAATTTAAATTGTACTTGATGTTAGATGCTGTAGTTTACAAGTTGGGGTTCTCCCTCGTTTTCCTCTCATTTCCTTTAGGCAGAAAGAAGAATAAAATAACTTTGTTCACTGATGGTGTTCAGCCCTGACATCTTTGGTGGCAATGATAAATGGATTTGAGATACGAAATAACTGTTCCAGCAAGGTCCATTGAGCAGAATAGAGAGCTATGCCCTCCTCAATGTCATTGTATGTGATATATTCAATGATTGCCACTTTCTGCTTAAGAATGCATTTTATCACGAGGTACCTAGAATTCCATCTTGTTCCTTCATTCTGAATGAGGCAGAGAGATGTCACAGACCTTGACTTATTTCTATTTGGATCTGAGTCTTTAAACACATATATTGAGATTCCCAAATGAAAATAAGTACTTCATTTTGATGAAGTACAATAAAATAACAGTAATATCTGTCCTGGTCCTTTTACTTAAAGATATTTTCTTCTGGGTCCCAGCTCTAGGTTTTGCTAACAATTACAACCTGACCTAGTGTGTTCAAACAGAATGCCATTGTATTAAACAGTTTCTCAAGTAGGCCATTTCCTGTGCCTCCTTTGGAATTATTTCTTTTTTAAACTATACTTTTGCTGCTTGGAATTAACAAGTTTGAATTCTAAAGAAGAATGAGAGGGATCTATCAATATGATTAAGGATCAAGATCAAGAGATACAAAGATGAACAAGGGTGAGCTCACTGTCTAGGAAAGGTTGATGTGACAGACTATAAAAACACAGTTTTGTGGGGCCTCCCCTGAGAGGGCCTCCCCTGGTGGTGCAGGCAGTTGAGCGCAGCGCTGTGAAGCTGTCCATAGCCTCTGTAGTGCCAGTTTGATCCCGGCCTGCCTGTGAGATACCCACATGGCACGGCAGACTCTCCTGTCTCACCCACTGCTTCCCTCAGCAGTGTATTTCAGTCAGTCTGCCTGTTCTGTTTCCTGCTCTGTCTCTGGTGAATCCTCTTACACTCCTGCACATCTGGCCTGTACCTGGTTCTTGTGTGCCTGAATAAATAAATCTTAAAAAAAAAAACAAACACAGTTTTGTACGGGGATGGAGAGAGCATTTAATGATTTCTGGAAGAGAATTAGAAGATTCACAGAGGAAACTATGTTTTTAAGGGTGAATTAAAGATTTTTAGATAGAAACTTAGAGTATTAGAAATCTAGTAAGAGGTAGTTGTTAAGTGCAAAGATAGTAAGGCCAGAGGGTGTGACCCAAGTGTGTCTGGTGTGGCTAGAGCAAGGGGTGCTACTCAAAGTGTGGGTGCTGACCAAGTCTTGTCCGTGAGTAGCTGTAACTAATCTGCTATGAGATTCATATGACAACTGAGAAGCAGCATTTGGAAACTTCATAGCAATCCAATACATTAATTTTATATCTCCTAAATATAATTTTATATGTATATGTGTGTGTGTGTGTATATATATATCTCAGTGCTTTTCTTTTTCATTTTCTAGCAACTTAGTTTTTATTATCTTGCAGAACTATAGGTCCACAACAGATTGGACATTACAGTAAAACATAAAACAAAAATAAAATCATTCTTCTCCACAGAAAGTTTGAGAAGCACCAAGTGAAGAAGCGGCTAGAAGATGAGAATAGAGGAGTTGGAAACAGTGTGAAGAGTGTTTGTTGTCATATGGACCATGGAAAGTGTTAGGATCAAGCTGAAATTTAGGATATCTTCTTTGATCAGTGGGGATTTAGTATAGAAAAGGAAGAGACTATAGACCCTGGAAAGCAGTCTTTAACCTTTTCTAATGATAAAATAAGAGTTCCAACTAAAGCTAAAACAGCAACTATGGCCATTGAGATGGAAAAAAATTAGAAGGTAGCATCAATAATGTGAAATGGGAGGGAGAAAGATCAGTCTGTTCAAGGATGGTGTCAAGGATCACCAGGTTGCATGATGATGCCTTTACCAAGAACAGCATGGAAGAGGGTCAGATTTGGGGAAAACACAGGTTATCTTTCCAGCTATAGAAGGATACTTGAGTCTGAGATATTTGTGGGACTTCAGAAAGAGGGTAATACAAACCCAAACATGCAATTAACATTTATTGTCTGTGCATACTCTACCATGGGGCATTAAGTTGTCTATGTGTGCCAGCTCACTTCGTTCTCACCTTCCTATGATGGAGATGTCATCACCACCCACATTTTATAGATAAGTAAACTGAGATGTAGAAAGTTTAAATTCTCCAAGTCACATCACTAGCAATTTTTTCATCTCAACATAAAATGGTAGCTGAAATCAAGGGAATCTTTAAGGACTCCCATGGAAAACACATAGAAACAATAGAACTACAAATGCAACTCTGGGGAGGCAGTGACATTAAAGAATTTGTAGAAAAGGAAGGACCATGAAAAGATGCTCGGGAAGGGTATTAATGGTAAATGTGTACAAGGGAAAGATTCCAGGGTGTTCAAGTGAAACAGTCTAAATCCCCACCTCTGGAGAAATTTTTTACCAGATTATTTATAAACCATATATGGAATCACTGCAGCCTCTTTTTTTTTTCCTTAAAAGTATTACAGGACAAACTGTACTCATTGAATTAAATATTTGCCATATTGTGTACAAACAAAAGCAGGTTACCAAATAGTAGAAATTAATTTATGTTTTTGAAAATATGTGTGTGCAGACTGGAGAGGATTATATATGTTTCCTTGAAAGAAAAGACTGTGAAGATTTATACAAATGTGTTAACAGTGTTTATTCATGGAAGGGTAATTTTAAAAAAAAATGTATTCAATAAATATGTATCACTTTTTAAGAGGAGAAAATACTAGGTAGTTGAATTGCTTGTTTGGAGAGCTTAAAAGGTAGAGCATTTCTGGGTGAGGAAGAAGATGCTTCCAAAGACTCACTTCTAATCTATGAAACTAGGGAAGAGAAGGTGAAAGTGAAGTTGAACAGTGATATGTTAGGATGACTGGAGGGACTCACCTTGGAAACTATAGCCTTTCTAGTTCTAAATTCTAGGCATGTGACTTGGATTGCATGCCTCCTGTGTCCCTCCTTTGTCTGTGGTGGGTTTAGGTCTTGTCTATCTGAAGGCTGAGTGACCAAGAATTCTTCCTGGAAGTAGTATCAGATCTAGTTCTTCCTTTTCTTGCTTCCTTTTAAAATGGAGGAACATATTCCGAGCTTTTCACAAAGGGCTTTGAAATCTAGTCATGGAAAGTACTCTGTCACCTCAAGCTGGTTGTTAGTGTGCAACCTGTTTGCTAATAAACCAATGCAGGACCCCAATGTCAAAATGCTTAAAATGGTCAAATCAGCTGGGACCCTGTTTCTGCATTTGACATGCCTTTTCCATTTCCCAGCCTCATGCAGAACAGAAACCTGAATCAGGAGGTAGCTCGATGTGAACTCTTATAAATTGGAGTGGGTATCTGGGGATTGGGAGGCAGACACTTCTTCTTTTAACCTTTCAAGACCAAGAATCATTTGGCCAAGAATGTACAACGTATTGAACTTAGGGTGTGAAAGCCATTCAGTGTATTAAATGTGAATTTGAGATCATGAATTCTGCCCACACTGACTCTATAAAACAACCTCCCTTTTTCATAAAGCAGGCCCATAAACTGCTGCCAGCGAAGCAGAAAGACTCCTTAGGACTGTGGCTCGCCTTCCGTCTGGGGTTGTCAACAAACCCCCTTTATGAGTGGAATAGACCTCTTGTATGTGTCGAGCTTCTGGCTTTTTACAGAGTGTGTTAGGAGCCAGGCTAGGCAAACGTTAGGCGCTGTTTGCTGAGTGCATTTATTGCCTTTGCATAATTTATGAGCTGGAGGGGTTGACCATCATTCGTCTCTGCCAGGGGCTGGCACTCGAGGCTCCAGAGAGCAGAGCTGTAAATTGGATGGTGCGCTCCTGCTGAGCTCACGGCAAAGTCCTCGGGTCAGTATGGGAATTTAATACCAGAAATGGAACTGTTTTCTCAGCGCACCATGTGGGCCCCAGTGCAGCAGAGACTGTTTTGGCAGACTCTGCGACTGGCCTTGTCGAGGAGCTGTCACTCACCGGGTGTGTTGTGTGGGGAGCCTGAGCATTTTTAATCGGCTTGGCATCCGTGCTGCTTCCATAATGGATACCAGTAGGTCTCAGTTCTTCACCATATGCTTAACTCTGGAGACAAGGTGCTTCTGGGTATATCAGTAATTACTTGATGCAGAATTAAGTGGACCTTGAAATTAGAACTGGACTGTTGGAAAGCAGGAAGCTTAACACTTTGATAGAAATAACCATTCCCAGGGACATACTGCTGTTAGGAATGGGGGTGGGGAGAGAGGCTTGGACAGTTGTGGTTCTTTCCCAACTTCCCTATTCCTTTGATCCCCTGAATCCCAGCCCTTGGGAATGTGCACAAATGCTATGACATAGCCTTCAGCTGTCACTGATCGCTTCAAAAGGCAAGCTGTGAACATCTGGGAAAATATACCTGCCTGGCAAAATACTCTCTGTCTTCCACACCTTTCCTGTATCATGCTTTGTGACTCTTGAAAATGTGCCTGGAACTTAGGAACCTAAGAAAACTTAATTAAAGGCAATGAAGAAACTGCACAGTTCAGAGAGCTCTCGTTCCTCAGCCTGTTCCAGGCCTTCAAAGTCTTTATCTCACCCATTTTCTTTCTCAGCTTGTTTGACTGATTATAACAAAAAAATTGCTCATCAGGCAAAAGAATGTAGGTTTAGTTAATCTGAGGTTGAAAGCTTGATCAAAGCACTGTCACGAAAAATCTAGTAACCCTGTGGCCTTGAGGAGCTAATGGAAAAAGTCGAAAATGGTACAGCCCTCCAGTTCATCAAGTTGCAGTGTGAATTCCTACATGTATATAGTACAGAGGAAACCTATTCCCGAAAGAGCTATAGTTCCCAAATTGTGTCCATTTGGTTAGGGTTTTGTCACTTGCAGTGGAAAGCACTCTAACAGTGGTTTTAGCAATGAAGTAACTTACTGTTGTCTGACCAAAAAAAGCACAGAGGCAGGCTGCTCTGAGGTAGGATCAAGTGGCTGTCTTGGCCAACCATTTTCTTGCCTTGGCCCCACTATCTTGTTTTTATACCAAAACTTTTTGCCTTGTTTTTGCAAAATGGCTGCCACCAGATCTGGACACCACATCCTCATATAGTCACATTCAAAGGCTAGAGCCAAGCACTTCTTTCCTCCTTTTATGAAGAGAAATATTTTTCCAGGAACTTCAGGAGACAGTTCATAGCCAAACATGAGATATATGGCCACCCTTAGCTATGGTTAAGTTGACAGGGAATATCTGGTTTTCAACCTCAGGAAAAAGTGCCGACTAGGGATCAGGGGGTGGTGAATGGCTGTGGTACCAAACCAGCAGTGACTGCTGTATAAGCAAACTTGTATTATGTTTCTGTTCTTAGCTACACAGATTCCTGTGTCCAGGTGGCCACACTAAAAAATGCTGGTATCATCCTAGATTCATCCCTCTCACTTGCTCCCCCATATCCCTGTGTTATCATGTCCTAATAGGTTTGGCCTTTGGAATTGCTTTACCCTCCCTTTGTCAACCAGATACCATGGTGACTTAGACAGTGTCACAGTTGCCAATGTGGTCTTCCATGACATGTCTCTTTCCCCAAAATGCACTGTCTTTCCTCCACCCCACAGGGAGACTTCTCTTGATGGATTATAGCTCTGATCCTGCACACCCCTGCTCAGTGTTTGTGTCCTTGTTATCTCCACTGCTAAACTGAAAGCTACTTTAGGGTTTTGCTTGATTGAACATCTGTCTAGCTCAGCAGCGCTTATCAGGGACTGTTGAGTAAATAAATGGATATATTTATCTATAAACATTTACTCTTAACAAAACACATCCACTTTTCCAAGCTTTACATACTGGATAACAAAACATTCTTGTTTAAAAAAAAAAAAATCATCCCTCCCCCCTTTATTTTTGATAAGGAATCCATCAGAACCAACCATCATTCTCTGGTTAACCTAAACCCAGCTCAGTAGTTGGAATGTGGGATCTGTTTGATATACTGTGAGTCTACTGACTTTGTTTGGGCCCATTTTAATGATTTATTACACTGCCTTCTTGCCCTTGCTATGTTTTCTCTGAAGAACATACCCTCTTTTCCTTGGAGATCTAAATCCCAGAAAAGACACCCCTTATAAGGGGTGAAGCCTTGCCCATTATGTTCTGTTTCCCTCAGAATCCAAATGACAGCATGCATTTGGATTGGTAAACCCAGAGGTTTACCACTTTTCCTCTAGAAAAGCATCATACCACCACTCACATTAGCTGAGGTAGAATCTTTCTATTAAAATGATTTTTGCTCTGAATACCATGGAATGATTTTGATTCACCTTAATCCTGTGGCCAGTTGGCTCCTCAGAGGTCATCCCTCTTCCACGCAGTGGACATACTCACTAGTGTGTTCAGGTGCCTTTCTGAACTGACCATCGGAAGAGCCACAGAGATGAAATCTACAGAGCAACTTGTCAGTATATTTCGCTTCTAGTTGTGTTTGCCAGTGCTGGAGCTGAAGAAGCTCATTTCCGCTCAGACAGCATTGCCCATTCCCTTTACTTGTCCTTCTGTATTAAGAGCAAAAACCTATTCAGGTTTTGTACTAACCCTCATTCTCTTGTCTTCTCTTTCAGTGTGACAGCGACAGTGACCAAGAAGAGAAGGTAAGACCCCTCCCCACATTGTGGGCACGTGCATATCACACTGTGAACATCTTGGTTGTCCATACACAGCTGCAGGTTGGTGGGGTGCCCGCTTCATGGGAACAGCACTTTTTTTTTTCCTTCTGGAAAGATAGCCTTAATTCACAGTGTGACATTTTTTCTGATAAGAAATAACAGGTTTCGTTTGTGATGTCCACTTTTTTAAGCAAGCCCTTTGGTATTGCATACATATGACACTAAGTTTTTACATTAGAAAAGGTTTTAAAGGAGAAAATGATTTCTATTTTAACTGCTATCTGATTTTTCTTTATCGGCCTATAACTTGAACAGTAACCTTGCTAGTATGTATTTATAATGTCACTTTTTCATTTCTTTTACTGATCCATGTGCTTCTTCCTGCTTTTCTATGCACATGGTCCTTCTTGATAGAAATGTTAGTAATATGTGTACACAAGACTCATCAAGGGTAGAGGGGTGTCGAGGGGAATTCAAATGGGAATCATTCTCCCCTCAACCAGGTGGGTGGCCTGGTGGGAGGGAAGTTCTTCTAGCAGGTACATACTCTGGTTCAAGGCTGATGGCCACCAGCCTCTGTGTATCCAGTTCAACGTGGATCAAGAAAGAGTTCAAATTTTTTGAGTTTTCAGAAGATTGGATCACAACCTGGTAAAGTCAGTCTCTGCTGCCAAGGAATAGTTTGTCTGTTTGGTCTCTCCTTCGAGATTTTGCAATCCCCAAACTAAATTTCTTTCTGGTTTTGTCTTTATGTATTTCTAAAGTTACCTGAATACCATGATTTCTGTATTACTTGGCATCAGAAGAAAGGGACGAGTCCCTTTTTCCCTGCTTCCTGGATATCCCTGCACAGCTGGCTCTCCTGATCCCTCCTCTCTTTCACCTCTTCCGTTCTTGCAGATCTTACTCAGAATCCTGTGGTTACTACTTAGTGGGATCTTTCCATCCAGCCCAGAATTTTCCCTCCTCCACTGCCAGCCTCCAAGAGAGATCTAAAGGCTCTTGTTCTGTACTGTCGTTAATTTGAATTCAGCATATGTAGCCTGTTATAAAATGCGAGACATCATCATTTGAGCAGGTCAAGCATATTCAGATGAAGACAAATGGTGCTTATTTGATTTCCTTAAAATCAGGAAATGAAAAAAGTGCTCTCTGGAGAAATCATGTTCTGCCTGACTTGGATGATAGACCAATGCATGTCCCCCAGATAAGAACAGGCTCTCGCCTTGAGGTTTTTATCTCTGAAGGACGGCCAGGACTGTCAGCTTGCTGACATGTGCATTATCCATGTCATTTTAAACAAAGTGACCTATGGAAGGGCACGCTGTGCTGTGACATGGTAATGGGCTGTTGGATGACAGCGAAAGTACACACTGGAAAGGGGGCTGTGGATAATTCTTTTGTTTAACTGACAAGTAGGAACTTCCTTCCTCCAGCCCTAGGAAGCCTTAGCTCCTTGGAAATGGGTCCCCTGGTGTCGCAGCCAGCGAGGGCATAATGGGTGCCAAAGGTATGTGGCCAGCAGGAGTCGATGAGTGTTCAAGGTGTACACTCCTTGAACACTCCTTGGCTTCTAGAACCACACAGGCCACATTTCCACGTAGCAGATGTCACCTTACTCCAGAGGAACTGGACATTCCAGGAAAGCTCTGACAAGTGACAGCTGATCTCACTTTCAAGTCAGTGGTCTTCTCCAAGGGGATGATGAGTCTTCTGAGTTTCACAGCCTGCCAGACATTGCATTGTTTGTATAAAACAAAAGGCAGTGTGAACTCCGGAGGTACCACCCTGTCCCCAGCACTGGTAGGAGATGATAAGGATGCCCAATTTGGCATTTTGTGTAGGAGGCTTTAGTTCAGTTGTTTTAACTTTGGCTGCGCATCTGAGACTCCCATGAGCTAGAAAACTCCTGATGCCAGACCTCATCTCAGGCCAGTTACCTCAGAATCTCTGTAGGTATCTAGTACTACTTGTCTCGGTGACCGCCTAACTCTAGTAATTTCTACAGGAGAGCTTCCCCTGGTTGTCAGAAGGGTCTGAAAGCCAAGCTTTTTTCTGCATAATAAGAGCACCCCCTTAGTTTTCCTGGGCCCTGATTTGAGAGTCATTGTTGCTGAGTTTTCCATCTCTGAGTGCAGGAAGCAGCAAAATGTCTAACTGAAGTAATGGTCCATGGGAAGGTAGCCAGCATCCACCACTCAGAGTGTGTGGTGATTTCAGGCAATAAAGGAGAATAAAGAGATATTTATAGGGTTGCAGAGCAGGGAAAGGAGAGGCATTAAGAGTGTTCCTCAGATGTGTACACACTTACGATTTTTCCTGTGGACTATAGGGGCCCTGCAGGTCCTCTTCTTTGGGGCCGCTTCACAATCATACTCATATCAGCTGTCCCTGCCCCGACACCCGGCATTTCTCCAGAGGGCTTCCAGCAGGAGCAATCAAGACTCTGTAATTGCTGCCGTGTCTCCTTGGCCCTGTTATAGTTAAGACTGCCAGGCTTCCCCTTTTGGACTGAGAACGCCTGGTGTTTATCACCGATTTTAACACCATCCTCCCAGACTTCTGCTCCATGTCGTTGACTGGGCCCTTGTCATCCTCCTCTGTGCCAGGGCCTCTTTCCTGGACCCCCCCCCCCTTGGAGCCCCAGAGCTAACCAGGGCTGCTTTCATCTGCTGCTTGGAGGATTCGCATTCAAATCTGAATTGCTAATGGCGGAAAAGATGCCACTCAGTGTCCTGGGATCCCTTCAGCAAGACCCACTAGGGATGCTGTGGGAGGCAAAAGTGAGACTTGTAGGGGACCCGTTGGGATTTCTCTCCGGAAGACCTGTCATTCTCTTACTCCTTAGGGATCTGTGGTACCGGCGGTCTAAAATTAGGGTACTGTATTTCACACAGCTGACTGAATTAAGATAAACTCTGCTTTCCTCTGATACGAAGCTGTAATTTATAAAATGATACCCTTACTAATTAATGTGGAAGTGACTGGAAAAGGGGGCAAAAAAAGCAGAGTTTTCTGTAAATGCGGAAGATGTACTTGCACGTGGAGAAGGCTTTGATGAGAACTGAGCAGAGCATCTCTTTTAGCCTCCCCTCCCAGCCCTGTGAATACATTTCCCATTAGTGTCAGAGAACGCGGAGGACTTTTGTGAGGAGTAAAATTTGAGTGGAGGATTAGAGAACGCTGTGAACACTGCGTCTTAGATGTCAGATTGTTCTTCATTGTAGTTGGTGCAAAAAAAGGAGGCAACCCTTGGCACCTTAATCACCCAAATTAAGCAATTATTTCAATCCTCCACTAGAAGTCAATTGGTATCATGAGAACAAAGAGGCAACATACATATTTCCACATGTTTGGCCTGTGTTTTCTCCTGTTTCCTCTCTTTCCCAACCACTGGCAGCAGCCCATTAGGCAAGAAACGCCCCCTATTTGGTTGTAAAATTAATGTGCAAATTAAATAGAATTCTCTCTCCTACTGACTTTCCTTGTATTGTGCAGGCCACATGACAGTATTGGTTAGAAAATGCACTTGGAAGCACCTAGGCTTCTGAGTATGCCAGTCTTGGTTTGTTTCCAGCTCTGTCCCTTTTTACTTTGTAATAGTAGACACACCTCAGTTCTCTCATCTGCCAAATGGGGCAACAACAGCTCCACCTATAAGCTTGTAGCAATTAAATGAAAGCACCCAGCTGTGTGGTGCCTGGTCCATACAAAGACTGCCATAAAAGTTAGCTTTTATTAATTTTACTTGGGGTGAAGTGAGGGAATGGCTTGGGGAAAGAGGGCTCTCCTTCTCTTTGGAAGTTCCAGCTCTGTCAAAAAACATCTCAGAGGATGTGCAGTGTGTCTCTCCCCACCCCACCCCCGCCCCCGCACCAGAACCCTAAGCTCATCTTCCTGATATGTGCTGAATGAAAGTATTGTTGCATTAAAGGGTCCCCAAAAATATATTTGAATAATTTATCCCCAATATCAGGCTTTCTTCTGGGCACAACTTGGAGCCAGGAGCAAGCATGCCATCCTGGAAGCACCAAAAGGTGATTAAGTGAATGGTATGATTCTTGCCCCAAATGCCAAACTCTGTGAATTCCCGGATACCCATCATAGGAGACAGGTTCATCTGGAGAAGGGTGACATCTGTATTTTTCAAAAAGCTTCCTCAATAATTTTGATACACTGTTGGTTTTGAGAACCACTGCCATATAGCCAATGTCAAAGAGAAACGCCTATTTTTCCTTTGTTTAATGCTCTTAAAATTGTGACAGCTCAGGAGAAAAACGTGAAAGCTGTAGCAGTGTTATGGGTGTGTGACTAACGTGCTTACAGATATTTATGGATGAATTCTGGGTACATACATGCAATGCAAACATGCACAGTCCCTTCTCCTTTTCCTAATGAAACTTCTGCCATGACTCTTGATTACAATTTCCTTTCTCTGGGCTTTTAATGACAGAAATGACCACAGAAAAGGTTGCAGGGTGCCTGTGATTTGCTCACCAGAACCCAGGACAGTTGCTGGGACATTGACTGCAAATGTAGTGCCACTGATTTTCCATGCCAGGTCCCTTTCCTCCGACATGCATACTCTTTTGATTGTATTCTAATTTTTTAATTCTTGCTAAAATTGGTAACATTTGTTAATTTTATATTCACTTGTGTGCGTGGGGGGGTGGTGAGGGTGGTGTGTAGTGTCTAAGAAAAACAGCAAAACCCAGAAAGTCTTATGTTCCTAACTCAACACAAACCACATTCCTAACTTGGCTCCTGAAAGCCTCAGAAACTGCTGAGATAACAAACTGAAGCTTGGGCATGTGGCTTGTGCTTATAGTGGAAGAGTCCCATCCCTTGATTGGCCTCGTTTCACACTTGGTAAAGATTGCCTCCTCAGCAACATTCCAAAAGTTCAGACAGCCCCCATTGTTACTTGTAGAACCCCCATCCTTAGTTTTGAAGTAGGACATACTCTAATGAAGAGGAAACTTAGAGATGCTGTACTATTTTACAACTAGAAAGAGAAATTTTCTCCTCCCTTCCAGTTTCATAGTAGTAGCCAAACAACCTTTGCCCAAGAAAAGAACAGGATCTGTGTTCTTATCTTTCTACCCCAAGTACTTTGCATAGAGCATGGCACAACTTAAGTGGTTGGTAATGTTCACTGTCGCTAAATTTTAATTTCATATTCTGAAAATTCATTGCTGAATGTTGGGGAGAAGTAAAAAAAGAATATACCTCATTTCAATCCCATTGTTTATTTTCAGAACCCCAAGAAATGTGTGGTTTGTTCTTCAGCCTGCTACAGTTCTTCTACAATTTTATTTTCTAATAAGACATTTCTAAACCATTTATAAATTTCCTAGCTTATTTTGACAATCTACAACTTTGGGCGGAGTTTCAAAAAGAGCTTTCCATTTTGGATGTTCGATTTCCGTAATGCCCATCCACTCAACCTCTTTTTTCCCTTTCATGATTATGTCTGGATCAAAATAACATTTTATTGTTCTTTCGACATCATATTTCCAACTGACTTAATTGCATCATATCCATCCAAAATTCCTATTGATACCACCCTTGGATTAAATTTCGACTGCAAGTTATTTTAAATCCCTATTCTCATTAAGTTCTTCTCTTTTTCATATCATAGTATTTTCATGCCAAACCAAAAATTGTTTCACTCACATTGAATGTGTATGTTGATTATTCACAAATGACTACCATGTCATACACCTGGAAAAGACAGATTATACAAATTTTATTAAATATAAATCAGTAGAATGAATAAGAGTTATTAGAAATTGCCAGTCATCTTCAGCTAAAGTCTTGTTTCTTAGAATGAAAAGTGAGGAGAAAAACTAGGTTGTAGGTGTTCTGCTGTTCATCAGGGATAAGTAATGGAGAAGGATATTCAGAAGACCTGGTTTCTAATTTCTCAATAACCAGCTGTATGGCCTTGGGCAAATTACCTAATGTAGCAGAACCTTAGTTTTGTCATCTGTAAAATGAGACAGGCTCAATGATTTAGCACTGACTGTCCTTGTTTTCTATGTAGCTATTTACTTAAACCCCAACAACATGGCAGACCCAGAGGGAAAATAATGTTACTGTACTTCCTCATTGTCAAGGTAGAAGGAAGATTATATTAAAATTGTCTCCATTCTCTCCTCTCTCCAGTTCCTTAGAGGGAATAAATATAATGGACAGATCCAGGCACATGTATGTTGACTCTTTCAAGTAATTGAAGCTAATTTACATATGGACCTAATATCTAAACATCATTATTACCTGTTTGTTAATTATTTCATTTAGTCATCCATAGCCATTCTTTTTCCCCCAAATATCTATCAATGAGCTAACATGTGCTTTGTACTTGCTTGATTCTGTGAATCTGTCACCATGCACCTGTCAACAGGCAGCAGATTAGTTCAATCTCTGTTTCTCAGTTATCCTAATTATTTAGGAGAACATGGGAACTAGTAAAGAGCTAGCCTGTTTCAAGGACTCACATGTTTCAAGGACTCACATGTTTCAAGGACTCACATGATCATTAATGAGTATTATTTGACCTATAAAAGAAATTCTTCTGTAAATGTCCAGGGTTGAGTATATGAGTCTACATTTCAAGTAAAAAAATAAAAAAGTCAGCTGCTTTCTCTTAGAATGAGTCATTGGCTTGGTTCTTATTATAACTTACCTGATGGGAAGGTTGCAAAACCAAAGAGGAGGAAGGTGAAGGTGATGATTTTTAGCCTCATGAAATTGACCATGATTACTGAGCCAGCTAAATAGTAGGGTCATAAGCAGAGGCATTTGTATCAGTGGTGCCTTTAACAACATGTTTTATGCTAGTGGCCTGTCATTGGGTATAACTTGGGCTGCTGTTTGGTTGTTGGAACAGTCTGTCTTATTCTGTTGAATTGGAGTGTCTATTCTCAATAAAGATATACAGGTTTCTTTTTGTACAAATGCACATGTGTGTGTGAAGGTGATTATCTCAGTTAAACACCTTAGCAACTCTTGAATGGTGATTTAGTTATAGAAAATGGCTCCTCATAACTTTTTCCATTCTAGGTATAAAGATAATGAAATCTCTGTATTAGGTTATGTTAGTAATTAACTAAACTTTATAATTTGCAGGCGTCAAAAAATTCAGTGGATGGATGGATATTATTTTGTCTTTTTTTAAAAAAGATTTATTTATTTATACAAGAACCAGGGTACAAACAGGCCAGATGCATAGGAGGGTGAGAGGATTCACCAGAGACAGAGTGGGGAACAGAATAGGCAGACTGAAAAAATACACTGCTGAGGTGAGCAGCGGGCGAGACAGGAGAGGTCTGCTTCACCATGTGGGATTCTCGCCGGCCGCTGGCCAGGATCGAACCCTCGCTGCAGAGGCTGTGGACAGCTTCACAGTGCGGCTCTCAACTGCCTGCGCCAACCGGGAGGCCCTGTATTTTTTTTTTTTTAAGTCAAAATGATACCTGAGATCAAATTAGCCCCTGTCTATGTATCATAGAGATTTTCCCTATTTGTTCTTCTGAGAATCATGTAGAGCTATGTGACATCTCTTTTTTAAAACATTGATTTATTTATGTATACAAGAACTGGGGTACAGGTCAGAGTTGTTGCATGAGAGGATTCACCAGAGACAAAGTAGGGAACAGAACAGGCAGACTGACTGAAATACATTGCTGAGGGGAGCAGCGGGTGAGATAGCAGAGGCCTGCTCTGCCTGTGGTTAGCTCCCTGGCTGGCCTGGGATCAAACTTATGCTGCAGACACTGTGGATAGCTTCATAGTGCTGTGCTTAACCCCTTGCACCGTCAGGGAGGCCCCTATGTGACCTCTCTTAAAGAAAAAAGAGAATCAACTTTTTTCCATTGCTGTTCCAAATCCATACTCCATTTATGGTCTAACAAGTGTATTCATGCCTTTGGAGACAGTAGAATGGAGCATTTGAAATAAGGATTAACCAGGAACCCAATGATATAGGTGCTTGTGGTACCCACAGGCTGTTTGGACTTTATATTTTCTTGTTAGAATGCTTAATGATTTTTCACATCCATACTTTCATGATCAAAAAGTAAAGAGAAGTTGTTCATTTATTTCTTAGGGACAGTGAACAAATGAGATTAGGGTCAATAATAATAACTAAGTAACAAAATGAAACACCCTTTTATATTGAAGAGAACAGTCATTTTATATAAGCAAGTGTCATTTTATATAAACAAGTGTCATTTTATATAAACAAGTGTCATTTTATATAAACTTTAAATATTTATTGTAGGGATGTTTAAATCCCTACAACTGTTTAAATATTTATTGCATTATATGTATCCTCATATATAACTTTGTTGATCATCTTTGATGTCCCATACTCACTGATAAGTCCTTTCAGGGATTTCTCAAGTAGATCTCAAGGAATGAAAATTAAACTTAAGAAGTGGTATGTCTTCAAATTTCAGCATCAGGGCCTCTCCTGGTGGCGCAGTGGTTGAGCGCTGGACTGCGACACTACCTGCAGCCTCTGCAGTGCCAGTTTGATCCCGGCCACCGGCAAGGGTCCCACATGGTGTGTAGACCTCTCCTGCCACGCCCGCTGCTCCCCTCAGCAGTGTACTATGTCAGTCTGCCTCTTCTGTTCCCTGCTCTGGCTCTGGTGGATTCTCTCACCCTCCCGTGCTTCTGACTGTACCCAGTACTTGTATAAATAAATAAATCTTTAAAAAAATAAAATAAAATAAAATTCCAGCATCAGGACTCTCTCTTTTCATGCTGTTTCTCTATATACAGAGTGAGCTGGGATATACCCAGGAGCACCATTTGAAAATCCTTTCATTCTTCCTCTCTACCTCATCTCCTTGTGCTATCGGAGACCTGAATTGTGTCTTACTGTCTACCCATAACTCCAGTAGCTTCTCAAAATTCAAACATGACAGTTACTCAGTGAATGTTAAATAAATAAAATGTGAATATTGACAACTTAGATGTGCAGGCTCTTCTGAAATGTGACCTTTGTTTCATTCACCTGGGAAGCATTTGGCCAAGGTGAGAAGGCAAGAGCTACAAAGTATATATATATATTTTTTTAAAGATTTATTTATTTTTTATTTATTTATACAAGCACTGGGGACAGTCAGAAGCACAGGAGGGTGAGAGAATTCACCAGAGCCAGAGTGGGGAGCAGAGCAGGCAGAAGGACCGAAGTACACTGCTGAGGGGAGCAGCGGGCGGCAGGAGAGGTCTGCTCGCCAACAAAGTATATATTTTAACTCCTGTAAATGAGTGGTAGTGTCAGCCTGTGAGCCATCATGAGTAATCAGGAGTGCAGGAAATAACAGCCCGCAAACGAGGCATATGTCTTATTTGTCATGAACTCAGTCTTCTTTTAGTGTATATCTGTGTGTATATATTTAATGTCTTATTAAATCATAGACTTCCAGCAAGTATCCCACATGTAGCACATTACTGACACTTAGTAGGTGCCTTAGAAATATTAGTGTAATACATGGAAGTTGCTTTGTTGATTGTTTAAACCCCAGAAAAGAAAAGGGGTATTAAGGAAAAACTAGGCTGAGCACAGTCTCATTTCTGAGCTTTGATTCTGAGTCTCTTGCAGCTCCTATGTCCTCTCCACACTGTTTTCCTGTGTCATGGACCGTGGAATCATCAGGGATCCTGAACTTCACCCCCCAAGTGGGTTCACCCTGGGATAACATCCGCTGCCTCAAGAACCCTTTTGTCCATCCCCAGACACCAGACACTAACTCTGTCCACCCTTTCAGGAGGACTCTGGCTCAGCCAAGGCCTCAGGGCCTTCCCTTTTCTGACAGTAAATGCTGCATGGGGTGTTCCTGCAGCCCACATGGTAGTAAATATCTGAAGCAGCCATGTCCGTGTTAAAGATTATGTATTTGCCACTAAAGGGAGAATATAGTGTTTATCGGCTGGAGTGCGTGCCGGCTGAGCTGATTACGGCACAGCACTCTGTCAGCCAATGATTTGTCCTGTCCTTTATCATCTGTGTCACTCAGCAGTGTGCTAGCAAAGGGACGGATCGCCCCCTTCCCTTTTTTTGTACCCATTTCGTGTAGAAAATTTGTATTTACTTTGGGAGTGTAATTTGTTCCTCATGGATAATGTGACCCTGAGCGGAGCTGGATCATGGGTTAGTTGAAGTGATATTTTCCGCTAATGGTAGTCGTACATCATTGCTGTCAGCTCGGGTTAGGAGGCAAGCACATTACAGCTCCATTTTACCTCTGCAGGCATCTGGGATTATTTGCCATAACCGAGTATGACATGACCGCACTACAGAGTGCATTAAAATTTTACTGGCTTCTCAGGCAAGTTCCCCAGCTCCAGTGTGTGCTCAGGCAAGCAGTCTGATAGGGAGCCCAAGGGCCCTGACTTCCTGTACAGAGGTGCTGTGGGAGGCTGGCCTAAGCAGAGGCTATTCTCCTCTTGCCCTGAGAAAAATGTCAGAGAAAGAAATTATGGGGAGCCTGCCTGCAGGTGTATCTGTTTCTGGACATGCCAGACAGACAGGTGACTGGCCACGTTGTGCATATGACCAGGGGCTGACCCAAGTGCCAACCACCATCTACTCTCTCTCCTTGATGTTTGCATTACCCTTTGAGAGAGTGGGCAATAGCTCCTTCTCCAGAGTCCAGGGTGAATGTTAGCCCTTGCCAAGTCTTAGGCTATTTTTCATTGTTCTCATCTGCTGGTGATCAGATAGAAGGAAGGCAGCGTAGATCTTTAGTATGGTGGAATCCATGCCCATCCTGTGTTTCCAATAAACCCAGGTAGAAATATTAGCCGGGGGGGGGGGGTGTTGCACATTATCTCATGTAGTTTTCAAATCAACCCAATGAAGCATAGGCAGGATTAACCCACTTTCTTGGATGGAAACTGAGGTGCAAAGAGGGTGACTTCCTTAATGTTGAATTGGTGAGAGAGATTGGGATTCTTACCATTTATCAAAATCTTGATGACTTGAAATCTTGTAAGATTTCTAGTGTTCCATGTTACTGAGAATTAATAACTATTATTTAAATAGTGCTTTTATTTGCATCATACAGACACAAACACATGCAAAACCCATACTGCAATCCATTTATAAGGGAGGAAACTGAGTCATAGTAAGCTTATGTAACCTGGTTATATAAGGTTAGTGGCTGAACCCAGGTTGTCTGATTTCTAAGGCAGCGTCTTAGCCATTAAACCAAGCTCACTTTCACTGCCACATTCCAGCATAGAAATGGGCCAGGGAGTAACATGTTGTAATAAAGGAAATATTCGAAGACAATTTTATCTTTTCAGTTGTAATTCCAACAATCAACAAAATATTGCTCAAAGAAGATGCTGTGTGATGAACTTGAATTAAGTAATATGCCTATTTGCAGATAGCACATTGTTTGCATATCCAAATGGTGCTTCTAAGATACTTGAAAAGTGTTTATTTTGTTTGATTAAGGGTAACCAGTCACTCTGGCAGAATATCTCATTCATTTATGTTGCTTAGCATCCTTTTTCTTATTCTTGTTAGAGAAGCTATAATGAACTTATATTGAGTCATGTTCATTCCAACAATAGTTTTAAAGTTCTCTCCCCATAACAGGTGAGACACAGATCAGGGCCCACTCTTGTCAACTATAGTCACAAATTCTATATTGGTGGATCCTGAGTGCTGGACACTCACATGTCTATACGTGGACATTGCCCTTTGTTCTGCCATTAAGAGACCTCTCTCCACCTCTCTAACCTCATCGTGTCTCTCTCTTCCAAGTTGAGATGTTACCCCTCTGGACAGAATGGATAAGCTGCTCTTCCCCCTGGCTGTATGTGCAGTGGGGTCATAAATTCATGAACTTATTCAATAAACCACACATAAAATGAGTTATACCTTGTACCCGAAGGGCAATTTTTAAAATGCTGCAACAGAAGATCCATCGATAAGCATGGCTTTTCTCATTGAGAGATTTGAAATTAAGTTAGCACACTAAAAATTGTGTTCCCTGGCCCCACTCCCCTGTTAGGGTTCCTGACACACATTGATCTTCGCTGCTAGATTGCAGTAGGTCCAGGGAACTGACCTGATTTTTTCCTCTGGCCTTGGATCCAATCTCTCATGCAGTAAAGGAGAACAAAAATATTGATCCAGTCATTGAAAAGTAATTATCCCTTTCAAATGGTCTCTTTAGAATGCAGCAATAATTTAAAATAACACATTCCCCAGAGACAACATGCCAAAATATGTGGATCATTTTCTTTGTTTAAGTAGAATCACACTTGTACCTTCACCCTTTCCTGAACATCTAATGATGTACAAGTAGGCCTACTTTAAGAAGAGTTGACATTGAAAAAAATTCAGTTTACCTAGTAAATCAATTACAGAACAGTTACTTATTGCATAAAGGAATTCTTCAACCTTTAGCTAGGTAAAATACGCCGTTGCCATATTCTTAGATTCTAGAAACAAAGCTACAAGAATCTTCGTGAAGTCGCTGAGTCATTTTAAAGCTCCTAAGTTTTAACAGCTTTGACAGTGTTTATGTTAGCTGGGGTTTTATTTTGTTTTCAGATTCTTTTTTGTTCAAATAACAGAATTAAAATTCAAGCTAACAAATAAGGAAATGTGTAGGCTTTCAGGATTCAGTTACACATGAAATAAACCATTAGAAGGCAGAGCTATGTGATGAACGTCAAAAGCAGTGAGTAGGAAAGTCAGGGCCTTCCTTGTCTTGTCTCTCCTTCTTGCCTGTCCACTCCATTCTTGATTGTTTCTGAGACTTTCTCTGATAGGTGGAAATCATGACCCATCCTCCTAAGCTTTACACTGGTTAACTTAAGACAGTGGGATAGAGCTACCCTTTTCCACTGCTCTTACTAAAATCCAAGGAAAGGATTCTTCTTTGCTGAGGCTAGGATAGGTTCTAGGGAGTAGGTTCTCTGGAAAGGTCCATAGTTTGGCCAAGTAGATGTCAAATGCTCATACCTGGATCAGTCAACTGTTGGTAGAAAGACCAGGCCATGCTATCCAAAAGCACTGTCCTTGAGATAGCTCTGTAAGGTACTGGAGTGAATGGGGAGCCCAGAAAAGCGGAATTCAGACAAACAACAGTGCTATAAAGGAATGCTCTAAAACATTCCTTAAGGGCCTCCCTGGTGGCGCAGGGTTAAAGGCAGCACTGTCAAGCTATTGGAGCCATTGCAGCACGAGTTCGATCCCTGGCCAGCCGGGGAGCAACACACATGGTGCAGCAGACTTCTCCTGTCTTGCCCACTGCTCCCCTCAGCAGTGTATTTCAGTAGATCTGCCTGTTCTACTCTCCACTCTCTCTGGTGAATCCTCTCACCACCCTATCCCACCCCCACACCTCTGGCTTACACCACAGTTCTTGTATGCATAAATAAATAAATCTTAAAAAAAAAAAAATTCCTTAACCTTCCTGTCATGAGGGTTGGGCACTTCACAGCACTTTTTGCTAGACATTCAACTGCCTGTTCACCAAAGTTAGCATTTAATAGTGACCACAGGATCTCAAATATGATTACATGTTTAAAATTATATAAAACCTTCTAAATATTCATGAATTATCTTTCTTGTTTCAGTTAATGCTTAAGGAAGCATTAATACAAAAATATTTATGTACTCCTGTGTTCAGAGCTGCATTATTCACAGCCAGCAAGTCATGATACCAAACCTAACTTCCCACTAACAGATAACTGGATAAAGAAATAGTAGAGCATATTCAATGGAATATTTACTCAACTATCAAAAAGATGAAATAGTGCCTTGTGGGGCAAAAAGAATGGAGTTTGGAGTGATTCTGCTAAGTGAACTTATGCAGAAAGTGGAAGACAGTTACTGGATGATTTTACTCATTTGTGAAATATAAATAACCAAAGAAAACAAACTGACAAAGCACAACGAAAGTAATTCTTAGACTCTGTGAAAAATATGCTGGGTACCAGAGGGAATTTGAGTGGGGGCAGGAGAAGGAAGGTGGTAGTGCTGTGTCTCTAAAGCTGTGGTGGTGGGTGAATAAAGCATGTGCACATATGGAAGTGTGAAGTTGTACTCCTGAAAAAACATAGAGTTATGTAAATGATTGGCAAATTAATAAAATCTGAGAAAAAAAAGTTAAGAGAACAGCATTTTATAGAGTAAGGTTTTATACATACATACATACATACATACATACAGAATATTCCAGAATTCTTTAATACTTTCAATACAGTGGCTCTTGAGATACTTTCCAAGTATAGGACAGCCTCCTTGAGAGATATAAAGATCTTTTTAAGTCACTGGATACAGGTTGGTAAATTACTTATTTAGGTTATAAAATGTAACTTTTCCAAAAGTGTCATAGTTACCCTAGAGGACCCAATTTTGTTTGGTGCAATACCTCTTAAACCATGACAGGTAGCCTTGCTGAAATGATATTCCTAAAATGGAATGTTATAGGCTCAGTCATATCTTCTTTTACTCATAGATCATTGGGCAAACTCAACCTCATTTATGCTAAGCCAACCTTTGTCCTGAAATCTAGAGATAGACAATGTCAAAGACATAGGAAATCTGCAGAGAGATAAGGACTAATTGAAGTGAAAACTTGGGTCTCATAATGAATTTTAATCTTCCCTCCCAAAGTGAATGCTGAGGAATGTTATGTCTGAATGCAAAAAACAAAAAAGAAACAAACAAAAAAACTGGCAGTAATGTCTAAGCAAATAGACAACTTAAGTTGGATCTTGCTGAAACATAGGGATGTAGATTGCTAGATAGTAAGGATGGTACAAATAATAGATAAAGGGGATATTACTTGCCAAAAGCAAAAGAGTTGTGAGAGGCTTAGCCTATGAAGAGGAGTACTGATGTTTATATAGAGCAAGTTTCATGGTAGTGGATAGCAGGGGAGATGTGTCCATAAATGCAATTTATATAAACAGTTCCATATAAACAGAACTTGTATGACAAGGTGAGAGTTTGAGTTTCATCGAGATGAGAGCCCACTGAGTACTTTATGTAGATTAATGACTCATTTGATTTGAATTTTTGGAAGAGAGTTCTAGCAATGTTGGGAAGATGAGATCAAAGAGAAGGATACTTTGGCTAGAAGACCAAGGAGAAAGTTGTCCTAATAGGATAGGTAAGAGATGATAGGGATCTCAACTAAAGGAATGGGAAAGGAAATAGTCAGATTTTAACAATATCTCTGAAGTAGAATTATCATGATTTTGTGGCCACTGGACTGTGGGGTGGAGGGAGAGGAGTCGTGGATAGCTTGGGTATAAATGATGCCATTCCTCAGACACTGGTGGGGGGGAATACAAGGAACTTATATTCAGAGAGGGTTTTGCAGGACCCTCAACTGTATGAAGAAGAGTGTCCTCACTTATGGCACAGGAGTCCGCAAGAACCACCAGAGTAGCACAGACAGTTGGAGCTGTGGGAGTGAGTGGGAGCCCAACCAGAATTCTGGGATTTTGTCTACATCTAACTTAGGAATAAATATGTTATGATGATAACCATTAAGACCAAAATAACTGTGTATTAACCAGAACACTGATGTTTGTGTAGTTTTATTAATTATTGAATGACTTAATTTTTTAATTGTGGCAACATACATAAGAAAATTTACCATCTTCACCATTTTTAAGTGTACATCTCAGTAGTCTGTTAAGTACATTTGTATCATTGTGCAATCTATAACGGTTTTTATACCAAATGTGTTAAAGCATCAGACATTAGCTCATTTAAACCTCATAACAAATGCCCTAGATGAAAAAAAAAATAATCTTCATTTTACAAATAAGGAACTTGAAACAGGTGATGAACTGAGATAGACTCTTTATACACTAGTCATAGTATGCCCATACCATCTCTGGTCATTACTGGAGTTATACCATATACTCCTTAGGGACAGTATTTTAATGTCTGATTTCCAGTGAATCCAGCATTAACTTGCATGTATTCTCAGATCCCACATTTTCTTGTTTTGTTTTATTTTTAAGAAAGTCAGAGTACAGTCAGCCCTGGAGTTCATTTTCCATGCCGCTGGTCTGTAGCCAAGAGGGAGCCAGTTCACCTTCCTTAAATGTGCAGGGTTTGCCAGTTGTGAAGACTGGTGGGGTTTGCAGCAATCTCTTCAGAGCCTGGCTGGCCATGGCCTGTCAGACCTGAAAGGGCCCTTAGAGGTAAGAGGTCCACTGTCCTGGCTGCCACATCCAAGGACAGAGGAACAAAGCAGGTGTGCTGGTAGAACACACAGCTCTCTGCTTTGGACTGTTTAAAGCTCCATTGGCTGGAGTAAGGTAAGGGGCTGCTTCTGCTGACTTAAAATAAGGAAGGGAAAACTAATGCAAGTAGAACCATTTCTTCCTTCATTTGTATCTCCCTCAGAAACCTGAAAGGACATGTGTATAAAGTGGAAAGCTGGCTTTCCCACCATTCTCCTCATATCTCTTTACTTGAAAGTGAGATAGTCTTCTGAAAAGTTAGCTACACATAACTGCTGGCAGCCAACTCTTCGACTCATTCTTTAAGTGTGTTAATAGTTGTTTGGCAAAGATGAAGCAACCCTGAGTGTCGGGCTGGGCAAAGGCTCCCAGAGATCAGGAGCCCTAGGTGCTAAGACTGAGCCACTTTGACCTTCAAGACCAAGTTTCAGTCAGGCCAAGTAAGCAACTGCTTAGGTGCTGAATATTCAGGTTCCCAGAGATCCCACTTGAGGTAGCAGTTACCACATATCTAAATTCTGATGTTAAGGGTAATCCTTTAGGAGAACACATGGTATTGGAGTGGTGGTGGAGGGTGTTTGTTTTGCTTTGTTATTTTAGACTTACTGAAAATAGTATAAAAAGTTTCTTTCTATCCTTTACCCAACTTTCCCTAATGTTATATCATAAAATCAAAATACAAATCTCTAAAAACCAGGAAATTAGCCTTTTTTACATGATACTTTCATCTGATTCTACAGGCCTTATTCAAAGTTTGCCTGATTCCCCAATTTTGTCCTTTTTCTGGTCTGGGGTTTCATCCAGGACACCTCGTTGCATTTATTCATCATCCATCTCCTGAGATTTTTTCATCTGAGTTCCTAAGTGTTTCTTTGTCTTTCATAACCTTCACATTTTTCAAGATTCTAGGCAGGTTATCTTGTGGACTATCTCTCCTTCACTTTGGGTTTGTCTGATGTTTTCTCCTGATTAGATTGAGGTAATACCATTCGGACAGAAATAGAAGTGAGGCGCCCTTCTCAATACATCACCTCAGGGTGTATATGAAGTCTTCCCCTGGGGAAGGCAGCTTAGTTCACTTGGTTAAGGTGATATTTAAAAGTTTTCCTACTAGTGTTACTATTTTTCCTTTTCAAATTAATAATCTTGTGGGAAGACATTTTGAGACAACATAATTTCTTTCATGTACTCATTTTAGTACTCATGGGTTTGGGCCTCAATAAGTACTACTGTAGTTTTTACCTAAGGCTAAGACATGTGCTTTTAGACTGGCCAACGCCTTCCATATCTAGCGGAACTATTCGCGATAGCTACTGTGTTGCTATGCTCAGATTGCAAACCTGACTGTCCTCCCTTGCCTTGTGCTAGTGACTTTTCTGCCTAATCCTTCTCTGCTTGGTCACACCAATAAAGTGCCACTGTCGTGGATTTTCTAACTCAGGATTCATAGACTCAATAACCAACTGCTTTTGTGACTCAAAAAGTCGTCAAGCCTCTCCGGAAGCTCAGTGACACACCACAGACTCTCAAGTGAGTTTCTACTCACTTGTTATTTGTTTATTTTCATGTTCACCTTCTGACTAGGAGAGAGCATGGCACTATGTTGCTTCTGTTCTCACCACATGCCTGGGTGTAGTATCAGGAGGAGAGGAGAATCATGGTGAGGTCTGGGCAATAGTAGGATTCCCGCCACACTCAAGATCATGGCAGGAGATGGGGAGCTCCTAATTTGCAGCTTGCTTTCCACGCATGCTGTTGTGAGGTCTGCACTACCCTGACTCATGTTTCTGGACACAGTAGCAAGGACTGAATTGGGAAAGTGACGATGCCTGTGCGTATGTACCCAGCCTAGCTCATTCATCTGGTCAGATTTTTAGCAGCTACTGCGAAAGCCTGCAATGCAGAAGAGATGTAACAAGGTCTGGTGGTGAGATGGGAGCTGGTACTTCCCAACAGCTGAGTTGGAAGGAGGCTCCCCAGCTGGCTGCATACCACAGTCTCCCAGAATGTTATACAAGGAGATGAATCACCCAGGGGACTAGAATGAGAAAACTTCTAAGTGAGGTGCAGGAATTCTGCTCCCTGCTCCTGAGCAAAGACACAGTTTCTAAGAGGAACAGTGAGATTTGTCAGGAAAACTGTAGCTGGCACTTTGTAACTGTGATCTTTGTCAGTCACCTCATCCCTCTGAACTCTAATTCCTTACATTTCAGCTGAGGGATGTCGAGCCCTGCCTCACAGGGCAGTTGTAAGGATGGAATGGTACACACTTGCACACATGTTTGTGTGCCTGCACACTGTAGGTGCTTTAAAATGCAGTTTCTTTCCTCTGCCAACACAGAAGCCAACAGTCAGACTGGCATGCTTGCTTCAGGTTTGGTGCCCCCAGCTACTTATCACCAATTCTATCCTCATATAAGATTTATATAGCCCCTGGCTAAATTGATATTTTAATTAGCAAATACTTCTAAAAAGCCTTTACTCTGTGCTGGTTAAAGAGAACTCTTGAAGAGAGTTTACTTCTAATTCTTGACAAGTCATTGTAAATTTTTGTGGTATTCTCAGTGATAGCATCTACCCAGTGAACATCTTTGCTCTTAATGAGTCAGTGTAATTTGGGAGAAATTCTATTGTCACTTAGCTTTAATTAATGGCCACTTACGGTAAAGTGTTCAGAACACCAGCACAACCAGATTTCTAGACCACATGGAGAAGATGAAAGAATTTTGAAGGAATGGAGCTGGCAGCAGAACTGGCTGTAGCTGAAGGTGGTGGCCCAGGCACAACCTTCTACTGAAGCAGCGGGACCACTTCTCTGGTGACAGGAGGCAAGCCCCCCTGACTGGGATCAGAGCATGTACAACTTGAAGCACCCTTGGCTGCCAGGCCAGGCCCCCTCTCACATCTTTGGTGACCCCTCCTCCCAGTGGCAGCTACCCTGGTAGTGGACTTTTAACCTGGTTTCACCTGGCTGTACATGTCAGCTGGTGGGCCATGGAGCATAAAGTGTGATTTGCTTAGGACAATTCAGCCTGCCTTTGCAAGGAGGCTGCTCGAAAGCTCTGGAAAGTGGGGTTGAAGAAAAGGTGGTCTCGCCAACCCCCACCACCAGCCAGGCAGGTGTTACATCAGGCCTGTAACTAATGTGCCCAGTTTTCTTCAATATCTCCCCACAAAAGGACTCGTGTGTGTGTGTGTGTGTGTGTGTGTGTGAGAGAGAGAGAGAGAGAGAGAGAGAGAGAGAGAGAGAGATACCATGTGTGTATACATGATAGTGGGTGTGATAGGGTTGGTAGTCAACTTTTGTGGGTGAGGAGACAAGAAGCCTCTTCAGGCAGTGCAATACAGTGGAAGCTACAAAAACTGTAGATGGGGGTAGCTCTGTGCCATGTGTGGTACTTGGTAGCTTACACCTTAAGTGCTAGCTTAGGTCACAGAGGGCTGTCATTTTTTGCTTTCCTTTGTGTCCACACCACAGCGTCTGCTCTCTCTCCCAAGGGAGGCAAAAGCAGCCTTTTAAGCCTGAGGAGATAAACTTTGAGCAAGCCCAAACCACAGGAAATCAGTTGAACCTTCTTTTGTCTGCATCTCAGTACAATTAAAATGCAGTGAACTGACAAGGACTTCTGCTGAGGAAAGCTGTCTGTGTCTAGTTTTCCGATGTGGATAGACAATAGTATGGGGAGGGGATTCCCAAGGTTGTGTAATGGCTGGGCTGCAGAGCCAGGGATGTGTCCCTTACAGACATGCAGCTGCATAATTTTAGACTTGGATTGTAGCGAAATAAGCTTAACTCAAATTTTATTGAATGTAACTTCAACTTTCTCTGATGATTAAAAGACCCTTCAGAATCTTTGGTGTCATTATGCTGGACAGCACTTTTTGCCACAGCCTAGGTGGAAAGAAATGGCGGTGAGCTGAGGGCTTTGCTAGAAGACCCTCTGGACTTGCCTTGTCCACCTCTCAGTTCCAAGAGCCCTTAGGCCACACTCACATTTCCTAGAGAGCCAGAGGAGCCTAGAGAAGGCGAACACAAAGCCTGCCAATATCCCAAATCCCCCTTCAAGGGCTGTTGCTTTGTAAACATGAGCCCTTGAGCCTGCTGCTCATCCTGGGGCTCTGCCCGGTTGAGGCCACCCCTCCTTGTGGGAGCCCTGGGGCTAGGGGCTGCGAGACCGATGCAGCTCAGGCTGAGTGGCCCACAGCAACGCTTCAATTCACAGTGAAATGATTTCCTCTGCCTCGTATAATTTAACCTGCCCACATTGCTAAACTTCTATATTACACATTTCTGTCAGGATGTCAGAAGAAATGATAAGCCTCCTTGAAACGGCAACCTCTTGTACATGCTAAGAACATTGTGCTAGGGCTCCCCAGCCCCCTCTCCTTCTGGTACATTTTTGAGAGTTTTAGCATGGTCTCTCAAGTATAAAAAATACCCTACTTCATGACCCCAGCCTCTTGTTAGCTGATAGATGAAATCTTTTCTTAAGCTGACTCCCTTGTCTATTATGTTTTCAAAATTCAAGGTTTCTCTTTAGATTCTTGGATGGCTGCCAAGTGTCCGGGCTTTGTTAGTAGGTGAATTGCTCCTCTCTTTTCTGCTCCTTAAACAGGAAGTAGTTGTTTTTTAGGGTAAAGGAAGGGAAGTCTTCTTCCACCTCCCTTCTCAGATTTCGTTGATGTTTCCAGGCAACTTTTAGGGAATTTCTTTCTTTGCCTTTGAGCGGCAATGTGGGGTGGGGGGTGGGGGGTGGGGGGGTGAAGGTGGCTTCTTCTCAGGGACCATCATACCTTAGGAACAATCCCAAACCTCAGCAAGCCACCCCCTTGCCTACTGGGTCCTTGCTAGATTGCATCACCCAAAATTTGTTGTGTAGCTTCTTGACAGTGGTGCTTCTGCATTATGAACTACATGACTACAGCACAAACTGCTGAGGGGGTGGTCATCAATGAAACATTGTAGAGCATGGTAGAGACATTGTAGAGCATTGAAGACCTGGAGGAGGCACATGGAGCCAAGAGACATGTAAAGAAGTTGTGCTTTCTTCTAAGCCTTGGACTTGTACCAGGAACTTTGGGGATGAGGAAGGAGGTATTTGGAAGAGACGGACATGGGTGAGTGACACGTGGCGAGGCTGACATTGGCAGCCTTTATCTTGATGTGGGTTTTGATTCGCTTTTGCTTCCAAGCTTGCCTGGCCTCTTGTGCCCCTTTTCCTATGGGTCCCCACCAGAAGGTGCCTAAGACTTGTGGCAAGCTTTTGGGCCTCAGTGGTCCTGCTTTGGGCCAAACCTGTTTGGCTGAGCATTTCCCCACAAGGGGATGGGTAACTTTGAGTGCTTCATGGGAAAACATTTTAACTAAACTCTTTTCTCTGTCATACACTGATTAAAGTTTCTTTCCATTAAAGGTCTTATGCACTAGAGTATGTTTATCTTTTTTTTTAATTAACTTATTCTTTTTTTTTAAGATTTATTTATTCATTTATATATACAAGCATTGGGTACAGTCAGAAGCACGGGAGGGTGAGAGAATTCACCAGAGCCAGAGCAGGGAATAGAACAGGCAGAGTGATGAAATACACTGCTGAGGGGGGCAGCGGGCATGGCAGGAGAGGTCTGTCGCACTATGTGGGACCCTCGCCAGTGGCCAGGGATCGAACCAGCGCTGCAGAGCCTGCGGGCAGCTTTGCAGCCCAGTGCTCAACCACTGCACCACCAGGGGAGGCCTGAGTATGTTTATCTTGATGAAAAAAATGGCAGAACCTATTTAGAACCTTCAGGTTTGGGGGTCCCATGGTTCCCCTCCACTATAACACAACCACTCCCAACATGAGCCTGTCATGAAATGTGCATTGCAGACAGTACACACCTGAGACAGCTCATGACTCTTTCATTAGCTGGGTTACATGGTCTCCCTTGAGGAGGGAGGACTAAGACTGAATTCCCCTTAAACATAAATAGGGGAATGACAAACACTGGAGTCCTACTCTTGTTTGTAAACTTTCATTAAAAAAAACACTGTTTTCTTTGTGATAGGTCTTTGTCATGAAGTTTATTCCTCCCTTTTCCTCATTAGGTTCGAGGAGAACATGTTATCCCTATGTGTCTGCTAGTAATGGGACAATGTCTGCTGATCGTTTACCAATTGAAGCTCAGAGTAGTTTAGTACAAGCATCCAGGAGAAATGGAAGGGGTTTGATTCCCCAAAGGGGTATATCCAGGAGTAAACTATGTATTTCACTACAAAGGTTTCAGCCTGTTCATGGACTTTCATGTACTTCCAGCCCAAGTGTCTAGAACAGTAGCTAAACTGTAGGATTCCCTTTTCAAAACAAGCCCTGGCTCCTCTGAAATTCCAGATGGTCTGTGTCTAGAGAGGACACTTGTACCAGTGTTCTCAGTTATATTTTGGGCATCATCCCACAGTGTAACCTAAATCTACACCCAGCCAAGGCCCTGCTTGTTTTGCACAGTACAGACCCCAATCACCTGGGCCTCATTACCTATAAAAGAAAGGTAATAATTGTAGTGCTCCAGACTCACTTATAAATCAGAGATTGTGGGTCAGGTATTGGGATATGGACCTGGGAGCTTCATTTGGGTCCATGTTAGCAAAGGAAAGCAGAACCAGAGGTAATGGCAGAGGGTGCCATAGTTCTCATACCAGGGCCAATATCTGCCCTCCATGAGCTCTTGTTGATTCATGACATGAGTCCAGTCTTTTTGACAGGAAAATGACAACTTTACAGAAAGGGTGGGGGATCTAACACTTAAAAGTCACTCCCATGAACCAGACACCTCTAGCTGTCAGATTATTAAATCCAACCACAGCCCCATGAGGTTCATATAAAGTTCAAAACCAGAATTGGAAGCAGGACACCCAGCTCTGAAATATGCCCTCTTTTTTTGTGTTGCTAGATTTCTCTCTTGAAATCCCAAGAAGTCTGTATGCATTGCTGCAGGAGGTCAAGAGGCAACTGAAGAGGTGTAGGCCAGGTGGAGAGGGCTCCCAGAGGTGATGGTAGCAGAACCATATCCTGAGAGATGCCCAGCAGGGGAAGGGAGGATAGCATGAGACTGGTATTGAAGAGACACCAGCCTTGGCTTCAGAGGCACAGCCAGTCACTCCTCTGCCTGGTTTAATGCACTTCGGCTGTCTCAGCCTCCAGGTGTTCGTAAAGTATGACTTTACATGTCCACACCATGGTGCTTAGTGTGAGAGACTTGTGAAAGTGCTGGCACGGTGCCTAGTTGGTGCCCGATCAGTCCTGCCTTTCTTCACTCTACAAAGGCACAAGCTGGTGGCATGGTCTGGAATGCCCAGGAAAAATTGAGAGGTTGGTACACCTGACAGGTGGTAAGCCCTGGGTTAGGATGGGAAGCAGGTTAAGTGATGACAGATAAATGAAAGAGGGCATTTTGGTGTTGAATCATAAAGTACCTTGACAGCCCACTGGGTCAGTTTAGAGTTTTGGTTTGGTTTGATGGAGAAACAAGATGAGGTTTTCTCTAGGACCAGATGATGGCAACAATATGAGGGTTAGAAATGTCACCTTGAATGATTCTAAACCAACTCCTCTGACCATGGGAATACCTGAAATGACTGTAGAAATTTTGCTTCCAGAATATATTTGTACTTACCCTCCATTTTAATCTTTCAATAGTGCCTTTGAGATCAAGAGAACATAGGGATTATTCTCTGTGAGGTTGCACTGTGTGCTTGACTGAGTTATTCAGGGTTGGTTATGGGCTCATATTTGGAATTGGGTCTATATCCTCACCCCAGCCTTCCCCTCATTCCCTCTTACCTCCTCATCCTGTTTGAGACTGCACTTCATTCTCTGTGGGGCACTGTGATGGTGATGATGATGTTAATAATAATGACCATAGTAACAGCTAATATTACAGATATTTACTTACTATGTGGCAGGAATTTGCTGCTAATTTTGCATTGTTTTTGTGTAATTATCTTCTCTTTACAACAAAGGAAATTGAAACTCCATGCTGTGACTTACCTAAGCACACATATTGAGGATATGATTGGATAGGCTTATACTTTCCTGGGTCTTAGTGGCCCATTTGCCAGCTTAGCAGTTGCCTGTCATTTGACAGGATCCTCGAGGGGGACTGGGGCAGGTGGAAGTGGACACAGGTTGTCAGGACATCGGGGGCCTGATCTGCTAATTTCTGTCCATGTCATAGGTTGGTCTTTCTCAGAAAAATTTATCTAAGGAATGTATTCTTAAATAGCTTTTTAAAAATAGGGGTTTTGGGGCTCCCTGGTGGCACAAGGGGTTAAGATGCAGCCTGTGAAGCTGTCTGCAGCCTCTGCAGCACGAGTTCGATCCCCCAGCAGGCGAGGGAGCAACCCACATGGTGCAGCAGTCCTCTCCTGACTTGCCCTCTGCTTTCCTCAGCAGTGTACTGTGGTCAGTCTGCCTGTTCTGTTCCCCACCCTGACTCTGGTGAATCCTCTTACCACCCCCCACACCTCTGGCCTATACCCCAGCTCTTGTATAAATAAATAAATCTTTAATAAAAAAGTTTATAAAAAAATAAAAATAGGGTTTTTTTTTTTAAAAAAAAGCAATTAAATGAAGAGAAATTGATAGCTAAATACCAGGTTGACTTGGTGGAACATATACATGATAAAGCAGGTAAAATGTTAATAGTAGAATACTGGTGTTGGGTAGATGAGTGTTCACTATAAAATCCTTCCCACTTTTCTATGTCTGAAACTTTTAATAATATGACACTGGGAGACAAACTGAGTCAATAATTTCTAACAGTCCTTCTAGATTTAAAAACTTCGATTTTCTGTGCTGCTGTCTGTGTGCCTTCGTTGTGTTTGTAATGACTGTGGGATATGTGGTAGGCCTCCCGGTTGTTGTTGGGTCATGCTGTTGGAAAAGAAAGTGTCTGTTGGGGAAAACAAAATCAATCAATGGTCATTTCCCTTTCCACCTAACTAACCCACCAGTCTGCTTGGCATTAGACACATCCACTGAAAAGCTGTAGGTCTTTAATTCTCCAAATGAAATATGGGCTTAGGTGTGAACATTTCCCATTTAAGGGCAGGGAGTTGTTTTGGGTACATCCCTAGTGGAGGTTTTGGAAGTCTTCAGCTCCAATAAAGGCACAGTGTCCCTATTCACTCACTTTGGCAGAGACTTGGAGTGAGGACAGAAACATTCAACCAGTAGAATCTAAAAGCCTGAGAAAGCCCCAGAAGAAGGCAAAGTCTTTTGTCCTTGGGGACCAGGGTATGTTGCCCTGGTGGTAACTCTTTGTTACAATGCAGTCTTCCTATTTAACCTCTCCCTTCAGTATGAGAGGGAGTTGCATACCCCTCTTGTAGGGCGCTAGAGCATGTGTTATGAGGCAGGTGAATAGACTTTGTCCACCTTGTTATTAGAATAACCTTACCAGCACTTTCCAGGGAGATTATCGAGGAGTGTTGCCAAACCATGATAAAGCAGAACATTTAGCTGCTTTTGATGGCTGATAAGCTTGGGAGTGCCAGTTAATTGACAACAACTGCACTTGTCAATCTTTGAGGCCATGTGAGTAGATCTCTTGTCTTTCCTTTCTTCCCCAAGCTATCATCCACTATCCTTCAGCAGATTCGGCATGGCCTTGCACCTACATTAACACACCTCCCACCTTTGCTCCTGTGTGTTTATTTAGTAATTAATCTCATTGTGTTAGTATGAAATAGTCTATTAAAACACTCAGGCAAGACAACATGGAGAGGGAAGAAGGAGGATGAAGACTGGCAGAGGGAGTCGTTTGCTTTGTTTAATTGGTTCTTTCACCTAATGGTAGTTTGTCAATTAAGGAGATACTTAGAGTGAAATTAATCCATATGGGTCAGAAGCAGCTATTAATTTTTAATAAAAACAAAATGTTTAACAAATGTATAACTCTGCTCAATAGGAAGGCAAACATGCTACCAGCATCTTGAAGGATTTGGGAGCAGGAATAAGAAGAGGGAAAGGAGTTAATTTAGAAACGATATATATATTGTTTATATATATATATATATATATATCGTATATCCCTTATTAGGCCTGGGTAAGCTCCTCAAATTCTCTCCATCTTATTTCTTCAGCATCTGCTGCACTGCCTGACACACTGTAGATACTGAAGGATCTGGACCTCCTTGAATCCCTACTAGGTATACAGATCTGGGGTATTTCAGACAGGTTGTAGGCATAACATCTGTCTTCCATGAGCTTCCAGTTTGCTTGAAAAAAATAAGCAGTATTTGTGAATCCCTTGCAGAGATAATTCAGAATGCCTTATGATCAAGTGCTAGACTGTGCAATAAATGACATGGCATTTGTTGAGCAATCCCTATACTTTTAAGTATTTCATCACATCAACCCTGTTCATCTCTACAACAACACAGTGATATTGGTATCATTTTTATTGTGTCCATGTGGAAAGAAGGTCACCGAGGCACAGAAAGTACAGGTAATTTGCCAGGTGTCGCACAGCTAATGCTATTAGTCTGGTAGAGGTCTGCGTTACCCAATATGGTAAGAACCAGAGCGGTCCCAAGAGTGCTGGCTGGAGGCAGTGCGGAAGTCTTCAGAGTAAGGGCTAAAGAATGAGTTGATTTGGAAAGTGATAGGGAAGAATATTGGGCAGGAGGAATGGTAATTAGCACAGTTAAGGGGGATTGGAGGTAGCTTCTGGATAAGTGTAATATAAGATTGACCAGGTTAGGTAGATCTAGTTTAAAACATTTCTAGGGTCTTGAATGCCAAGATGAGGAATTTTTATCTTAGTCATTCTGAAATTTCTTTATTCTCCATGGAATATTTCCTGGTACAGGGAAGGTCCTGTTCCTCCATTTCAGCACTTGCGCATCAAGACTCCTTCATTATCCTTCTCACCTCCTCTGCCTCCCTCCATTGGCATCTGTCTTCTCATTTATGGCATTCATAGCTCTTCCTGCTTCCCATTTTAAAAGAGAGAAAGAAAGGTAAAAAATTAAAGAAAACAAACCACCCAGCTGACTTTTACTGACTTTTAGAGATTTCTTCCCAGCCTCAGCGTGGTGCTTGGACTTTGAGAGGGAAAAACAACAGGAGGACTTGCCCTCGGGGAATTGTTCTTCTGTCTCTGCTTGCTAGAAAGGAGGCCTTAGGACTTGTTCTATTCCCTGACATTTGTACTGATGTGATGGGGGCGGCTGGTGCAGGTTGCAGGGGAATCAGGAAGGACTCTATCTCAAGGGCACCTCTTCAGGCTGCTGAGAGCTACCTGAAAGCTGTCATAAAAGCTCTCATTTCCCAGTGAGATTTTAGCTGCAACTGCCGATAACCTGGGACAGAGAACAGGCTATAATAAATTCCTTCACATTGGTCAGAAGAAGCAGGAGATACGGAGCTATGCAGGGAGGGGTAAAAATCCTTCTAAAATTTGTTCTTTGCTTCCTAGATGCTTTATATCCTGGCCTCTCTAAGTCTTTGGGTTGATGATAATAGATGGTAATTTACTGGTTATTCCAATGGTTATGTCCTAACAACAAAGGGAAAAAAAATGGAGGCATAGAGGGTCCATACGAAGAGACTACCCACCCATCATATTATGGAGCCATAAATCTCCAGATCAGGGTGCTGCCATAAATCAGGGAAATAGTCAGGATTGCCACAAAAACTGTACACAGATACAAAGCTGAGAAGGTGCCTGTAAGTGCCTTGTCTTCCTTTGGAAGGCAAGCCACAGCTACCTGCACATCCTGGTGCAAGCTGATAGGAGTTGGAAAAGGCTGTTTGCTGGAAAGAGGGAAAGAGGCTGTGAAGCTTGCAGTGGAGATCAGGGAAGCACAGTTGAGATCTCAAGTCTTCAACAGGAGTTGGGAAGGAGGCAGATGGTATTGGCTGTGTGTTTTCAGTGCATGTCTTCTCGACCTAGCAGAGCGTGGAGAGAATGGAAATAGCAGACTCAGTGTCGCTGATTATAAAAAGTGGAACCAGCATTATATTCATAACCTGAAATGGAGTATAACTTACGTGTCTAGGAAAGTGAGGTTGCCCAAAGGGATAATCACAAAAGGTTCTTCCTATTACAGAAAAGGAAGCACTCCTTGATAAACCAAGTTGATGTGGAAAAATTGTCATGTCATAGGGTGGACGATATTTTTGAAAACTAATGGTTAATATTAGATAGTAATGTTAATCGTGTGATATTTATAACCTCACCAACCAGTCTGTAAATGCTGAGAACATGACAGCTGTGAAATTCAGTATCTTCTATGTGAAAAGCAGTTTAGTTGGTGAATCTGTCATTCATACACTCATCTCTTCTTTCCTTTGACTTCTAGCTATCAAAACCTACTATGTGCTAATTCACAAAGTAAGCTCTGGGGACACAACAACAAACAGAATGGACATCTTCTTAAAATTTAATATGAATTACAGCCTTTAAAATCTCCACTTCTATGCATTGGCTAAGGTTTTCTTGTTGGACAAATCCATCATTCATTTTGTACCTATTCCATGCACTTATGAATAAAATCTATAACTTCTGTTATATATTAAATCTGTAAGGATTTATAAATATCCATTAAACAAAATATTGATTTTTAAAATGAGTGTGAGACAAAGACATCAAGTAACTCATGAGTCTAGGTGTGCGTGGACACAGTTCCAATCTGAGAAGTCATTATAGCATATAAAGCAGGGCTAGGCGTGATCCATTTTGTCCTTAGAAAAGCTGGAGCTGGCTACTCTGTGGAGGAGGGACTGTGGGAGGCTGGAGTGACTGCAGCAGTTAGGAGGCTTCCTAATGTCCAGGTGAGAGATGTGACTCAGAGTAGGCAGCTGTGGGGTTTGAGAGAGATTAAATTCATTTTGGCAACTCATGGAAGAGAATGTGAAAAATTACTTCCTAGCTTGGTTGTGGGAACTAACTGAGTTATTATTAGCTTCATTTTACAGACAGGGAAATAGAGACTCTAAAGTAATTGAGATAAATATCTGACTTCCCTGCAACCTTCGATCTCGCTACTACACCAGCCGTAACGTGGGGCGAAAGACATGCATTCACCACAAAGCCATAAAGTTTTAGCCTAAAGGCAGTTCTCTTGCCAAGACTGCTTCCAAAGCCTTATTGAAACCTGGTCTTACATTCATAATTTTGTGTTATTTTCCTCAAAAAGCATCTCCATTTGTGTTTAACCTTCAGACTCCACAAAACCTGTATCTTTTTTTAGCTGAGTAAATAGGACTTCACTGAGTAGGACTGAGACTCGATGCAGTGAGACCTGGGGTGGAAATCTGACCTATGGAAAAATCATCGAATTTAGGCAAGAATCATTTACAAGAGAAACATACCATATGAAGTGCATGCTTAGCATTTATTTAATGCTTTATTTATTGAAAACTTCTTTTATATCTGGCATTATATTTGTTTCTGGATTTTCTTGTTATTATCTCATTTAATCCATACATAATCTCATGAGGCGCTTTTTCACTAGAAGTTGAGCTCTGGTGAGATTAGGTAAATTTCCAAATGAGCAATACTAAGTAGGTAAGCTGAGCTGGCATTTGACAGGCCCAGCTTTGAAGTTTGAGGCTGTCCTTAACCCCTACTACCAGAGGAACTAATGTCCAAATCCAAATCTCAGAAGATTCTGGTCATACATTGTTGGCATTTTATGTCCCAGAGACTAGAGGAGACAAAGTTAATTCTGCCCTGCTTACCCCAGAAAGAATTGCTTGGTGAAAAGTCTGCAGGAGAAAGTAATCTTTCCATCTTCAGATGAAGATGCTTCCTCAGCAGTGTATATCAGTAAATTTGCCTGTTCTGTTCCCCACTCTGTCTCTGGTGAATCCTCTCACCCCCCCCCCCCACACCTTTGGCTTGCACCCTAGTTCTTCTACACAAAATAAATAAATAAAATCTTAAAAAAAAAAAAAAAAAGATTGAGGCCATGCCTGACGTATGCCATAGAAGATGATAAGTTTCCAAGCTTGAGGGATTTCAGAGTTCTCTGAGGGAGGGAGGAAGCCACTGAAGTTTTTCACCACACAAGTGGTATGATCTGGTTCAAGTTTTTAAAGAACCACCCTGGAGAACACCATAGGGTAGTTATAATGGGCTCACTTCTCAAGTACAGCACAAGGCACATCTGACTTAACAGTAGTAGGTACAGAAATGATCTAGATGCATTAGTGAAGATTTACCAAAATCGGACAAGAGTATTATTTGCTTGAAGATAAAGCTAACAACATCAAACACTGCATTATATTTTAAATGACCATTATATATTTTTTTAATCCATGCCCCACCTCAACCTCAGAAGTCAGTTGGGATAAGAAACTGGGGTCGGTAAAGCTTCCCTGTGACTGCCACCTCTTCTTCACCTGGTCATTAGCAGCCCTGCCCAGCACTGAAAAGGGAATAGTAGAGAACCATCTGCAGTATTTGGCCTTCTGGACTCTGCTATTAAAACTCAAAACTGGGCCTCCCTGGTGGCTCAAGGGGTTAAACATAGCACTGTGAAGCTATCCACAGCTTCTGCAGCACAAGCTCAAACCCCGGCCAGGGAGCTAACCCACATGGTGCAGCAGACCTCTTCTGTCTTGCCCACTGCTACCCTCAGCAGTGTATTTCAGTCAGTCCTCCTGCTCCCTACTCTGTCTCTGGTGAATCCTCTCACTCCTCTCCCCACACCTCTGGACTACACCCCAGCTCTTGTATGCATAAATAAATAAATCTTTAAAAATATTAAAAATTAAAAAGATGAAAGAGGGTGGCAGTGGAGAGAATCATGAGGATAAAAGAGGCAGAGAAAGAGAAGCCTATAGGTTATAGATGTGGTCTTTCCTCTACTCCAAAGGGAACAACCACATTGGGGTTGATTCACCATTCCCCATTTCTCTTGCCTTCCAGCCAAACCGGCAACAAATGGCATTATATAGTAGTCTGTGTCAGAAATAAAAGCTGTGGGGATCTGACCTCCGGCAGTGTGTTTTCAGCCTGTGAATTTCCTGGCTATCTTTACAGGGAATCATTCTTGGCGAAGGGCAGGCTGGAAATAATATAAGGAGATCAAGAGGGAAGTCAAGCAAGTGACACCTTTAAACAGGCGAAGCGAGGCAGGCTCTTCCCCCCTGGGACAGTTAGAGTTATGCAGAGCTGTAATTAACCCAGCAGCCCACTGGATATGTCTATTTCATTGCACAAAGGCTGTTGAAAGAAGGATTCTTGAAGAAAGAGGTTCCAATTCAAATGGTATTTGAGTAAGTCCCTTGTTGGATATACTGTTTCTAGAGTTTATGGCTATAATCAACAAAACATGGCCATTCTTTCATGCAGGTTTCTCTTATGACTTTCTGAGCACAGCTCTTTAAAAAGAAAAAGAGAAAAGGCATCCAGAAATGGCTGGGGGCAGGGTGGGGAGAAAGAGAGAGGAGAGTATATGGCTGGAATCAAATTAAGGACTTGGTTTCCTTCTCAGAGGATGTTGAAAACATTAAAGGAGCAGGTGTGTCATTCTTTCACACACTGAGACTGAGATCTGTGAGAAAATTGCCAGTTTGGTGTCCAAGTACCTGAAAATTAACTGCATTGGCCTCCCTAAATTCAATTCATTGTTATTTATAATAAATGTTTTTAGTGTACTTACTTATGTCAGGCACCATTGTAGGCACTAGAGATATGACTCTCTCTCCTGCCTTCATCGAGCTAATAGTGAGGAGAGAGAAAAGCATTTAAATATGTAGACCAATTAGTAGGTCCGATGATGTGCTATCTAGAGAAAATATGGCAGAGAGAGAAATGAAATAGGAAGGGATGTGGTGTTGAATACAATCAAGAAAGCCCTCACTTAGAAGGTGACATTCAAGCAAAGATTTAAAGGAGAGGACGTATTATCTTCCAGGAACAGTGAGAGCAGCCCCACTGGGTTACAGTGGAGTGAGGGAGGACAGAAAGTCAGTTAAGTCTGCCTCTCATTGCCCTCGAAACCCTAGCAGCACCCCCACCTCTACAGCTTATAAGTATTGATCATTCAAAATGGCTCCCAGTAAACCTGAAACTGACGAAAATAAAGTTAAATGGTCAGCCTGCTACTCTCTGCCTTTGAGTGGTTATGGGGCCCCTTTTACATACCTCTCAGGTTCTATGCCACATTACACCCTTTGTCACATTCCTGAGCGCACACTGATGGACCCAGTGGTTGCGATCTGTATGAGAAAACCCAATTCAGAATTCTCAGCCAAATCTAATCTATATCTTGTTAGGCATGTTGTTCATTTTTTGGTTTTGTTTGTTTTTGCTTTGGTTTGTTACTGTTTTTGCTTTTGTTTTAGAAGCTTACAACCGCAAAACATGGAAGCTAATTAGAGGTGCTCTCTACTGCTTAAGTTTCAGCTATTGCTGTTAACGGGTGTGAACCCAGAGGGTATTGATACAACTGATTGGGGGACATTTCATCTTTATGCAAGTGGCTAAAACATTCCTTAAAGTAATTCCCAGTCACTGAAAGTGTATTAACTGACCAATGGAGATAAGAATAGTGGAACTACAATGAGGAAAGCTTTGTTTAAAAGGATTTGGGAAGCTCAATGTCCATAATCAAGATTTCAACACACTAGTCTGCATTTTTAAGGCAATATACCCATAAGTAGAAACAGGCATATGGGGGAAAACATTAGTTTCAGAGGTCTGGCCAGCTCCTGTTCTAACCCCTCTGTCATCTCTGATTGGATTAGACATCACAGAAAGAGCCTCAGATCCCAGTTTCATGTGAAGTTTAACCCTTCCAACAGTTGAATACCATCCTGTGGAGCTCAGTGGAAAGAAATTAAATTTCTCTCACCAGAGCTCTGGCCCTAAATCAGGTGTCAAGGGGGCTGCATCAGTAAACTTTGTTGGCTATAAGATGCATGTCCTTCCCGAGGCTCTGCGGCTGTTAAGTTGGCTCTTTCCAATCACAGTCTGATCTTTCATTTTACTGTAATGCAGTTAGACAACCTAGTTATTCAGGCATAGACTACTCTGGTTTTCATTATCCCTGAATAACATTTGATGCTGAAATAGGGAAGACGGAAAGGGAAGGGGGAGGGGAGCCAAGTATTTTTCACAGCTTGTGTGAAATGCTTAATATTTGAGAGCCTCTAAAATCTACTGTACACATACATTCCAATTTTATAAGACTAACAAAACATGTTCAAAACTTTTATGAATTTCAACATGTAACCAGAATCAATGTTAGCCTGTTTTAAATAAGCCATAATGGCCTGGCAGCAAACCTGCATAGTTAGCAAATCCCTCCCCTGTTTATGAGCAGCCAGCCATTCCTCACAGGGTCACTACAAAATACTAGTTTTATCAGTTTATTCAAACTCCCTAAGTCAGTCTGTGTGCCAATTTCAGCATGTTTTTGCTTAGAAGCACATGAAACCAAGGACATCATAGTGAGATAATACTTTATTTTGCTTTTAACAAAATGGCATGAATGTGAATTGCTTAGGAATATGTCAAGGGCTCTCAAATCTAATGGTGGATGCTTGGTTCTATAAATGCTTTCTACAAGTGTTATAGGCACCCTGTTACACAAGCATAGGTGTTGCAGGATGACCCTTTCCTACTGGTGCCTGGAGAGTTCTCAGTGTCCATAAGATGCTTTTTTACTTCCGTGAAATCTCCCAGTGATGCTTTTTAGGTGAGAATCACCTTTCAGTAAAAGTCTGAGCATAAAATTTGCTGGGGCACACCCAGTTTCAGTCTGTCATCTGTCCTGTGTCTAATGTATCAGGAACAGTTTTGTTTCTGAAAGGTGAGGGCCATGTGTTTTCACATCCCACATTTCAAGGAAGCCTGCTAGCTCCCTTGATAAAATCACACCTTATTTTCCAAGAATGGCTGGGGAGAAAGACATTCCAAGTGATAAAAAGCTGTTGTAATGCAAACTCTTTTGCCTAAAGATTCACCTTGGCCTCACAATCCCTCAGGGATCATCTACCACATACCAAACTAGCTTCAGGGGACACCCAGCCCCCTTTGCACTCTGTCCTCAAAAGTGCCTTTAATTACAAATAATGCAGCAGAGAACAGGCTAGAGCATTAAAACAAGACTGATCTAAAGGCTGTGGGCCAAAGAATTGTCACAGAGGGTAACATGTAATTAGGAAATCTGACTCACAAGATAATGTTTACTCACTTTCATTGTGGGGACCCAGAGGGCTACCTCCCTCATCAGTGTTCTGTCCTTGCAGTGGTTATCACTCCTAAGCCCAGCCTCTGGGGGGCCTTCAGTCAGGCTCTGATCTTCTGGAAGCAGGCTGCAAAGTCTCCCAGATACAGGCAGTTTTCTTTCTCTTTGTCTTAGAAAACTGTCCCCCAAAGCATCCTACTTAACATTTAAAGCCCACTACACATCCATTGAAAGCTTGCATTTTGTACATTTTTATACCAGCTTTCTCACCTTTTGAGATATGAAATATAAAAGTAGAACCACTTATCGGGGCATGTAAAACTCCCTTATACTTACCTTTGTTGTTCATTGTGTCTAGGGTAGGTGGTCAAGTTTAAGCCCTTATTTGTGATCATGATTTTATAACCTCTATTTATATTCCCTCTCAGTCAATGACATCCCCAGAGATGTCAGCACTCATGCAGGAAAACCCATTTAATTAGGACCCACCATAGGGAACCAGGAAACAGATCCTAAAGTACTTTATGGTAGAAACTGTTGATCAGGAAATGGGATGTTTTTCTTTCCCTCCGTTTAGGTCTGGCTTGAACTCCTTTGGGGAGACCTGGGGCCTGTCTCCATCTCCACTGAAATGGAGCCTGGACCCTTCCTCCAATCAGCCTACCCAGAGGGCAGTGATAGTGATACTTGCTTTTTTTGTTGTTGTTGTTTATTTGTTCTTCTCTTTCCACAGATGTAAGTGGCAGACCTTTAATCCCGGAAGCTCTGCCCAAGGCATGGCATTTGGACATTTGCCAGTGTCTGGTGTGTGTAGGGCCTCCTAGCCACACTGCCGGCCCCTTTGCTAGAGAGCAAATTCTCAGTTTTTCATTTAGGCAAACGTTGCCTATCTCTGATGCGCACGTTTTTCAGTTGGGCAGGAGGGGAACTAATTCAATAAATGTTTTTGTTGAAAATGAATCCAGCCCTTGATATCCTCATGCTCAACTAAAGTTCTTCCTCTAATGAAGCCTTCCCCAGCAAGAGTAGTCTTTCTTTCCATTAAGTCATAGCCTTTCCTGTACACTTTCTTCTAGTCACAGCGTTGACGGTTTTATTTTTAATTATTGCTTTTTACCTGGATGTTTCTAGCTTCATTTAACTAGGACCACATCTTCTAGTTCATTATTTTCCCCATGGCACTCAATCATTTATAAACTTTGTTAATTTTCCTCACAGTGCCTTACTTACAATGGTGTTCAATTATAACTTTTTACTAAGTCTGTTTGAAAAGAAATATGCTTTTAGTCCATAAATCACTGTGCTGAATGCTTCAAGAGGCACAGAAAGTATAAATGAGACACCTGCCTTCAAGGAATTTACAGTTAAGGGAATAGTAGGGGAGTGTGGCAGAGCTCCATGAAAAGTCAACTTATAATGCAATTTCATACAGGATCTGTGCCCCCAAGAAGATGAGAGCCTGTGGTCATGATGATGAGAATTTACATACAGTTTTGCACTCCCCATAACAACTCTGTAGAGTAATTGGCACTAAGTATTCTTATTCCAGTTCCCTTGGCTGCTGAGTAAGGAGAAGTGATTTGTCTACTGCAGAGGGTAGGGAGTGCTGAAATTCAGACAACTTGTGTGAGGCCTGCACTGGGTTTCAGTGACTCAGAGCCTCTCCCCTGGCTTCTGTCTCGTTGCTTCTATGCCCTGCTTAATACCAGTCCTGTAACTATATTAAGGTTAACCAGATTGCTCACTGCTATTAAATAAGATCAGAGACAGGGTCTTTTGACCAGAGATGACACTCTGGTGTTTGAATCATAAAAGAATTGTCCAGACAGCTAATCCCTACAAATTCGAGTAAATTAAAGGCATCACATGTGGATAATTTGTTATAGTGGCATAAAAGTACATGTAAATTTTTTAAGGCATGTGCTGAGTAGACTGTTCCCAGAGATTTTAAAGGAGAGATGATATTCCCATTGGGTATAGATATTCTCTGACCGATGAGGTCAGAGTAAATGACCTCCTAGTGCACTCAGACTGTAGTATGTCCATCTGTATTATCAGTAACTGTAGTAAAAGGCATGGGTTTGGAATTCTGACTGTACACCCTGTAAGCTTTGTAACCTTCAGCTGGTTAAATTCTCAGAGCCTCGTTCCTCACTGGCAAAATGAGCATGATGCCTGTCTTAAAAAGTTGTTGCAGTGATTAAACCAGTATCTGACAGTGCTCAACAAGCTGTGGTGAACATACTATTCTGTCCTTCCCAAGCCATAGAATGTATATTAACATTCAGAGCTGGAGACCCTGGAACTTTTGCTCCCAAAGGGGAGCCATTTAAATGAGTTGAAATTAGCTTTCCCTTCTTTCAGGGAGACAGTTGAGTCTTTTCTGGATTCCTTATATGTCACTGAGGATATGCTATTTGGATAAAGTCCACCTGTTTTGACCTCTGGAAAGAAATTGCTGTTTAAGTACACAATTCATTTTAATCTCTTCGCACCCTTGGGCAGTTCCAGGCTGGCTCCAGGCCTCTGAGAACGTTGGTGTCCTCTCTGTAGAAAACATTTCTTTCCAGTGACTCGGTGGTTTCTTATTCCTTTCCCAGCCATATTTTTCTGTTACCAATAGTAGATCAGTGAGGGTGGCCTAGCCTACATTAGCCCAATGTAGATAGACCCCTAGATATCTGTCCTCTCATCTAAAGAAAGGCAGGTGTACTAAGAGTGCTTCCCCCATCCCAGAGAGGGAAATAACAGATGAGGAAGGCAGAAATCCAGTTGAAGGAGGTGTCTCCAGAAGCCGCTTTCCCATCCACCATCACTTCCTCGAGATTAAGCCAAGCTTGAGTGTCTTCTTCAAGGTCAGGCTCCCTGGAAACCTTGGAACCTGGCCAGAGGCTGTGAACTTTGCAAAGAGGGCATCACCCTCTGCTCACTGGATCACTGCCCTCCCATTACTCCACCAGCACATACCTGATTTGGTTGACATTTCCGTAATTAATTTATAATAGCAATAACCCTGAGATGAGCCTATTTATAGGTTGGTACAAGTTGGGTTAAGAATATAGATTAAATCTTTGGTCATTAACATACTTAACGTACTTGGGAGAGTTTTGTGATTGTCAAATGGTTATTGAAAGGCCCCAAGCATAGTGTGTACTGGCAATCCACAAGTTTACTTCCCTTCCCAAGCACAGAAACAACAAAATACCAACAATAGTAATAATAAGCATATACCTCTCCCAACCACACAAAAAATGTTTCTTTACCTTCCTGCTTCCTTTGCTACCTTCCTCCAAACTTGACCCAGATTCAGAGCGATGGTCTGGATGCTTGGCAGCCGCTGCTGTACAACATGAAGATCCCTGAGATGCGGTCCTAACCCTTGATAAAATAGCAAGTGTGGCCCCAATAGTCCTGCAGGGAGAATTGCTGTGACCGCCTACAGCAATGGAGATGAGGGTGTGAGAAGGGCAACCTTTATTTGAAAGGATGTTATTATGACTTGGACTGCTCTGTGGATCCAATCTTATTTCTTTCTTCCTTTTTATGTTCTGTTGTTTTCGCCGTTACCTTTTTGAAAAATAACATGTATTGCTTTTCTGTAAAGTAAGGCGTTTTCAATATCAAAAATAAAGATAAGTACAGAGAAGAAAATAATTCCACCCCTTTCTCACCCTCTCCCCTTCCCCCAAAAAAGCCACTAAATTTCTGTATGTATCCTTCAAAGAGCTTTTATTCTGACATCACTAGCAGCACTGCTCTCTGGTCAGGGAAGCCTCCCATTCGGATACTTTCTCTGATAGATGTGTTTCCTATTGTGGAGAGCATTGCATGCCCCGGGGATGAGAATGCACCAGCAGTAAGGAAACACAGTGACTCCCTGCCTGTCTTCCAGGAGCCTTCTCAAAATAACACCATCAAAAGGTGCTTCCCCCTCTCTTTTCTCTAAATTCACCTTGCCTGGTTTATTCTTTGCTCACCTGTGTATGCAGCTGTGATGACCCCACCGTGTCAGCCACCCCTTCCTTCCTCTCTTGAGTCCTTCATATCACCCTCCAGCACAGCAGATGCTTCTTACTAATTTCTTGCTTTCACTCTAGTTTTTATTTTTAGTATCAATCTGGCTACCAAACCCTTAAAAGTGAAGTCAGGTCAATCTGGGTGCATCTTCATAAATGATCATATGTATGTACACAGATTTCTTGTGCTTTTTTAATGAATTTACAAATGGTAGGATTTTTAAAGGTAGAGATTAGATATTATGTTACAAAACCCTTCACAGGACATTGCATATTATAAGTATTTGGTTAATATTTACTGAATTAAAATGAAAATGAGAAAATTTAATTACTCCAACCTACTTTTTTAATCTCAATAAAGTACAGATAAAAGGGAGGTCATCTAGAAATGAAAAAACAGTATCTTGTAACAGTTTTTATGGTATATCAGTGCATTTTTTTTGTGCTAAAGTATCACTATTAACCTAAGAGTGGACCCTTTTTAATGATTTTTTTAAATCTTGACAATGCCCTTTTCACTTCTTTCCTAAATGAACATTAATATAAAGCCATAAAAATTCCCTTGGAGGGTTTTATGAATTACTGCATTGTAAGATTGGGAAAAGGCCATTTGCAGCCATTTGTTTTATGGAGCTTGATTCTGAAAGCCAGCACCGCCCTGACCCTTCAGGGGCATGCTCTGAGGCATGAAGCTTTCCTTGACTACAGTGAGCCCTGACACTTCTCTCCAAACTCACCTCTCACATGTCCCACACATGACTTCCCCACAGTCAAAAAGGTCAGCCAAGGGCCTCCCCAGTGGCGCAGCGGTTGAGCGCTGGGTTGCGAAGCTACCCACAACCTCTGCAGCGCCGATTTGATCCCCGGCTGCTCCCCGGCCACCAGAGGAAGGTCCCACATGGTGCGCAGACCTCTCCTGCCACCCGCTGCTCCCCTCAGCAGTGTACTTCGGTCCTTCTGCATGCTCTGCTCTCCCCTCTGGCTCTGGTGAATTCTCTCACCCTCCCGCGCTTCTGACTGTACCCAGTGCTTGTATAAATAAATAAATACATCTTAAATAAATATTAAAAAAAAAAAAGGTCAGCCACATAAGCCTCCTCTCCATGAGAATCCTAGGCACATGGGGGGAGAGGAGTAGAAGCTAATAGAGATACATGGAATACTTCTTCCAGAAATGTAGATTGATTTTCAGTTCACTGGCATAAATCACATTTACCATATGACTCTTTGGTCATTTACTGCTTGAAAAAAAGACCATGCCGAAGATGAGACACCTAATCTAGGGCATTAGTTTTCAAACTCTCTGTACCTGCTAAACTCTTCTTCCATTTATTTTGGACATAAAATGGAAGCCTAGTCTATAAAACAGAGATGGGGGTTGGTGGGCCCAGAGCATCCCCTCAGCATGCTGACCCTAAATTAGCTTTGTGCAGCCCACTTTGAAAGCCTCTGGGACTGGACAAACCAAGATGTAAGAGAATAAAAGGTAAGCAGAGGGCAGAAGGGTGGAGTAAAGATGAAAAAATAAGAGTTTACTCCATTGAGTCCTTCCTATGTGTCAAGTACCATGCTAAGCACTAACTTTCCTCAAAAAAAAAAAAAAAAAAAAGAGTCAAATCGTGATGTCTGAGGCAGAGTTTGTAGGATGTTGTCCGAAAACAGTTGAAACGGTTATTGGATTGTTTGCTTGCAGGCAGACAACAGCCAGATTCTCTTGAAAGATCTCTTTCTCACTACAGTTGTCTGTAGCCTCCAATGCTCTGTTTGAATGAGTCTTTTTTAAGTGAGTTCAAGAAAAAAGTAAGCAGAACAAATTAAGTCCTTTGATCCAGGTATGTAAGTCAGGTCACCAGGTGCACTGAGTTGCATTTAAGTGTAATACAGGTACCACGGTAGATAAGGCTAATTCAGAACTTTGAGATAAAAGTAGCTCAGAAAAAAAAGATCAAATAACAAGGTATGTGCCTTTGCCAGGTGAGTCAATTCCATGGTCATATCTGTGGAGACTTGTTTTGACAGCTCATAAAATCACAGAACAGAGCAAACGCTTTAGGCTCACCTCATCAGAATCTTCGCATCATTTTGGGCAGATGACTCTCTGAACTAACCCTGATGAGAGACCCACTTCAGTGTTGCCATCTTCATTTCCTGGGCTTCTGTGAATGATGGCGATGATGAATACAGGTGGTTCTTATACCTGCAGAGCATCTATCTGCCAGTCAGGTAGTTGGTCACTCCACAGCCCTCCTTTTTGATGAGCACACAACTTGGTTCCATGTGGAAGGAAGGGGGGAGTGGGAGGTGTGGTGAGCAGTAGCAGTGGAAGCTCGGGGAATTTCATCGAGTCGGGAGATTAGACAGACATAGGAAAACATAATGAACTATCAGTAGGAGCTTAAGCACACAGTGAAGATAATTTCTGGGGTGATCAGAGAAGAGTTGCAGTAATTGAGCATCCTCCAAGGTTGGTGGGATTTTGGTAGCTCATTTGGGGCGAAGGTAGTCTTTGTGGTGAGAACTGCTGAGGAATGACTGGGCAGTGGGAAGGTGAGACTTGCCCTTTTTTGTTTGTTTAAAGATATATTTATTTATACAAGAGCTGGGGTACAGGTCAGAAGCACAGGAAGGTGAGAGTATTCACCAGAGAAAGAGCAGGGAGCAGAACAGGCAGACGGACCAAAAGCACTGCTGAGGGGAGCAGCGGGCAAGACAGGAGAGGTCTGCCGCGCCATGTGGGTATCTCCCTGGCCAGCCTGGAATCGAACCCGCACTGCAGAGGCTGCGGACAGCTTCACAGCACTGTACTCAACCCGCTGCACCGCTGGGGAGGCCAAAGACTTGTTCTTTTTGCCACCACACATGTGTCTCGGTTGTGAGGTGTGCTTCTTGTAGAGTAGCTGGATCGTGCTGAAGAACATCAGGAAGGTCACACCAGGCAAGTTGGATTATGCCAGATGTTGAATGTTTGGCTAGAAATTTGAAATTCAGAGGCTTTAAGATATTTTTGAGCAGAGAAAGGACACATGGGAAGCAGTTAATCAGGTACAGCTATCAAGTCAGATAAAAAATTGAGGGCTTATGATTTATCTATCAGATTACAGATTTGTTTAGAAAACACAGTGTGAGAAACCCAAAGGAACAAGGTTCTTTCTTCTAGAACCCTAGCCAAGGAGAGATGAAGAATTCATTTTCATTTAATAAGTATTTTCTGACATGAATAAAGGCCTCACACATCATGTGTCCATGGTCCTAGCAAACTTAACAAAAGCAAATGACACGTCTATGGAATATCTCTTGCAGCACCCTCACTTTCTGAAAGCTGATGCTGAAATCAAAGGGGTAGTTCCTGCCTGGTCATTCCCCCAAGGTGCCTCATATTCAACACATTCCCTTCGGGTCCAGTTCACACATCTCGCACTGGCCCATTTAACCGAGCTGGGTCTGTTGCAGACCTTCAGATATTTAATTTGTAAACACTTAATAAAGCACTGTCAGTAGGTCGGCTTGTCTACTAGGTCGGCCACATCAAAATCAATACGTCCCTTGGGTGTTCTGCTGTGATTGTCTGGGCTGGGGAATCTAATAGGATTAAGTGTTTGGGGTCCTATCTGACGCCACAGTCCACAGTCCTAGTTAGATGAGGTTAAAGACTGGCTTGCCATTGTGGAGGCACGATTGCTTAGGGGTCTGAAAAATCATTAAAGCTTGTCCTCTTAAACGTTGATTGTTCCCTGGTGATTTATTGACAAAACACAAAAAAGTGCTCTATACTGCACTCTAATTATATGTATGAGGCCATAAGATCTCATGGGAAATTAAATAAAATTTACAGCTTGATGGTTTTATGCTCCTGGGAGACATACCTTCTTAATAAGATCTTATAGCTGGGAATATTTATGAGGTTAAAGTCCGTAGGCTTGAGCAAAGACCTAACCTTTCCATGGGGTGGGGGAGGGGCTGCGTTTTGATTTCTTTGAAGATAAATGGTTGTAATGAAATTTCAGGGGTTTAGGAGGTAATGTTCAGTGAGACACATCAAGCATTCCTCCCTAGGACCTCTGGAGGACAAAGCTGTAAGGACACGGGGACTTACTGCACCATTTGTTTCAAATAAGGCTCCGGCTGTTCTCCCTACCACCTCTGGGGCACTGCATCCTCCAAAGCTCACTGTGGCTTCCTCCTCTGATTAGCCCCCATCACAATCTGAAGGGAGAGGGAAGACCCTAGTTAAGGGCAATTATCTAAGAGGTCAAGGAAGGGAAAGGAATTGGGGGAGGGGTGTGAAGGAGAGAAGCAGAGAGACAGAATCTGAATGAGAATCATAGTGATGTACTTGAACCCATAAAAATCAGTTTCACATGCTCAAACAGCCCCAAAGGACTTGCTGGATATTGTGGACATTTGCTATTTTACCAGATCATTTTCTCTTTGTGACAGGGGTGGCTGGGCCTCAGGGCCTGCTCTCACAAGGATTGCAAAGTATTCTTCTGGACAAAGGATCAGAACATGTCTGGGGTGGGGGATGGAGAGAGCCTCTGCAGGTGGCTTAAAGATGAGAATTTCTTGACTGTAAATGGTGTTACAGAAGTGCACATGATAAACTGTCCCAGTGATTTAAATTACTCTCAGTGTAAGTCTGCTTGGATCCTGGTTGGGGTTTTATGCTTGGAAACAGGCCATTTCAACAAGAGCCAGGAGCTTTTCTTTATGCCCACCCCCTCCAATAGACTCTTCCTCCCCGCAATAGTTCAGAAATTAAAGAGGGAACAGGAGAGGTAGAAAGACAGATAGACAGATGTATATATGGCTATATTTGGCTCTCATTCTTTATTGTAGAATTATATTATCTATTCGAGGAAGGATAGTTAGGTAAAACTTGCAGTTAACGGTAGGTCATGAGAAATACTTTTGGGGGAGCATTTAATGAGTATTTTTGCATTTGAAGTTCTTCATGGGCCCTTCTTGGCATATGTGGGGGGTGGAGCATTGACAGAGGGCATGGGATGAAGCTCTAGAGGGACTCAGAATAGATACTGGGCCCTGACAGTGAGATCTTAGCAGCCATCCCTTTCTCTCAGGCAGCTTATGCAGTGTTTTCCTGTGAGCTCTGATTCACCCAGAAGAGGCAGAGCACCCCACCTCTAGCACTCCTTGCCTATGCTCACGCGAACAGCAAAGGACCATTTAATTAGGATAAGCATATACGGAGTTTACCTGCGAGGGTGTTGCGCATGAGTTGAAAAGTTTCATTACTCTCCTCATTGCCAGTTAGTCATGCTCCTCTACTCCCTCTTCCAGAATAAGCGAAAAGAAAGCTGAAAGAAAGGAAAATAGACTCTGAATGTCCATGACCTAGATATGTTGGAGTCCACCTTCCATTTTCCCCCATTTAGTGCTGATGTTCAAAGCAAGGGAAAGAACATGATTTAGTGGATGGGAGGTGAGCAACTCGCTCCTAAGCCTGACCTGCTCTCTCCAGTGTGTCATTGTGGACCCTCTCCCTGGACCCCAGTTTCCTCAACTGTAAAATGAAGAGCTAAGGCTAGGTGATTTTAAAGTCCTTTTCAGCTCTAAAATATTATTTTATGGTTCTAGAATTTATGTAGGAGAACGACATTCCCTCTATCCCTTGCTTTAGCCTTTTGAATGAAAGTGAGATGTCTCATCAGTTCAGACAGAGTCAGCTCAAGCCCCATGTCTCAGATAAAAGGAGAAGAAAAAAAAAACTTATTAAAGATAGCTAAGTTCCCCTGATAAGCAGCAAGTGAGAAATCCCTGAATTAATTTAAATATGGTATTTCTGTCTTCATTAATTTAAAGCATGTATATGATAATGTATCCTTTTTTTATTTAGTGGTCTGTCCTGGAGGGAAAGAAAGGTTTGATTGTGAAGCACAGGGGCAAAGGTTTGGGTATTTTTTAATAAAGATGAATATCCTTAAAAATGCTTGAAGTATATGGAAGTAAGATTTGTTGCAAGTTACAAATCAAAGCCCGAAATGTCACTTATCTCCTAATGATACTTCTACACAGATTATTAATTTCATTTTAGAAGCCCAATGAATGTTATATTTTATGACATTGATTAAACATCTTGCTGCCATCTACCCATCCATCCTTTTCGTTTTCAAAAATCCATATCGGAATTTAACAAAAACAGCTCATAAATTTGTATTTTATAGCCTAGCTAAATTGACAGGTTCTCCACTCTGCTTATGATCAGACCCATCCTGAACTCTGGGCTCGGCCCATTTCCACCCTTAGAAGTCAGACTTTTCTAAACCGCCCTCGTGTTTCATTATCTGGGCAGGATTGTGGGATTTATTTAAAAGGGCATTTGTAGCTTCTGGAGCTGTGGAGCCACAAGGGGGGCTGTTGGGTGGCAGGGTTAGCCCCTGACTGGGATTCGGGGGCTCTCCTTTCATTCGAGCTCTTAGACAAGCCAGTTACCTCCCCGCTCTGTGTCCTGGGGATAATTACAGCCTCCCCTTGTTGGCTCATAGTGTCACCGTGGGGATGAAGGAGATAATAGATCTGAAAGGCCTTCCAACCCTTCAGAGAGAAGCAGTGTGGTGGTAGATGTCAGAGCCAATAAAAGAACAGACTGGGATGACAAGTTTTAGATCAACCTTAGCCATGTTAGGGAAGGTTTAGGATAACTCCTTTGAAATAAGGGAGAAAAGATTTCTGAAAATAGGTCCACTGTATTATTTATCATATTTTTATCAATAGAAGTGCCTCTGGTTCCTTGAGACTCATTCTTGTTTCCTCAGAACCACGGTGGGCTCATCTTCTGCCTGGATTGTCTCCAGTCAGAGACAGTTGTGTTCGTACTTGCTGTCTTTTCTGTGCAGAGAAGGTGCTGGCACCTAGCTCTCCTAGCTCTCCTTGTCAGGGTATAGCTGTGGTCAGCTTTGCCTCCACGAAGGAGACAAGCAGAGCCATATGCTGAAAAATCAGAATCAATTCAGGGTGAAAGATTAGGGGACAGCTCCCAAAGTTCAGCCACCTACTGAAGAAATAACCTGTTGAGGATGGGTGGGGGTTGGGGGTAAAGCTTGAGGATAAACAGTTTTGCAACAATCGATAACATTAGGGGAGTAATTTATTAGATCAGAAGCTGACCTCTGTCTAGTGAACCTTACCACAAATGTGCAGGAGACTTGGAGGCTGGGGGCAAGGTTGGGATGCAGAAGGGCAGTGAGGTTAGTTTGGAGACTAGAGAGGGATCATCACTAGAAGGAACAGTCTCCCCAAGAGGACCAGTTGTTGCAACAGCACAGAGAAGTTAAGGTGGTGGGCTTAGGAGTAACACTGTGGATTTACCTCTCATCTCTCCCTGTGCGCTAATCTCTGCTTTCCTCATCAGTAGTAGTCAGGGAATTTTGTTGTGGGTGTTGGTGGGCATTTTGGTTTTATGTTTGTTTCTTTTGTTGTTCTTATGTTTTCCAAAAAAATAAATTGTAGAATGGCATCACTTCACAAACTGCATCAGACAATACCTGCAGGGCCTTTCATTGTGGACCTGGTGATACACTGGCTTGAAGTGACAGAGCATCATTAAGTGAGACTGGCTGCTGGTGACAGCCCCTCTCTGTTTGGGTCACGGGGGTAGGCATGGCTATTACTGGGAGAGGACATAGCTGCTTACTGAAGACTTCTCAGCATGCTGGGAAATGCTCCCCAGTGACATGTTTCTTCCCCTTTTTCTGACTCATTTCTTTCCCATTCCCCCTCCTTTCCTCCTCCTCACCCTCCCACCCCCCACATACTCCCCTCACCCCAGCCAGCCCTCCATTGTATGCTCCTGCACTGGGGATGTTGCATAAAGGGAAAATATGGCATGTTTACAGAGAGAATTTTCAAGAAGTGTTAATTTAATATGCTAAAGTGTTCCCTTCAGCATTTTACCTTTCTTGTTGTTTTCACAAAACAGCCAAGACTAAATAATGAGCCCAGGGCTGTGCCCTTTGGTAGCGTGATAGCTCATTACCCACTAGCGGCCTCCATCTGCCCTCATGGCTGCATAGGGAGCCATTACGATTATGATGGAAATCTCAGAAGCCATTACCAAGATGCAACAGAGGGCCTACTGCAGACAGCCTAATGGACTAATTTGTAATTGGGAGAGGGAAATGAGTTAGCGAGCTGGGGCTGGTTTTGATGAGAGTGGAAGTGCGCATGCTAAATGTGATAAATGAATAGGAATGTGTGTTTGCGCAGTGGGCTCTACAAGGCTTTCCATCTCTCCTGGGGATTGGAGGCGTGCTGACAAGCCGTGAGGAGCGAGGAGGAAAAGGCTCGGGGGACGCAAGCAAGATTCAAGGAGAGTAGCTAAGGATAAATCGGTGAGGAAAACTAATGGCAGTAAAATCCAAGGAAATGACTGCATCTGCCATGAAAGTAGTAATTAGGAAGCATTTGGTGTGCATGTCTTTAACCGTTAAAATAGGGGACGAGGAGGAGCCCTGGCGCTTGTTGTGGGAAAAGGAAGGCTGGGTGGTGATGTTCCAAGAGGGAGCCCAAATGGAGGGCTCCGATGGGACAGTGCCCTCAGACCTAATGGCCTGCATGAAACCTGCTTACTGTAAACAGGGCATATTCCTGAAACACCAGTAACACCCTCCATCCCCAGGGTTCCCCGCGACCCAAAAGTGGGAAGGCCCTGCACACGAAGATGCAGCCCCACATGAAGGAAGGAGCCCAGGTGACAGGGATCCTCTCTCCAAGCTGAGGAGGTCTGCATGGAAGTTGACTACAGATGCTGCAGATAGGTCCAATTTTGTGAATCTGACAGATTTGTTGGCCATTTACTTCCCAGCCTTTCAGCAACCCACTCGAGAAAGTGTTCCAGGTATTTCTGAGGGAGCCTTGGCCTCTGTTCCCTCTCACACCGACGTGGCCTATTGGGGGTGATCCCCCAATCTTTCTGCAACCACGTCCTGCACAAAGCTGTTCTCATTGTTATCTTGACCAGGTATGGCTTCAGTTCTTTCCCCCTAACCTCCACACCCTAGTGTCCTTCCCCTTGGTCAGACCTTCACCTCCCTAAAGCTGCAGCCCAGGCCTACTGTGACTTTCCCAGCAACCTTCCCTTTCTCTAGATGTCACTTTTCCTTGTGAGGCAGTCTGACTTAAGCCTCGGGGCTGTCCTTGCTCCCAAACACACTCATTCCTTTACCTATGAGGTCTCATTCAGCCTTGCTGAAAGGCCTGAGGGGACACATGTAGCACTTCAGGGAAGAAGGAAGCACTGGAACCAATTAATTAAGCCCCAGCCCGGGGCTTTCAGAGCACCTTCCCAAGGTGAGAGACCCAGTTAGCTGACTCCTGCCCTCAGTCCCGCTTCTATCCCAAGGGCTCCCTTTTTCCATAACATTCTCAAGCATGTAGGAGAACTTCCCATTTTTTTCACCAACCACCAGAAGAGAATTGTAATTAACTCCCTAATGGGATGAAGACAGTCCTGTTCTGCAAAATTTTATTGACAAGCCGCTTGATTGATTACATGATTGATTGATCCCACCTCCTTTGAAAATAAATTTGAGGAAACCAACAAAAAATAGACACATTGAGACCCAAAACAACTCAATCTGGGAAAAAGCAATCCATCACTAAAAGAGGCTAAGAAACATTATCAAGTATTATAAGGTAAAGGAAGTTATTGAAAAAACACAGATGTAATTCTGAGTTTCCTAGCAGTCATGGAATGGGCAACTGGCCATTGGTTACTAGGAGAATGTCATTATTTCATTAGAAAAAACCCGACTTTTTCCCATCTAGTGTCTCCTCTTAAGAAGACCATTCTTTACACTGTTTGTGTCCCTTAAACCAACAGCTCTATCCTGCATTTCCATCAATATTAGATGAATATTGAGATGTTTAGAGCTCTGTATAGAGCTGTTGTTTGGAACTTCTTTAGTTAAAGCCCCCAATATTGTCAGTCCTGGACAAAACCCCAGAAATATTATAAAATTTAGGTGCCTGTATGCCCTCACTCCTATTTAGGTGATACAGACCTACACTTGGCTAGTTCAGTTACACAGAAAAATAACAGAGTTTATAAAATAGATGAAAAGTCATTAACCCATTTGAGAAATAATTTAGTGGGTACTTGATATGGGACAAACGCTGAACTAATCACTGTAGATACACATTAGATAAGTGGGCATGGTTGCTGTCCTTGTGAAGCTTGTGCTCTAGTAGACTTCTGACCCAAAGAAGGAATGATTCCCAGGTGAGGGCCAAGAGGAAGAGATGGGGAGGGTTGAGGAAGCGGGGAGAGTGTTTGAGCTGGTCTGTGAAGTTAGAAAGTGTTTGATAAAGTGAGATTTTCAGGAAAAACCCAAAGATTAAGAAATTAAGCAACATATTTCTAAATATGAGTCAAGGACGAAATCATGAAGAAAATTGGAAATATTTTTGAGCAAATGACAGTAAAATACTACATATCAGAATCTTTAGGATGCATCTAAATTAGTGCTCAGAGGAGTTAATAGTTTCAAAGACTTATATTAAAATAGAAGAAATGTCTAAAATCAGTGACCTAGGTTCCACCATAAGAATCTAGAAAAAGGACATAAAGTTAAAATAAAAAGGAAGAGAATAATAAAATGGCAGATACATGGAAATAAAAATAGAAAATAGAGAAAACAGACCAAAAAATGATTCTTTGAAAAAAAATCAACAAAATTGAAAAAGCCTTAGCTAGAATGAACAAGAGGGCGTGGGGAAACACACAAATACCAATATATCAAGAATGAAAAAGATGTTATCAGTACAGATATTACAAAAATTGAAAAGATAACCAGGATAGGAATTCAGTAAGCACAAGGGAAAGATATGCACTCCAGCTAGAGTTGGTAGTTATCTGGGGGTCTGGGGGGTGTGGACAAGGGTCTTGGGATAGTAGGCAGTGAGTTGCAAAGATTGCTTGGAATCACATTCTGGCCAGTAACTCTAACAGATCTGTGTCTGCAGCCCCCAGAATATTAGGAGACTTAATTTCTCCCTTTCTCAACCTTCCTACTCCTCATCAGTTAGACTCATGGATTTCAAACTGATCTGACGCCACCCTGAGGCCATGATTTCATCCTGGCCATGGACTGTATGCTTCGGAAAGCGTAGTTTTTTAAAAAAAAATATGGGCCTGCATGTTTATGCCAGGAAGTACTTGTGTTTTATCTCATGTGCATTATCTTGAGAACAGACTCACGTGCATTATCTTGCTAGGTATGACCTAATAGATATCTTCTATAAAAATGATAAAACTAGAGTCAAGGAAGTCCAGAGGACTTGCTCAAGGTCATACAATACTTCCAGACATAGCAGAGCCCAACAGCGCTGACTGTGGGGCTCCCTACAGGGGTCTCTGTATGGGGAGTCACTGTGAACTACCTTCTGAGCAAAGTGCAGGAACCCCTCCTAGCAAGAGGGCAGCCTTGGCTTATAGCAAATCCAATGCAAAACACTGCGGGGCCTCACTTATATTGCATTTGAAACTCTGCCAGGCAAAAGGAATGTCCTGAAAGTTTAGCCCTCTGTTGGGTGTTTCTGAGTGTTGTTCTCTCACGCTGGATTTAATGAATAAATTATAATAACTTTTGCTTTTTTATCCATGTTGTGCATATTTATCTGCTCTCCCACTTCTATAGACCATATTTCTTTTCATGCCACTGAATATATTTTTTTTAAGTCCATTCTTAGTGATTGCTGATAAAGATGCACATCCCTTGTTCTCTGTTTAAAACGGTCTGTATCTCAGGGCCAGGAACTCAGTGTGGAGTGTATGGAAGAAGATACATTCATGCTTTTCAGGGGGAGCTTAATTTTTTAAGATGAAAAAAAGGAAAGTGGGAAATAGTATGTGACCCCCGGTGGTATGTGAACTCCTTAGGGAACAGAGGGTATCTTACCTGTCTTAAAAGGGAGCCTTGTATACTGTAGTACCCCAGTGCAGTTAGGGGATAGATAGATGTATCCTAATGCCATTGGGTTACTGATTGATGGGCTGGCTGACTGGCTGACTGGATAGCTGTTCAAACATCAAAGTCAAATCTCATTGGGGTGGTTGTGTGAGGGAGCCTTTTTGAGGAATTCTTCCTTTGGATTCCATTACAATGGTTTGTGTCAGATTCGTTCTACCCAGTTCTCAGGATTCCTTTATGTTTTTAGTGGGAAAGTGACTTCTGTAACTTCTACGAAACACACTTCTTCCCCCAAGGATCTGGGGGAAAATTCATCATTGTAAATATTATTGAAAGATTAGAGCAAAATCTTAGGAGGAAAGTTAACAAAGCTTAAGTGTTAACCTGAATGTGACTTCCAATATACAGTGTCTAGTTTTACTGGTTTATTAAATTACCTTTCCTATTAATTCCTTGGAAAAAAGATATTTATTTTTACATTGTCTTATACTAGGCACTGTTATTACTAGAATGTATTGAGGGGCAGGAAACAGTACTTAGAATTGAGATATGGTTTCAGGCAATTAAATAAAATCCACTGACCAGAAAAAAAAAAAAATGTAAAATGATAGAGGAGGAAATGAAGGAGTCTCTGCCAAAAAAATTCAACCACAAAAATAATGAGGATTTACATGTAACAAATCCTGAGGTTAAAATTTAAAATAAATGAAAAGGATATGATTTGAAATCAGCTTCCTCTTTGAACTAGACATTCAAAACTTAGAATAAAATGGAATTGCAGAACTGGTCTTTGTAACCAGTGTCTCAGCTCCACCAGGAGTACTTCAGTTGAGAATCTAGATAAGTCATTATTAAGAAGTCTGTCTTCTCCAAGCCTGAGTGATTTTCAAAGAAACAAGTATCAAATTGGGAAATCCCTGCTAACTTTCGCTTCAGAACCCAGATTTGGGTCCCAACCCTCCCACCCCCCTGCCACACACACACACACAAAAAAAAAAATTATGTTCCTTTTACAAATAATTAGTCTCTGACAGAGTTTTCTGTCCTTTCATCATTCTTGAAAAGCATAGTAAGACTCAGGTTGACTTAGCCAGGTGGCTTCCTAAAGGTTTTATTTGGGACCTATGGCAAAGAAACACTAGAATCCAGGTGTTTTCGAGATGGGAGAGTAATCAGAACAACAAGATGGGTCATGACTGGCCTGAAGGCCTCATTTTCTCTTTCTTCCTCTTTTACCAAGTTTTTTATGCCCCTCCTCCAGCTTCCACCACTTCAGCCCCCGGCTGCCTTTCCCTGTAGCTTCCAGCTACAGCTCCACTGGCTGCCTTTCCCTGTAGCTTCCAGCTACAGCTCCACTTAAGAGAACAGGCTGGAGGCTCTGAAGTGATTTATTGCTTAGCAGGAACTTCACTAAACTTCCCAATTTGATTTTTTTAGTTTTGAAAATCAAGCAAAGTTCAAAAAGTAAACATCACAGGTTGACATCCCAGCCCAAAGCAGAGGAAAAATGTCTCATGTTAAAGTTTTTGGCACATAACAGAATTTATGAGCATTTTCAATGTTTTGATTTTTCCCCCCCAGTCACTGTTATTCCTTACCCCCCAGAGTTAGGTGTGGAGAGATTATGTTGGCTGGTTTCCATGGTGACACTGAAGAAAAGTAATTTTTTAAAGTAGGTTTCTACTGTGTTATTTCACATGCATGAAGCAGCAACATCTATGCCATGTGGCTGTTACCCCTAAACGTAAAGTCATATAAATGGTTGGAATATTTTATATAAATAGACAAGTGGGGGTGATATTTTCCTTGGTTTCTTGCCGACATTAGTAACAAAAGTCTCTCAGTTATCCAGGGCACCTGGGAGAGAGCAAGGGAACAGTTCTGCTCAGTGTAAAGCAACCTTCCCTCCTATGAATAACAATTAAAAAAAAAAAACAACATACACAGCTCAAGTTTGAAGGCCACCCTCTCCAACTTAAGCTAGGAACCAGATGAAAAGTTCCCTTTGGGGCTTAGTGTTCAAATAACTAGAATTTTAAAACCTTAATCTGTGTCTGCAGTCTAGCTTACTCAGTCAGCCCCTGCAAGTGCCCCCTTAATCTATCCAAAGAATCATCTAGAACTTTACTGCCCCAGGAAGAACTGTTGCCTCAAGCCTCTCAGAGAGATGAGGTTAGGGAAAGCCGTCACTTTCAGCAATAAGAGTTTGGTAAAATTCTGGTCTTTTCTGGCTGCCACTCCAACACACAAACACAGTCAGTTTCTTCAGGCTTTAGGACAAGGGACTTTTCTCCATCTGTTGCAAGTCATCTTTTTGAAGTGGATGAGAATGGAATGAATTTTTGCAGGCTTCCCCTCATGTGGAAGGAACTACAGCACTTGTTATCTGTGCAATAGAGAGTATTTGGTTGTTAGAAAATTAAAATGCAAAGTTCTGCCTTTGTTAGAATGCCTCTAACCTTTCCAAGATTTTCCCTACTGTTATTTCAACAGTCTTTAAATCCTAGAAGATTATTTTTCTGGGGATTCTCCTTATTTTAAAACTGTGTAGATATGTTTGGAATTTTCAGCACATTAGGGACAGAGCTGAGTTGAGAAATCAAAACCCTTAAATTTCTCCCAAAGCCCTTAATTTCCCCCAAATCTTGTGTTACTAAATCTGCCCTTGGCCTCTTGCACAAAAGCCAGTCTGCCCAGTGATGAGGTGAGAAAGTACAAGGCTGCCAGCTTTTTGAGACTTGGTGTCAGACACACACAGACCATTGGGAGGAATTCACTCTTAAATTGACAAATGTTTATTGAGTACCTGCTACACTTCAGATACTGCTCCAGGCAGCAATGTCCAAAACAGCCAAGAATCCCTACACTCTGGACTCTGCATGCCACTGGGAAGAGGAGTAGACTATTAATGAATGAATAAAATACGTAGTGTGTCATATGGTGATAGTGCAGGAAGAGGGTGGAGAGGTTTGCAATCTTAAGTAGGGTGGATGGAGAAGTTCTTAGTGAGGGGTGACAGTTGAACAAAGACTTGAAGTTGCTAAGGGAGCAAGCTTTGAGGATCTCAGGAAAGAAGTCCAAGCACAGAAAAAGAGCAGTGAGTGTGTGTGTGTGGAAAGCTGCTGTGTTACTTTCCTTGAATCTGGTGAGTGAGTGAGTGAGTGAGTAAGTGTGTGTGTATGTGTGTGTGTGTGTGTGTGTGTGTGTTTGAAAACTTTTCTTGAATTCTGAGCTTGGTACAGAGCTTTAATTTTTGCTTTAATGACTTCCTGCACTTGGGGAGCTCTTTAATAGATGCATTCTGAAAGTTGTAATCATCGGTCCTGGGATGGTATCACATTACCTATGTGGAAAAAGTGGAATTGCTTTGCCACTGATTGGGTCTTGGGGTGCTGATTTTATTTTCCTCATTTTTAATGCAGATCATTGCAAATATGTCAGAGTCCTGATCTCAAGTGTTTCTCTTAAATAGGGGAGAATCATGTTCTTATATGCAGGGGGTACAGGAAGGGACTTGGGGTGGGGGGTGGGCAGAAGGGTTCTTATATTTTAAATGCCAGTCAGCTGCAACCACTAGTTATCTGGAGTCTGTTCAAACTCATTTGGAGAACAGTTGAATTTTTAAAGTGCCTTTTGATTCTCTCTTTCATTTATTTTAACTGATCTGCTGGGATTAGGATCTTGGTAGGGGAACACCAGAACGCTTGCCAAAATGTGTGAATAATTAGAGCTCCTATGATGTGTGCCAGATAGAAGGGGAGTATTCACACTTCTGATTAGATTCAGCTAAATGCAGTTGTAAATCATTGCTGCCACAGTAACAGAACCCGGCAGGGTGAGCAGGGCAGGAGCTACGGGCAGCAAAGTGGTGAGGGGGTGCCCCAAGGAAGGGAGCATGGAAGAAGGAAGAGAACAAGGAGGCTGGTGGCTCTAGTCACCAGCAGCCAAAGTGACAGTGATTTTGGCGTCTCAGTGCAATTCTATCATATTGAGTCTTGCTGGGCACCAAGCTAGCAGCCATCTTGACAAATGTGAATAAGATGAGTCCCTGTTCTCTAGATGCTTCTAGTCTCAGGAGATGAATGAATAGCTGTTGTGCAGTATGAATGTGTCAGTAGAACAGACCACTTCATAAAAGAAAAACACCATTCCTTCCAGAAGAGTAATCAGTTCTGCAGAAAGGGGAGAAGAGCACGAGTTAGAAGGGTAGTTATTTACTTCAGAGTTAAAAGGTGTACATTGCAGAGAGCTCAGCAAGATAAGGAACTACAGGCAAAGAGAACAATGTGTGTAGAAGAGCAGAGTCTCAGCACATAGTATGCCATGTGCCTAGAGGATGGGGAACCAGACAGGAGAGGAAGAAGGCCAGTAACACTTGCACAGCACACTGAATTAGAATCTTGAATGCTCGTGTCAGAAACTCTTTTTCAATTTACATGCCCCTCCAGAGTTCTTACAAAGGGTCAGCCTCGCATCTCGGTGAGAGAACCTGCCTTTGTCACCGTTATTCATGGATGTTGGTCTTCTTTAGCTATATTAGGGCTGGAAAAATAAATGTTGAGAAATACTGCTCTAGCAAGTGGGGAGTCTATGAAGGCAAATAAGGTGAAGAATGAAACATAAATTGGTTAATTTAAGAAAATAAGTAATAGAAGCTGTGATGCAGACTTCTCAGTTGAGAGCGGGTAAGACTGCTGAATCCCAGTTTGGATCCAGTAAGAGGTTATGCTGATGGCCTAAAGGCAATGATTGTCTCCATTTCAGGAGAGATTTCAGAGTGGAATCAAATAGGACTTGCTGAGGACTCCCACTGCATGCTGGGGTCTTGCTCAGCCCCTTTGTGAACTCTCTTAAATTGACCTTTCCTCATTAGTGTGTAGTATCACACCCAAAGACACAGTGTCCTGCAAAAATATAGACAATGAGAGGCCTCCCTGGTGGCGCAAGGGGTTAAGCACACACTATGAGGCAATCTGCAGCCTCTGCAGCATGAGTTCAATTCCCGGCCAGCCAGGGAGCTACCCACATGGCACAGCAGACCTCTCCTGACTTGCCCACTGCTCCCCTCAGCATTGTACTTCAGTCTGCCTGTCCTGTTCCCCACTCTGTCTCTGGTGAATCCTCTCACCCCCCGCATCTCTGGGCTATACACCAGCTCTTGTATTCATAAATAAATAAATCTTAAAAAAAAAAATGAAAGCCAGTGAATATATATATTCAACTACTGCCCAGGATCTGAAGTCCTGGTACTATCCTAATCATAACCATGTAGTCCTCTTCCTCCAGCACCACTCTTCTACTCCCTGCTCCCTTGTGTTGCTCAAGGTAATGGTGGCCCCACCTCTATCACTCCCCTCTCCCTTGTTAAGTAAATGACAGCTGTAGTTGTCTTCTCTGATCCTCTCTCTGGAGAGGATCCATCCTGTTCTTTGGAGAGTGGCCCACTTTTTCTGTTTTGCTAATGCAACAAGTTACTCTGAAATGAACCAGCAGCTTGAGGTGGGGAGAAAAGCCCAGGAAAAAGAATGCAGGGGAAATGTGACAGAATGGCATGAAACCCAAAGCAAATGGTAAAAATGAGCAACACATGGAGAATGTGGAATGGAGAGAAAAGCATAAAAATCACAACCACATCTGACATCTCTAGAAATGGTGAGAGGCAGAGGAAATAACACATGTGGCTGTCTTCAAGTCTGCGAGATTCCTCTTCACCACTCAGTGGTCATATGAAGGGGATTCTTTTGGAATTGCTGAACCCTTTTTTTCCTTCACTTTGTTCTACCATGCCTTTATTTCTTCCACTGTGGTCAGTTAGTTCAAATATACAGAGAAATACTTGGTCTTTTTACATCTTCCCCAGGTACAAAATAATGGGTCGAGTGAATTGATGCTTTCCAAAGTGTATGTGAAAGACAGTAATTTGTGATGTGAAGAGAAAAATCCAGTATTACTTTTTATACTTATTTTTATCTTACTCTTACATTTGGGGGAGGGGGAAGAATTTAGAAATACGTTAGTATAGTGATGTATGATTGCCCTGTATGAATAAGAAAAAATGTGTCAAGAGAGTTAAATGACTTGTTTGTATTTTGTTCATTTTTACTTTGGGGGGTCATGTGCCGATGACCAGGGTGTTTGCCCAGATTACTGGCTGGGGTTGAGGCAGAAAGAATGTTCCTAGAATTGGGAGATTGTGTCCCGAAACAGGGGTGTTCGCTGGATGGGCTATTTCCTGCTAGCCTGTGGGGTAGCCGGCCAGCTAACTCATCTTATGGCCTCAGAGTTCTTCCAAATCTGTAGTCAGAACTCAGAGTAAGGGAAATTCCCTATGATGGCCACATTTATTAACCTATAATCAGATTGTAGAGCCACATCCACAGATGGTAAAATCGCAGTTAGAAACCACCCCCAGGCATCCTCACCCTCATAGACCTTGCTCCTTCACTCTCCCTTCCCAGTGTTGTTGCATGCTGGGGTGTTGTATGCCTGGTTGTTTGTGCCACCCAGCACCATCTTCTGGGCCACAAGAGACATGCAAAAAAGTGATGCAGAGTGTGAGCCTCCCCTGCCCCTCCACGGCACCCCCCACCCCACGCACAGTTACAATCATGACACTCAAACTGTAGAGCCACAGACACTGTCCTGCCCCTGGATGCGCTTTACCTTTTTATAGTCATTCAGCCTCTCTTTTTTCTTTCTCTAGACTTAAACGCCAGCTTAGCTCAACTTCAGGAATCCCATTAATGTCAGAGAAGCAGGCAGCATTAAGGTGCCCTTCACTTCTCTTGTCAACCAGGTCTCCAAGGCTTCACCACACCACCCCCAGGCAATCTTCTCTGTTGACATTGTTCTCATTCCATCCTCATCTGCAAGAATCTGGCCATTAGTCAAGCTATTCCTAAATGATGCATTTCTTCTAGAGATATATTCTGATAAGAAACGGAAGAGCATTGCTGCTTTCCTCACCTCATTATACAGACAGCTGTGTGACAGGACCTGACAAACAGCTCTCTGAGATCTCTAGCTACAGATGCTTCTCCTCAGTGTGCTTGTGGAGTGCCCTGGGCTTCTCTTTTCCTTTCCAGGCATGCTTTATCACACAGCCCCATGGGTGATCTTTCTAGATGTTGGCTGCAGATAGCAACTCTTGTGTAAGAACATACCTTCAACAGCAAATGGAAGAAGTTATACCTTTAAGGTTATCGGTATCCCTTTCTTGTCATATTGAAATTGGAAAAGGATCATATCTGTTTGAAATTGAATGAAGGAATAGTTGGTGAGTAGACTTCTAAAGGAAATGAGACATGATGGAATCAAGAATCACCTTCTATTGAAAGACTTTTGCCCACAGCTTCCATAGGTAACTATGGAATGCAGAATCTTAAGAATATTTTTTGCCCCCTACAGAAAAGTAGTGACAGAAGTTGTTCTCATTGGCAGGTCAGTATTCCCTAAAAAGCTCGGTTCATGGGAGACCCTGACTCAGAGAGTTGTATGTTAGGAATACTTGTCACCACTCATACCAACTGTGTAACTTCTTAGCCATTATAAGTTTGGGGAGTTTACCATTCAGACAAAGAACTGATGGCAAATACCCTGGGTATGGAGTGTCCTTGCTCAGAAGTAGATATGTTTTGTGAGTGAAGGATTCGGGAAATGGCCAAAGAAGATGTGATCTTTCCTCAGGGTATTCTCTACTGTACTCTCCATCACATGCCAGTGAGGGAGTTGTTGGCATCTAGGGTGAGACCCTATACGTCCCCACACATCACAAAATAGTAGCAAAGTTGCTTTGCCGACTAAGTACCAGTAACCCTCACTATCACCTTCAAACCTGAAACATGTCCCCACACATTTTTCCAGGGCTCCCTGAGAAAAGAATAAAAAAGAACCCAGGATAGAAGTGCCTATGAGTGCTCTATAGATTGTATATATCTAGTTATTTCACTCAAATGCATGACTTAAGTGTTCAACACACTTGGAGAGAGCTGGACCAAGCACATGAGGTCCCAAAGATGGTGCCTGATGGTGGCCCAGCACCGTGCCACATGTTAGCCCAACTATGCTGGCACTTACTAGATCTTTTTGTGTCACCAAATACTGACATTGTATATAGAGATAAATTCCAGTTCTAGAATTAGATTTACAAAGTCAATAAACTGTAATGTGTGTCTGTGTGTTTGCAATGATCCATATATGGGAACCAGACAGTTTGAAAATTAGCCCAAATACACAGGAAATTTGTGCATACCAATGAAAAACTACTTTTTTAAAAACACATTTCCCCTTATTTTTTTTTTTGTGTTTGTGTTTTATACCAGCCATCTCCCCTTTGCTAAATAATTGAGATTGCTTTTTAGTTCAGCTAGCTGGTAAAGAATTTATAATGAAAACAAAACCTATTCTAAATTTTTAAATCTGAGATTTTCATTAATTCAATAATAAGTCTTGAATTTTAAGTTCTGTTCTAAAAATCTCTATGCTTTTCTCTGTATTTAGACATTTCTCATCTGCCACTTTGCAGGTTGCTGCACATGAGTTGAGCACATAGATTTGTTATAAATTAAATATTAAAGCTTTGCAAACTATTTTTATTTCCTTCAGCTTGCATACCCTCTTGCAGCTCTAATAGCCACATGCCCAAGTCTTGAAAGGAAGTCAAGTTTAGAGAAGTTTAATGAAGAGAGTTTACTGAATGGAATAAGCACTGTAATAGAATGGTACTGACCCCACACACACACACACACACACACCCATATGCCACACCAACGGAGGCCTCTGTTGAAGCTATTCTGGAAAATGTCTATTCTCGCCAGAAACTGCCCTGCATTGTCAGTGAGAAAGCATTAGGTGCAGGTGTCAAACATGACTAATGAGGCATGAGGAGTCGACAGCAAAATAACAGAGATTATAGGTACAGAGGACTTGTGACTGAAGTGTGAATAGCAGTGTAGATGTGTGACTGACACAGAAAGAGGGAGACAGGCTCTAAGGAGCACTAGCTATCATGCTTGTGGGAAGGATGGACAGTTTCAGTTATTTGAATGATACCTTCTCATATGATATAGAGGGTTAGGAAAAAAAAACTAAGTTGTTTCGCTCTTTAAATTGTGAGGTTCCTGCTAGTGTTCAAGGCTTGACTTCAACATTTCCAAAATCTTCTGAGTCAAGCCAAAGTCATCTTTTTTTGTTGTTACATTTACGCAACTTGTTTTATTTTGAAACTGTCAGAAAGGGTAAAGCATGGTTTGCTCTTTAACTTTTATGTCATTAGAACATCACAGTAGTCGTGCAGTGCTCATAGGTATATACTTCCCTTCAAAGCCATCAATTGGTATTATTAATTAGGTACAGCTTTAGGCATGAAAGAAAACTGATGCTATGTTCTGCTATTCTGGGACTCTCTGCTATTCAGGAACTCAGATTGGCACAGCCTGCCTTCAGGAAGCCTGTCCTCTAAATGCACGAGACCAAAAGAACAAGAAAAAAATGTCATCAGTTTAGCTGTGATAAAGGCCACACAGACTGGAGCAAGGCTCTACAGCAGTCAAGGATTTGTAGAGTTAGCAGGGCTAAGGCTGACTCTGGTGAAACCTGCGTCACCAGTTAGGGCGTCTTTCTATACTGGCTATACATTGCCCTACTCAGGACCATCGCCCTACCGGTCACTATTCCCTATGTGACAGTCAATATCTGCATTTGCTCTCTCACCTCAGGGGAGACCACCAGAGAGATTAATTTTAAAGACAACTTTTTGGATGAGAAGCAGAAATTTAGGTGAGAAGGAAGAAACAGAAGCAAGATGAAACCAGGCAGGGGATGGTTTCCTCTCATGGTCTTTTTTACCACATTTCTCAGAGCAGAGATGAAGATGAAGTTAATGTGAGGAATGTTGAGCTTCCTAAAAGCAGCTCCAAAGGACAGACCCAGGACAGGTTTCTAAACAGCTGTTATTCAGATTAGAGGCGAGGACTTGATGTATTGCTCCCATTAGAACATGTCCTAATGGAAAGGGCCTGCACTTCCTCTGGGTCCCAGCTGAATTAAACAATTGGAGTATTTTAAATCGAGGGTCATAAGTGTCAACAAGATGGAGAGCTTTGCCTCTTGATTAAAAGAGCCCTATAAGTTACTTAGGAAGTTCTCACTTGCACAGATTGCATATGACTCTTCTGAACTATGGCTATGCCTGGGTAAATCTAGTTGTCCTGCAGAGAGAAGCAGCAAGGAACAAGACTACAAATACAGGTGGTGACTTGAAGTCATGCACTCCAAGATCCTGCTAACCTTAGTGTAATGGAGATGGTGCCTCTCAGATTTCTCTGTCAGATTGTTCCCATGAGCATATAATCCTGGCAGACTGGGACTGGGACCCACATGGCACACTTCCATTTCATAACATTTGTGTATGTTTCTGTATCAGTAATGTCTTAGTGACTCATCAGGTTAATTCTTTCTAGGCTCAGAGTAAAAGTAATGCTCCTGGACCAGGTGCTGTCCTTGCAATTGGCGTCCATCCTGGCACACTGCTTTGCACCCAGTTGAGTATGTCTGGGCCCCAGTATATCTGGAATCTGGTACAGGGAGGCCCCCAGAGCCGCAGATACAGTCTGAGTCCAACACAGTCCCTTGGATTTTACCCCTTGGACTGAAGAAAATAATGCAGGAGCCAGCTGTGGTCAGAGGCTGCAGATTCTCCCAGAATGGAGGAAGAACAGAAGAAAAGCTGGGGGAGGGGAGGGCTTGTTGGGAAGGGAGAGCGAACAGAGCCTGAACAGCAGCAGTAGTGAGGGCAGCAGCGTCTGGCGCAAGAGGCGACAGATGTCTCTAGGTAGATGCCCTTATGGCAACTCTTCTGGAAAGAGTAGAAAATCCCAGTAATATTAACAGGGCTACAACAAATGAAAATTGGAAAATAAACAGATGGAACATGGCTCATAGTTTAGCGTTTATCATCAATAATTCTGAATCTGCATGTGAATATGGCTAACTGTAGTCAAACCATCTGCCTTTCACTTTAAGATACCGTGTGGAATCCTACTCTCCACCAAGGGGGAGAAGATGGGGGAGATGTAGAAGGCGAGAAAGGGAAGGAGGGAGGAAGAGGGAGAATCATTATTCTCAGCTGTTCTGTCAAAACAAACGTGATTGCGCCTTCTGGAAAGGTCAAGTGCAGATGGACACCATCCATCTCTAGAGACCAAAGCCAGCAATCCCACTGCTCTTTCCAGGCTTAGGAGGACCCCTCCTGGCTGCCCTTCTGATTTCAAGTGTAAGCACCTTAAAGGCAGGCTGGTGTTTCCTTCTCGTAGGCTGAGATTCATCATCCAGTTCTGATCCCTGTAAGGAAAATTAACTAAATGCATTGTGCATCCCTGGCCATGGTGTGTTCTCCCCTGTGTCTTTCAAGTATAGTGGACACACAACCAGAGCCCAACTTGTGCTTTGAACATGAAAGGTCATAAGAGAATTTGAAAGAGTTTTGTCCTGTCCCAGGGAATCGGAATCTGTTGAAACTGGAATCTTCAAGATAGGGGATTGCTGATGCTGAATGATCACCAACACCCCCAAAAAACTCATCTTAATCAATCACTTATTTAAAAATTAACTTTTTATTTAGAAGGCAACATCATAACAACCTGAAGGAAATAATTAAATGGGAAATCATCCATAAACTCAGTTGTAACCTGCTCTACCTCACATGTTCCCTTTTTCTAGACCATCCTGGGAAACATGAATAAAGCTTTATCACTTTGTGAACTCTTCATAAAGGATACCATATCTCAGGTGCAGATGAGCGTGTAATTCTTTTTTGTTGTTCTTTTTAAACATGACAGCAACTGGCTTTTTTTTTTTATTGAGTTTTCCTGAACATTAAAAAAAAAACTAAAACATAAAAAACACCCAAAAATACCTCAGGTGGGGTTCTGGAAAGTGTGTACTCGTACGTGTACACCTATAGCTGTGATGAGCGTGCATGTGTGTACACAAATACCAAAGGTATTCCAGAGGCTTAATTTCTTAAGTGTTGACTACTGTTTGTTCATACCCCAGTAGTGTTAACAAGCAGTAGATTGTTAGTGACAATCACACTCTCTCTAGCACTTACAGCAGAAGGCTTGATTTAATCGAAGAACTGTCATTTATTATTCTGTTGTGCAATTCCAGGGGGGTAGCTAACTGATCAAGCTCTGCCTCCCAGGAGCAGAGGGCTTTTTTTTTTCTTTTTTGTTATGTCTAAATCCTCAATACAAATTGCAGTATTTCTGGACTCCCAGCGGGACCCATTAGAGCCTGTGGGGCATTAACGATCATTAATAGTGCTGTCAGAGAGGGGGGAGGCAAGGAAAGAAAGAAAGGGAGGGTGGTTGAAGGGAGGGGAGGGGGTGCAGAAGAGCAGCCAGGGAGTTGCTTTTTCAGAAATAGAAAATGAATACATCTGCTTTGTTCACGGTGCCCGATGTTTGATGTTTGTTAGCAGGCATCTTTAATTATATGGGTTAGTATCAGTCAGGTGTTTATTTCCTTGCACTGAAATCTTTCAGTTGCCTCAAATCCTTTTTCCCCTTCTACAATCTACCCCCTACCTCCCGAATAACTTCTCCTGCCCAAAAGCCATTCTTGAATCTCTACCTCCAGAAATGAAACAGAGGGTAAATGAGAAAGTGTGAGTGACTCCTTTTAAAACAGTGTGCATGCCCTAGCGAGCACATGTTATGGTCATAATTTACTATCTTGCCTGTGATGTTCCATTAACTGTGATTCCTTTTTAAGCATTTAACTATATAGTAGTCAGGTAGAAATGTTTTAATCACTTACTAACTAGCTTACTTATCAGTGCTGTGGAGAAAGGACTCAGTATTCATTAGGATAACATGCTAATGTTTGTATTTTAAGACTACTGCTATTTTAATCAAGAGAAACCCTGACTTGGGGTCTTTTTCAGAACTGGAGCCTTTTTTCAAAATCCTAAGTCTGTACCTCACCTTGGCCTCTTTTATGTTTGTATATTTTCCTCCTATCATTTTATTTTTCTTTTGAATTTCAGATTATGGAAATCTAATTTGCTCTACCTATTATAGTCCCAAAATACAAAAAGGAATTTTTCCCAAGTAATAATAATAAGTGTGTATTACACATTCATTCCTTTATTCATCCCCACATTGTAAGCCTATCCAGTACCAAACACCAGGCTTGACACAGGAAACGTGGCAGATAAGGAAAATCCAGGGCACATCCCTGTCCATGTGGGGCCTCTGGTGTGGTGGGAAACATGAGCTTTATTCAAGAATCACACAGAACCACCTGGCACAGTACTGTGATGCACACACAAGACCAGCTCTGAGATGTGATGATCCGGCACTCTGATGCAGGGAGGAAGGCTGGGTATGGAAGGGACAGTTGAGGAGTATAAAGGAAAAACAGATGAGTGACTGCCTTGTTCCAGATACTAGGGTAAATGTTTTTGCATGATTTGATTCAGTTAATTCTTACAACATTTCTAGAGTAGAGGGAGGGTTCACTGATTTACAGATGAGAAAGGTAAAGCTTTGAAGAGAATGAGTTACCTGCCCTATCCAGGGTAAACCCACAGCACAGTTCATGGCTAAATGAGGCCCAGGTGCCAGTACTTTGCCCGAGATAACTATTGCATATTGTCTTTTTCACATCCATTGTTTTTTGTTTGCTTTATGTTTTGTTTAGTTTTTTGATCCCAGATCAACTCAGCTCATTGAGCCATTCAGCTCTTACCAAGACCTCAGAATTATGTGAGTGCTGTGCACATGACAGAGGCAAACACTTGGCTTGCTGGTGGCTTCCCAAATTAGGCAGGAAGGACAGATAAGTGAGTTAGGATCCTTGGTCCACAATATATGTGGAAGAAATACCAAGGTTCTTTGCTTTCTTAACTTCATTTTCTATTTACAACAGTACCTCTAAAAGGGACTTAATTCTTTCCTAATGCTTCCTTTATCCCCAGAGCTGTGCCGCGGTTCTTTATGTTACCTATTACCAAGAGATTGCGAAGTTTGGAAGTCATCTAGGGTTTATGTCCCTTGGCTTACTATTCCAACAACCCTCATCTCTATCCCCATGAACACATTGGGAACCTGCTATCGCCATTTTGGGGAATTCTTGCTTTCTTCTCTGCACTGCCCCCAAAGAAGGCCTGGTGCACTAATAGTCTAAAAAACAGACTTCTCTTTGCCTCTCCATCAAGGTGAATTTTTTCCCACTCGTTGTAAAGCCCTTCTCCACATCTCAGGCAGCAGAATTCTTTCCACAAACTTAATCTTCCTATTGAAATAGGTTTTGGTGCCATTTAAACTCGGTGCCAGAATTCTTAGCAAGAAAAACTAATTTTCCTTTTCTCCAAGATAAAGAAGACTTCAGTAACCAAGTGTTCCTAGAATATATGGGGAAACATTTTCATTCCATGGTCCCAGTAACAGAGGTTCTCAAAGTATGGTCTAGGTATATTTGGGAAAGAGGAGGCCCCCAAGACCCTTTCAAGAATTTGACAAGGTCAAAATTATGTACTTCATAATAAGAATACATTATATCCCTTTTTTACTTGCATTCTTTCACAAATGTACAGTGGTGGTTTCCAGAGACTATATGACATGTGATTGAAACAGATTGAATCCAAAAGCAGATATGAGAATCCAGCTGTCTGTTACTCAAGCAGACATTAAGGAGATTTGAAAAAATGTAAAACAGTGCCTCTCAATAATCTTTTTTTGTTTTGGAGCATAGTTATTTATCATGAAAATGTGTTGTTTGTTAGCATATAATAGGTTTATTATTGCTGTTTTGAAATAAATGACTGAACATTTAAAATTTTCTGTTTTAATTCTTAATAACTATCAGTAGACATGACATATGTAACAATAGCTTTTTGGAAGACCTCAAAAATTTTTAAGAATAGCAAAAGGTCCTAAAGTGAAAAAAATTTGAGAAATGCTGTCGTAGAGCAAAGTCAAGTATTAATAGTCAAGCTTCCATATGAGATGGACCTTGTTACATTGACAGTTTCCACTTTGGACTGTGTCAGCCAAATGAGAAAGAATTATTTGGGTATTTTAGCTTTCCCTCCCTCTCTGCCTCTTTTTTTTTTCTTCAGATTTGGGAGGCCATAAAATAGCTCCCCTAAACCTTGATAAATCACATACCCAGTTTCCCTGGAGCAGCGCCAACTTACGTCTATCTTTTGTTCTGGCATAATTATTAAGAACTCCCCATTTGACTCACAAAAGTGTCCCAGTTTGATTCATCAATTGTATGTCAGTCCATCTGAACCCCACACAGTTTCATGAACTTATAAATGATACTGTAAGCTACTAATCTTTCTGTAATTTAGAGGTAAGGAAGCACTGCATTGGATGGATTGGCAGGGGTGTGGCAGGAGCATGTGTTTGTTTGTCACCTCTTTCAGCTGTGGATGTGGGTCTCCACATTTAACTGAGCTCTGGGCCATCGGGTCTCCCTTGCCAAGGTCATGGTAGACCATTGGGCCTCGTGCGCCAAAAGCTCGTCAGCAACTAGCAGTTCAGATGCCCCATGTAGCCATTGACGTTGGCGACACAGAGGCGTTTGCAGGTCTTTTTCTGGACATTGCTAAGCCTGCTGAATCTAAGATTTCAAATGCTGTTTTGAGCTACTTGATTCAGAGGTGAAGCCAGACCACTTGGAGGGAAGTGTGAAATTCTTGGAAGTTCTTCAACTCACTTGTGACTCTATAAAAATTATCCAGAGGTCAGAAGCAAGGAAGCAGGTGATGACGACGCTTCATCGAGCCGTCCTACCCCACAGCCCTCGCTGATCAGGGGGCTGAGGCACGCTCTGAGCCCTATCTCCTTACCACTCTCCAGCAGGAAAATACCCTTTGCTTTTCATAGTTTTGCTTGTTTGGGGATGTACTTTAAATGCTCTCCCACACCCCAACCAAAAAAAAAAAAAAAAAGGCCAAGATCCTTGTTAAACAGGAAACTTTTCTCTCAGGTTCTGGGCCCAGAAGCATGGAAATTGGAATTTTTCTGTAATTGACCATATGGTTAGTTTTACAGCTTTGTGAAACTGTAAATCTTTGGTAAAGGTGTAACCCAGCAGAAATGTCACCAGAGGAAATAATTTCCTTTGACTTTTCCTCTTGTTATTTTCCAAAGCTCACTTTTTAAAAAACCTATGAAGCTTTTGATAGATACACATTGATGAGTGAAGTGAGGGGGTCACTAAGTCTTAGACAAGCGAGTGTGGCAGGGATCTATGAAGCAGATCCAACAGCTCCAGCCACATTCTGAGAGCTCGCAATTTGGCTTTTGCTGGTGCCAGCAATTACAAAAGAGGCCTACTCAGCTTTAAGCACTCAAGTGTTGATGGACAAAGTGCTAGTTTAACAGGTCTGTGTAATGGGGAACAGGTGAATAAATACAGGATTAGTGAGCCCTTCACAGTAACAGCCTTATTATCACATGTTATGTGAGGTTTTTGCCTCCATTTGACAACTTGGGTTGTGTGAAAATTTTTAAGTAACACAACATGTAAGAAACCCTTCATAACAAAGCATTGAAACAATTAATCAAGATTTATAAAATCTCTAGGTAGTAGTGGTCTGTCGACCAAAGTGGCTATTTCTGATCAGATCTACAGCCTTCTAAATGAATAAATGGAGATCACAGCCCAGAAGCCACAGCCTCCGTAAGAGGCACAATTGTTTTCCATAAGTGAAGACAGAAAAAGCCTGTGTACAATCAAAGAGCATTCCATTACTAGAGAGAGGATGTAATGAGGGGACAGTTTCTAGTCAGCCCAACCTAGAAGGTATGTTATTTATCTCCCTGCCCTCAACATGGTACTAATACCCAAGGCAAACCACTATTGAGACTTACTCCACTGCTAAATGCGTATTGGAATCCATCTTTTGCTCTTAGGGAAGTGTTTTAAACCTAGCCGACCCTCCCTATTAAAAGGAAACACTGTGGCTATAGTGGTTATCTCCTTTGTATAAATTGCTCTATAGTTAATTGGATAAACACTGTAAAGTTTTGTTTAAACTTTATATAAATTGCGGCTCCATACATATCCTTTTGAAAGTTGCTTTCTTAGCTACACATTATGTGGTTTTTTTTTTTTTTTAAGATGTATTGATTTATGCATACAGGAACGGCCCGGGGTATAGGCCAGAGGTGGGGGGAGGGTGAGAAGATTCACCAGAGACAGAGTGTGGAGCAGAACAGGCGGATTGACTGAAATACACTGCTGAGGGAAGCAGCAGGCAAGACAGGAGATGTCTGCTATGCCATGTGGGTTAGCTCCCTGGCCAGGGATCGAACTCATGCTGCAGTAGCTACTGATAGCTTCGTAGTGCTGAGGCTTAATCCCTTGCACCACCAGGGAGGCCCCAAATTATGATTTAGATGTTTATCTTTATTAGGTATAGCTCCAATTTATTTTAATTGCTATATATTATTCCAGGGTGTGGGTAAGCCATACTGTATTAATCTTCCTATTAATGGATGTTTAGCTTGCCTCCCATTTTTAGTATTATGACAAACTCCACAATGAACCAAAGATCAAATTGGCTAGGTCTGAAAGGATTCCTTCAACTTCTGCTTATTGCTAGTTGCTCTCAACAGTGCTTGAATCATTTCCACATCCTGAAAGTACGTGAAAGTTACCTTGTGGTGCATCTTGCCCAAGATTTACTATCAACAGCTATTTTTGCACAAAATGCTGTGTCACTATTATTATAATTCGTATTTTCTTAGATATTAGTAAAATTGAACTTCTTTGTTGTACATACAACATAATCCACATACTGATATGTTTTATAATTTCTTTATGTAATCTCTGGGTAATAATTTTTTTTTAGCTATTTGCTTTGCACCATTTATTGTTTCTTTTATTCCTTTTGTGAACTAATAGAAGATGTAACCAAATAGGTATATTGGAAGCTATAGCATAAAGATCTTTTAGAACATTCTCAGAAGTTCGGTCTGTTCTATAGGCAGTGAGGGGCCATTGAAGGTTATTAAAATGAATAACAATGATCCAGTTTGCTTTAGAAAGCAAAGTATAATAGCAGAACTGAGGTGGAATTGAGGGGATACTAATTAACAAGGGGCCAATTAAGGGGCTTTTCCAAGAATCCACGAGAGAAATAACCAAGACCTGAACCCAAACCATGGCAGTGTCTCCTCAAGGATTTCCAAGGATTTCCGAGTGAGACCTTCAGTCTCAGATTTCTTGCCCTATAGTAAGAGTGATTTCCACCACCCCTTAGCCATCTAAGTCTTATCACCAGGTTAGAAATCCACGGGGTCCTTGATGTCCAGTTAGACTTTTTTTATCCCAGCAGGACGTTCTGCCAAGCATTGACAGATCTTAATTCTCCCTTTGGCCCTCACTTGCTCTCTTCATGCACCTTGTCTGCCTCTCCCTGTCTCTCCTTCTCTCTCCTTTTTTAAAAAAATTTTATTTCCCATTTTAAATCTTGCACAGTATAATACAATAAGCATTAAATCATGCAAATTGGTCTAGGTTACATTTTGAAAAATGTTAAGAGGAAACTGTTAAGAGACCAGTTTCTGACAGGCAATGCATTTTAAAGTTGAGGGATTTGAAATATTTCAGCAGTGGACCTAAAACAGCATTATAAATTAGTTCAACTTATCAGCCCTAAACAGAATTATTCATCTTCCAAAAGGGTATTTCATGGCCGCTGGGCCCAAACGATCGTTCACCTTCATTTTTGCCCTGCTCTAAGGGTAGGTCTCACTTTACTGAATTCTCCTGATTCATTACTGTGTGTTACTTTATGAATTTTTTATCAGCATTTTAATAGCTCTTTCAGATGATTGAATGTAACTGATTCTTGTAGCAGAACACTGATTGAACAGAAAGACAGTAATGTATGTCGTAGGGGTTAGCTTGAAGCCAAGCAAGAGTTTTTTACCTTTAAGATGTGCTTTCCCCACCCCGCTCAGTCTCTGTAGATAGAAGGAACAGCCCCCCCCCCCCCCCCGCCCCAACACACACACAGAAGCACCTTGCTTCTCCAACAGGATTTGGGGAGAAACCTGCCATTTTCAGTTTCAGGCATGATAATGCAAGCAAAGGGGGGGAAATCAGTGTGGACTAGAAACATTCTTTTTGCCCATCAAACGTATGAAATTAATATGGTTGCAAAGGCTTTAGGATAAGAGAAAGACATTAGACTTGCTCACACCACTGGGAGGAGAGTCTTTGGGAAGAGAATTAGAATCTGAGCTGTGTCTGAATCTCTGCTGTCACTTCCTTACTATGTGACCTTGGGTACTTCATCCCATTATCCTGAGTTTTTTCACTTCCCTGTAGATTGGAATAGCCCACCTTTCCCCATTGTTTTGAGGATTAGATGAAAAATTGTATTTGAAAGCTCCAAGCACATAACAGGCCCTCAGGAAATGTTTGTTGCATATAAATAATGTACACAAAAGCACTTTGAAACTTTTAAAGCACTGTACAAATATAAGTTATTAATATAAGCTAGAGTGATGCTTGAGCAACAAAGGAAGACTTCCACTTAGAATACTGTGTGCTAAGTGGAACCATATAAAATTGTCATATTTATTGATCAACATAGTCAAATTTCAGCAATTCCATATGGTCCAACCTACAAGAGTATTTTTATATTGTTTGGTCATGTTGCTTTTATGCTTAAAGTGTTATTGTGAGGGATTTGTATGTAGAGAATTATATAGTTGTAAGAGATCTCACAGATAATTCAGTCTAATTCTGACTATAAGGGAGAAAATTGAGGTCCTGACCAAACTGATAGGAAGTGATCTGGACCTCAGTTTTCTCACCTGTAGGCAGACTCAATACTCATTCCTGGATCCCTGGACTTGTCTACTTCACCAGCTGTACTGAGAAAGGGATTTGTTCACACAGAAAATATGTAACAGCTCAAAAGAGACTGCAGATCCTCTTAAACCTTGATGAGGACTTTCTTCTGTCTGTGCTGATCTCTGTGAAACCCCACCACTAGGTTTTTCCCCCAGAGGGCTCCCTAGGCAACTGATTGACCTAGAATGCCATTCTAGAGACACGTCAAAATCAGTAAGTAGACCCATGCCTCAATCTTAACTTGCAAATTCCAGCCACCACCTCATGCTTATTGTCACTGTTACCTGAGAAACAATCTCAGGTGGGGTTGGTAAAGAAACTACTAACAGGAGTTAGTAGACAATCTATAGAAAAACAGACTGGAGCGTAATATTGTAGAGTATCTTGTATATGACCTGTGTCTAGTTAATGCTAGAAATTGCCCACTTTTTCAACCTCTAAAAGTCATAGATCAGAAAAATATATAAAAGTCATAGTCAGAAAAATATATAAATAGAAAAAAGGACAGACAGGAAATTAATGGAATTAAGTGTCTTATTTAGTAAAGGAAAACCACCATTTGGGCAGATATTTTCTCTGTAGAATGCTGATTAAATACTTGAATCACCAATACTCTCATTTGCTTCCTTATTCATGTCAACATCTTAATTTGAAATATAGTCACAAGCATTTAGATATGGTCTAGCAAAGCCTGTACCAAATTTATTCTCATGTTCTTGTTTTATATTTAAACCTGTGTCTCCAAATGTGCGTTTAAAGTTTGTTTTAATATATATATTAATATACATAAATATTAATATACTGAAATCAGTAGGATTGCAGATTGGAATATGGATTTTGGGGGCAAACTGTATCCAGGAGAGAAGTTATATGAAAGTTGGGTTAAGACTGGGGAGTTTTCCAGCCTCCCTGGTGGCCTGGGGGTTAAGTCTCAGCGCTACCACTGCTGTGGTCTGAGTTCCAGCCAGGGATCTAAACCACATGGTGCAGCAGACCTCTCCTGTGTTGCCTGCTGCTCCCCTTAGCAGTGTATTTCAGTAGATCTGCCATTTCTGCTCCCCACTCTGTCTCTAGTGTTTCCCCTACCTCTGGCCTACACCCCAATTCTTCTATGCAAAAATAAATAAAAATCTTACAAAAAAAGATTGGGGAATTTTCATAATTCTGCTAAATTATTGCATGAGCATGGGATGAGTAAGGGAGAGGGGCACTATGAAAAAGGAAGGGTATACCTATTTTTGCCTATATGGTTACTGCTTAGGGATATTTTAATATTGGGGGAAGGACCCAAACACTAAAAGCCTTTACTGACTCTGATTGCTTTTCCTTTTACATCTACTCCATATCTTTCTCCTGATTGAAAATAGTTGGGAACCTCTGCTATCAAATAAAAATGGTGCCATCAACTGGGTTATGAGTAACTCCTTATATTGAAAGGGTATGCCCTTGCACAAGTGAAGGACAGACTCTAATATAACTCAAGGAAAGATTCGCATTTGTTGACTTCAACACCTCTTGATAGAGCAGAACTACTGTCCTTTTTTAACCAAAAGCCCCACCTTTGAAAGGGAGAATCCCTGTGAGATTGCAGTGTGGTGCTACACCCTTTAAGAATGTCTTGATTTGATTAATGGTGAGCAAATGACATAGCCTTTCTTCTTAGCTCAGTTGTGATGCCTAAAACCAATTATTCTATCACAAACGGAATAGAAGTGATGTCTGAATGCCACTAAATAAAACTGTTAGAATTTACTAGAGACCATAAATAGAGTGTAAAACATGGCAGACTAACTTCAAGTTAAGAACTAGTAGCAGGCCTCCCCTGGTGGCGTAACGGTAGAGCGCTGGGCTGTGAAGCTGCCTGCAGCCTCTGCAGCACTGGTTTGATCCCCCACCGCTGGTGAGGGTCCCACATGGCTTGCAGACCTCTCCTGCCACGCCCACTGCTCCCCTCAGCAGTGTATTTCGTCAGTCTGCCTGTTCTGTTCCCCACTCTAGCTCTGGTGAATTCTCTCACCCTCCCACGCTTCTGACTGTACCCAGTGCTTGTATAAATAAATAAATAAAGCGGGGGCCTCCCCGGTGGCGCAGCGGTTGAGCGCTGGGTTGCGAAGCTGCCCGCGGCCTCTGCGGCCCCGGTTCGATCCCCGGCTGCTCCCCGGCCACCGGAGGAGGGTCCCACATGGCGCGCAGACCTCTCCTGCCGCCCGCTGCTCCCCTCAGCAGTGTACTTCGGTCCTTCTGCCTGCTCTGCTCCCTGCTCTGGCTCTGGTGAATTCTCTCACCCTCCCGCGCTTCTGACTGTACCCAGTGCATGTATAAACAAAAACAAACAAATAAAAAAAGAAAGAAAGAAAACATGCCTCTATATAAAAAAAAAATAAATAAAATAAATAAATAAATAAATAAATAAAGCTTTAAAAATAATAATAATAATAGATCTAGTAGCTCAATGAGAGCAAAACCTTTCATGAAAAGCTTCACATCTCATATGCTATACCCAACAGCTTATTTAGATAAGTAATAGATCTCTCATCATTGTAGAAAGAATAAAAGTGACACATATGAAGGCTGTAACTTGGGTAAGGGCACAGCAAGTTAGTGCCATTGGCAGGGTTCTGCTCTATCACTCTCTTTACTATGGCCAACTTCAACCTGCTCAGGTGTTCTCAGCAATTGCTCATGAGGAAAGTCAGAGGAATAAGTGGACTAGGGAATCTAAAGTGCCAAAAGAGGCTATTGACTGAGCTTACTATTTTTAATTATTGAAACCTAATTTAGGGATCAAAAAATTGACACATTTTAACTTTACAATTCATTTTGTTCCCTGTGTAAAGTGGATACAAACCATTTATAGATATGTGATTTGCAAATATTTTCCACCAGTCTTCATTTTTTTTAAGAAGTTCAGTTGTTGTTTTTTTTTTAATTTTATTTATTTATACAAGAACTGGGGTACAGGCCAGATGTGTGGGAGGGTGAGACGATTCATCAGAGACAGAGCGGGGAGCAGAACAGAACAGGCAGACGACCAAAATATACTGCTGAGGGGAGCAGTGGGCGCGGCAGGAGAGGTCCGCAACCGCAAGTGGGACCCACGCAGATCAGCCAGTATCGAACTGGTGCTGCAGAGGCTGCGGACAGCTTCACAACACCGCGCTCAACCGCCTGCGCCACCAGGGGAGGCCCCCAGTCTTCATTTTCCTTTTTTTTTTTTTTTTTAAGATTTATTTATTTATTTATTTATTTATTTATTTATGCAAGCACTGGGTACAGTCAGAAGTGTGGGAGGGTGAGAGAATCCACCAGAGCCAGAGCGTGGAACAGAACAGGCAGACTGACGAAGTACACTGCTGAGGGGAGCAGAGGACAGCAGGGGAGGTCTGCACGCCATGCGGGACCCTCACCTGGTGGCCAGGGATCAAACCGGTGCTGCAGAGGCTGCGGGCAGCTTCGCAGCCCAACGCTCTACTGCTGCGCCACGGGGGAGGCACCCAGTCTTCTTTTTTTTTTTTTTTTTTTTTTTTGTGGGACCCTCGCAGGCAGCTGGGGAACTAACTGGTGCTACAGAGGCTGTGGGCAGCCTCGCACAGCCCAGCGCTCAACTGCTGCGCCACCAGGGGAGGCCCGCCAGTCTTCATTTTCTTAATGTTGTCTTTTTAGTTTCTTTTTTTTTTTTTTTAAGATTTATTGATTTATTTATACAAGAACCGGAGTACAGGCCAGATGCGCAGGAGGGTGAGAGGATTCACCAGAGACAGAGAAAGGAACAGAACAGGCAGACTGATGAAATACACCGCTGAGGGGAGCAGCAGGCGAGACAAGAGAGGTCTGCCGCGCCATGTGGGACCCTTGCCGGCTGGCTGGGATTGAACTGGCACTGCAGAGGCTGTGGACAGCTTCACAGCGCTGTGCTCAACCGCCTGCGCCACAGGGGAAACCCTTCTTAATGTTGTCTTTTGAAGCACAGAAGTTATCCAATTTGATGAAGTCTAATTTACCAATTTTTTTTTTCTTTCATGGCAAATTCTTTCATATGATTAGTTAAGCAATATTTGCCTAATCCAAGGTAATATTTTCAAAAAATAAATACTACTGAATCTCCCTCCCTCTCCCCATATCCTCACATACACTTTCCCACACTCTCCTATCCCCTGTGGCTACTCATTAAAACCCAAGCCTGTTACTGTGGTTCAAAGGCCTTTTCTGACCTGGCACCTAGCCTGGTCTTCCCAATTCCCATGTGCTAACCTCTCTAGCTTCCATTTTGTTCCTCAAATGTGCTGTGTCTGGGCCTTTGCTCTTGCTCTTTCCTCTGCCTGGAACACTCTTTACACCCCTTTTGCCTCTTCCTTTTACTGCCTGCTTCCTTTCCTTCAGATCTCAGTTTAGATAGCATGTCCATGTTGACATTATCCTAGATTACTCCATCTAAAGGGTTGTTTACTGATTAAATGGAGATTTACTGTTTTAACAAATCAGTGGGGCAAATAGTACTCATTCAAGAAACCTTTCTTGAACTCATTTAATTTTGATCATGCCTCTACATTCAGAGAGACCAGCCACTGATACTCCCTCTCATTTTGTTTGTGGGTGGCTTTGTAGCTGTTCTTCATCTCTTCTCCCATGGAGGTTTTATCTCCCCAATCTGTTAGGAAGCTCTTAAGAACATAATCCATGTGGCTGTTTATTCTTCTGTCTTTCTAAGCCTAGCAGATGCTGGGTGCTTGGTCAGTGAATGAATAACTGAATATATGTTCCTAACCTTCATGCTTGCACCCTGAACACAGAACAAACCCCCAGCCTCTATATATTTTTCAGTTCTGAAATTATTCTTATCACCGTCAACTCACAGCACATTTGTTCTGAAGGCTAATAGAGATGTAATAGCAAAGGACTATAGTGTGTGAAATGCTAAGAGGAAGAAACATTGACGGCATCTCGCCATCTGATGTGAAACCCAAAAGGCACCATGACGACCTTCTCATGCTGGACAGTTAAGGCACCATATGAGACCAACCATCTCGGCAGGCCACACCATCTACAGCTCTGGGCTGTTTGCAAGGCTCTGTGGGAAATTTCTCAGAAGTACTTAGACTCATGTTTTGATGATGTTGATTGTTTTTATTCAGTTTTTTAGCTTTTGTCAAAACATATTATCTAAATTCCAAACTTGGTCTTTCCAAAACAAGGTGGACTTTTCCAAAGATCTTTGATTAGGGCATGGTAAGTATAGTCAGCACCTGGTCCAACACAGTGCTTTACTGTGATACAAAGGAAGGTAAAAGTAAAGTTTCAGCCTTTGTTATTTTAGTTTTGTTCTCCCTTTGTATGACTCATTACAGATAAGAGGCAATCTCCTATTGCAACTTGGAGTCAGATACACCCAAGTGTAATTCTGCTTTCACTAGGTAGATAACGCACAAATTGCTTACCCTCTCTGAATCTTGAATTCCTCCTCTGTAAATGAGGCTCTGATAATACCTAACTTACAGGTTATGGAGAGGGTTAAGTAACACAATGTATGAAATATTCATGACATTGTTTAGATACATGGTAAGTACAAAATATGTAATGGCTCTATTAAAAGTATGGCTATGATTATTAGCATTATTATTGCTATGGCTACAATCAGTACTACCAGGAGGAGAATGGCCAATGAAGTAACAACTCTAGAGATACAGTGTTGAAATGATCATTTATAGATGTCTTACATATTTATATGATTACCCAGTTTCATAATAGTTCTGTAGTAGTTTATTTTTTTAGAGATTTATGCATACAAGAACTGGGGTGTAGGCCAGAGATGCAGGGGAGTAAGAGGATTCATCAGAGGCAGAGTGGGGAGCAGAACAGGTGGATCTACTGAAATACACTGCTGAGGGGAGCAGTGGGCAAGACAGGAGAGGTCTGCTGCTCCCTGACCAGGGAGTGAACTCATACTGCAGTGGCTGCTAATAGCTTGATAGTGCTTACTTTAACCCCTGCACCACCAGGGAGGCCCTGTAGTATATTTTTTAAAATACATCAAATAAACAGTAGAGAACTTCAAAAGAGAGAACAATGACTGGGAAAGGATGAACATGGGTGTGAGGAAACTTAAGGATCAATATAATTGCCACATATGAACTTTTGATTGCACACTGAGATTCCTAGCAGCAAAGGTCAAGTTCACTACAAAATTACTTGGAAAAGGAGACCATCATTTCCTCAAGAATCAAAACTTCTTGTAAAACTGCTTTCCAAGATAACTTTCTCACATGAGAAAACATGTATTCCAGCAACGTTTCTTCAACTGCAACAACAGATTTTATATGGTTGGTTCTTGTAGTAACTTTTTTGATAAGAGCAAACGGCATGACATGAAAATACAATTCAGTGATGGTGGTTCTGTGTGGGGCTAAGGTAATATGGCCCTAGTGTGTAGCTGTGAGGTGGTCAGGTTTGATCCATGGACAGAATTTAGAGTGTTTTGAAGAATGGATGAACTGCTTGTCCTTCAAATAATCTTTTGTAAATATTGCTTTTCTCAGCTGGGCTTTTGATAGGAGTTGAATAACAGACAGTTTGAGATTGTATTCTCTGACAAGAGCCTGGTGTGTTTGTATTCTCTGTTGCTGGTCCAGGGCAGACCCTTATGCCTTAGAAATCAGAAGTGCAGGTGGTAACGTTGACATCTTATTGTGAAAATTGGACTCCTGCCTAAACAGAAGGCCATTCTACTTCTCCCTAGGTAGAGCTGCAGGAGTCCTTGCAAGCAAATCCAAGTCTTCTTCAGGGATCTGTTTGGGGGTTTATTCTAACACTCAGATAAGTTCTTAAACAAGCCTTGTCATACTGGGCTTTAGTTCGGCAAATCCAAACCATAGTGCAGTGCAGCCCCACTCTGGTTAGGGGAGGGTCCAGGAAAAAGGGTGATGGAAGAGTAACTTGCAGCCTAGAGCTGAAAAGTACAACCCCCTGCCTCCTCAGCATCCTTTCAAAGGTACCTGCAGGTAAAGAAGGGGTCTACACTAGAAACATGACCTGTGTTCAGGCCAAAAGTGGTGAATCATTGCCCTCGAGGGCAGCCAGGATGTTTCCCACTTAGGGTCCTTACAGTCCCTGCCATGCCAGTAGTAAGCATTATAATTCCTCCACAAGATTCTCAGGAACATGATTTTTTGGTAGACCTGGCAGATCAGCTAGCTCCAGAATTTTCCCATAAAAATTAAATGAATTAGGGCTTCCCTGGTGGCACAGGGGTTAAAGTGTCAGCACTATCACACTATCACCAGCCACTGTAGCACGTGTTCGATCCCAGGCCAAGGAGCTAACCCACACAGTGTGTCCCTCCCACTGCTCCCTTCAGTAGTGTATTTTAGTAGATCTGCCTGTTCTGCTCCCCACTCTGTCTCTGGTGAATCCTCTTACCCTCTGCACCTCTGGCCTACACACCAGCTCTTGTATGCATGAATAAATAAAAATAAATCTTTTAAAAAATTAAATGAATTAATTATTCAACAGAGTTATTTGAATAAGCCAGTTATATTTGGAGACAAGTCTATTTTATTATGCTGTAGTTTCCTTTGAACTATTCCTTTTTTGTTTTTTTCTTTTTTGAGCCATTATTTCTAACCACCATGCAAAGATCATTTGACACAGGGGCTATATGGGAGAGCTGGTGATAGGTAGAGAGAGAACAATAAAGCAGAAAGGAACCGTGGTGATGATTCCAGAAGTTTGGGGAAGCCCTGACTCCCTTTACAAAGCTCATTACCCTGGGTAAAGACCTGTGGCAGGTCAGATGTGTGTTTGGCAGGGAGATAAAAACAAAAAGTGAATATGACTGTTGCACTTCTTGGCATCCAGCTTCCTTGTCAGCACTGGTAAATGTTCAGCTCATTCTAATTAAGGTCTGTGTGCTAATGTTAACTGCTCTTCTAGGGGTGCTCTGGGACGCTCTCAGCTCCCTGCAAAAAGAATGACCTGAACCTGGAGGCTACTTCTTTCTCTCAAATGAGAAAGGGTTCACCAGGATTCCCAGAAGAGCCAAAGGCATCAGAGAAGTACTTTGTGGATTTGCTGTATGAAAGTCAGCCCAGCTTCTTGGCTTTCCAGGCAGCTTCAAGTTGCCTTGACTGTTACTCCAGACCATTAAATGTTAATGGATTATCAATATAGGAAGAGTAATCCCCTGAAGTCCCTTTAATATGTTTTATTCTTCCCCTCAAATAAATGATTAACAACAGTAAGGATTGCTCAATATATGGTATCTGCAAGACTCCTTGCTCCTTGAGGCTCTCTCCTGCAGTGGATAGTCTGTTTCGGACACTTTCATAAGATCTTAAATTGAGAGTAGAAAATGTTTGGATCAGCTGGTCTGTGAAACGGAGGTAGAGGGGGGCCTAATGAGTGTATTGTCTTGAGGGGAAGGGCATTTTCATAAATCATGTTGTTCTTTTTTCCCTCTTGATTATAGAATCACGGTATCTTTGAGATGCATTTGTTTTTTCTTCAGCTTCCTGTCTTTAAGGAATTCCTTCCTTAGCTTCCCTGACAGACGGTCATATGACATCTGCTTACCACAAGACAAAGACCCTACCACCTTCCTGAGGCACCTCATTCTACTTTTCTGCAATCCTGTTAGTGGCAGGTTTTCCTCTTCTCCCATCAGTTCCCATCCTTCCTATTTCTTTTTCTTTTGCCTCTTACCCTACTTGTTATCTTTAATTTACTTGGTAGCCTCTTCTCCAAGATACTACATTCCAGGAAGGCAGGGGCCATACTCCTTTTTGTTTACTGTTTGCCATAGTAATTGATGCACTGAAGGTATCAGTGTTTATTTGTTGAATGAATGCACTTGAGTTCAGAAATTTCTAAAGGGAATTTGTTTTTGAAGATTTATTTATTTATGCATACAAGAACTGGGGTATAGGCCAGAGGTGTGGGTGGGCTGAGAGGATTCACCAGAGACAGAGTGGGGAACAGAACCGGCAGACTGACTGAAATACACTGCTGAGGGGAGCAGTGGGAGAGTCAGGAGAGGTCTGCTGTGCCATGTAGGTCACCTCCCTGGCCAGGGATTGAACTCATGCTGCAGTGGTCGCAGATAGCTTCATATTGCTTGCTTAACCCCTTACACCACCAGGGAGGCCCTACAGAGAATTTTAAAGGAATTATATAATGTAACATGGAAGGAGTATTTGTTTCCAAGACACAAACCAGTCTGCTCTGGATAACTTTAAAGTGAGCAAAGAAGAAAGCTGGATGAAGTACCCAGGAATTTTTTTTTTTTTTTTTTTAGTCTAGAAGTACTGTAAATTTATTTAAGGTGGAGGAGTTAGAGGGATTATAGGTTTAGAACGGAAAGAAAATACACAGTGTAGATACAGAAACCCCAATTTATTTTTTTAGGGCCAAGCAGTATCAGAGCATCAGAAAATCGGAATGATCTTGTATTTGTAACATAACATGGTAAATATGACCTCAGAAATATTGAGATGTGTTGAGACTTGGGTAGAAATCCATAGCACTGGACGAGCGAATTCCAGTGAGAAAATGAGGACTCCAAACCTCAGGCCAGCAACAAAAGGGCACAGAGGCAAGATAGGAAACCCCATGACAGGTATATGGTCCCTACCTCTGCTCAGAGCATATCTCCAGATGGATGAGGAGGAAATCCAACCCAGGGTATATGTACACACACACACGTGAGTTTAGATGTATTGGCTCTCATGTTCTACCCTGGGAGAGTTGCTCTTATGAATCTAGCCTCAGAGAAAGAAATCACAGTTCACACAAAACTTGCTTTCTCTCCACCCCTATCTAGTGAGTTACCCAGTTTTGTTGCTTCTGCCCTGGAATGCCTCTTGGCATACTTTCCTTTCCATTCACACAGCTCACACTCTGAACATCCCTTCATAACCCTGGCCTATAATCCCCATCTGCTTTACTCGCGCATTTCAAGTCCCATCCTTTCCCCTCACTCCCCACACCGTCACCAGCCACTACATGGTCTTACTTACTCTTCTTCCAGGTCAACCATAGAGCCTACCACTGTGTTTTACACACAAGCAGTGGACAGCAAATGTTTACTGATTTGAATGGGATGTTTCTTCCCAAGATGTAGGTTCCAAATGTTTCTTATGCTTATGATTTATCAGACTTTTCAAAATATTTTCACAGAATCTGTTTCACATCATTGCTGGAACTGATATCAAGCAAGTTGAGCTGTCATTCCAGGGATTCACTCTTTGCTCCCATTTACACATCTCCATTTTTGTAGCGTCCTCTTCTCCAGAAATCCATTAAGATTACAGTGTTTCCAGTGCAGATTTCTTCACACTTTGGAATGACATCCTCCCAGGCCAAGACATTACCTCATTTTAAAATAGTCACAGTGCTCTCTGGGCTGACTAGGAATGGTTTCATGTTTGAAGTGTCTGCTCAGTGGTGGAATTTAAAATTTCAGGACCTCCAGCAAAATTTGATTAGACAGCCTAATATAGCATTGGACCTGCTCATTGCTCTCTTTTATTGTTGAGTTCCATGCCCATCCCCCCAGTATATGAAGGGGGTACTCACATGGCTGTAATACTGCTTACTCAACAATTTTAGGTATAGATCAACATATTTATTTTATAAAATTGAAAAAACTCTGCACTTTGCATCCTTTATGCCCACCAAGCAGAGAGACTCCCTTTTCACCTTGTAGCCATAGTGAAATGAAATCAATCAAGTTCTCACTTTGCTATACCTTATACCACTTCTTCCTTTGTTTAAAGGGGATATAAAAGAGAAAAAACACTGGTCTATATAAATAGCGCTAAAAATAAACAGTAGTAGTGAGCTTCAGGTTTTAAACTTCCTAGAGTTTAAACTCTAGGAAGTTTAAAACTCAGGGTTTTAAGTCTAGAACTTCCTATAGTTTAAAAGTTATATGGCAACTTTAAGTTTTCTTCAGTGGGGGGGCAGTATCAGTATCAATAAGATCAAACTTGTGACGCCAGAGTTATGTATTTTCCAAGAATTTTCTACCTTCTGAGACAAGAAGCTTTTCTTTTAAGAGTGACAGCTAGATTTAGAATTGGAAGACAAATTGGGTGGGTAGTGGAACCTGCAGTTACTTTCCAGGCTAAGTTTTGTATTTCCCTGTTTAGAGGAATTAGAACCATTCCTAACACATCTACTTCAGTTAGCCTTGTTTTAAATATGTCATTTTAGAACTAAAGAATAGATAATGTAGATTTACCACTAATTTCCTAGAGAGAACCTGAACTTCACTTAAATTTAAGGAATTTTTATAACTGGAATGGATTTCTCTGTAGGGAAACCATGAGAACATATATTTGATATTGTAACTGTCCAGGGGCAGAAGTTCCCAGAGCACTAATTGACTATGGGTAAGAGTTCCCAAAAATGGAAGAAAGCCTCATGTCTAGAGGGAAGAGAAAATAAAAATCAATAACAAATAGAAATTTAAGGTAATAGTTCAAAGAAAAGGTGACAGTGCTCTCTGAGTTTGAAGGCGAGAGCCTACCTTTATCATGGAAGTAAATAATGTGTTTTCTAAAATGTAACCTGAGATGCCTTATTTCCTAAAGCAAGGGACATGTATAGATTAAGTCTTCAAGGTGGGGAAGTGAAAAACAATCAACAGGTTTATAATTGGTCATTTAGAACATGCTATCCAGAAAGGGAATGTTGAGCTCCAAAGCACAAAGAGAATATAAAGCCAGGACAGCAAAGCAAAGAGAGGAGGCAATAGCAACCAGGAAGCCTTCTCCCCAAATATTATTTATTTATTGAAAGAGTAATCTCATTCTTAAATTTTAGCCATATATATAAACACCATCAAGTAAGTAAAGGAAGCAGGTGTGTTTCAAACAGTGTTGACTGACTAATGCTAACTCTCTAATGCTAACTCACTAATGCTAACTCTCAAACCCCAATACCACAAACACACAGCAAAAGTACTTCTCATGGGGAGATCAGTAAATAGGAAAGCCTAGAAAATACCAACACTGCTAAATTAGCTCCTTTACAATTCTCTCCAAATTCCATCTTCTCCAAGCTGAAAAATGGAATAAAGAACCAAAATCAGGGCCTCCCCAGTGGCACAAGGGGTTAAGATGCAGCCTATGAGGCTGTCACCAGCTACTGCATGAGTTTGAGCCCCGGACAGGGAGCTACCCACATGGCGCAGCAGACCTCTCCTGACTCACCCACTGCTTCCTCAACGGTGTGTTTCGGTCAGTCTGCCTGTTCTGTTCCCCACTCTGTCTCTGGTGAATCCTCTCACCCCCCATGCCTCTGGCCTGTACTCCAGTTCTTGTATGCATAAATAAATCTATAAAAAATGAACCAAAATCAGCAATAATAATGTAGAAGCAAATTTTAAAAACTTACATTTTTTCATATTTCATAATTTGCAAATCCTCCTGTTAAACTGTTTCTCATTTGATTTGTACAGCAATCACGTGAACTAGGTAGAACAGATAGTCAGTGAAGACTCTGACAGTCAGACAGATCTGGCAAAGTTGCATAATCTCCAAGATTGAACCTAGGACTTAAGCCCGGGCAGAATTCTTGTATTCCTGCCATCTTGATCAACCAGACAAATCCTACATGTAAAAGTAACACCAAATCACACAGCATTCACATAAAATTGCTTAAAAGGGCCCCTGCCTTTCATCCCAGGCTGTCCTTCTTGCTGCTGGCATCTCCATGAAATGTCACAGCTTCAATGTCCAAAGCTCTGCCAGAGAGATGGTGCTGCCAGCTTTCTGAATGAAGGGTATGAAGTGGTAGAATTTGGAGAGGGACAATGGAGTTCTCCTGGGGGAAATATCGCTGACCAGCATTCTGAGGGGGCAGTGATTAAATGGGGGTGGGGTTATATCTATTCAGGAGTAGTACCTAGGACCTCACTCATTTTTTGCTTTCCAAATAAATAAATATCAGAAAGGATAGCTGAGGTCAGTCTAGAAAATTAGAATTTGCTTGGGGGAAAAAATATGTTCTGGAAAAGATAAACAGTAGCTCGCAGTTTCACTGTTGGAACATTTGTTACAAGGTCCTGTATTGATCTTTTATCACCCAATTTCCACTGGGAGCCATGATATATTACCACACTGGGAAGCACTAATGCAAGTGCGTGAATCAAGGGGTACCCTAGACAATATCTGTAGTGAGGCAGCATCCATTTGAGGGAGGGCAGGTTGGCACGGGGGCGTTGTTAGCTGCAAAATTCCAAAGGGAGTTATGCGATGTGCTATGTGCAAATGCATATCCTTGCTGGGGAGTGTTATGGGTTTATGAGGAGAGTGATTAAAATTGTATCAAAGAGGCTTGTGAAGCTTATGGTTCAAGTTAACTGTATGAAGTAAACAGCCTTTAACGGCCTCCTGGGAGTGTGACAGATAGTCTGTGGGTGTTACGGCAACATGGTACTGGTGAATGTTCTGGCCATCCCAAACTAATCACCATCTGTGAACATGGGTCTCTGGGGAGCGTCTGGTGGTTGGACAATCATGGTAGTTAGCATTTTTAATCAGCTTCTGTGCAGCACAGATAGAAACCTTATGCTCAAGCCTTTATTTTTCCTACCCATGTAGAATTACTTATGATGATGATAGCCGAGCAGAGAAGGACTTAGGATGTGCTGTTGCAGGATGCATTTTGTGTTTCTTTCTACTCCCTTTTCCCTACCCCAGCCCGACCATCTAAATTAGCCAGGTCATTTCCTTATGGTCTCTGCTCATATTGCTTCTCTCTGTCACCTCAGGGGGGAGGAGAGGTTGTGTCTATATTCAGTGGGACATGCTGTCTTAGGTCAATGCCTTGAGCCTGAAATGCTTCTCTCTGCGTATTTCCCTTCTGGCTGCTCTTTTCATCCCCAGCACCCTGTATACTTACCCTGCCTGCCTGATATACTTACCTTCAGGCACTGACTTCTTTTCTCTTGTTACTATTATTTTGGAGAGACATTGCTTGAGGCCTACAGTTAGGATGCCCCACAGGGACCAAGACAAGAGGGAAAGGCAATAGTACCATCCTTAGAAGTAAGTACCCCTACCAACATCTGGATAACATAACAGACTCCACCCCCAAAACTTAAAACAACAACTTAAAGCAACTGTTTTATATGTCCCACAATTCTGTGGATCAAGTAGGTAACTGTGCTTATCTGGGCCAGCTCCGCCAATCTGGTGGACTCTCATTGTTAATCAGATGGTGTTGGGTGGTCTAGGAGGACTTCACTTATGTCTGGTGATTAATATAAGTACCTGGGGATGGCGGTCTCAACTCCACGTGATCTCTCATCCTTCAGTTGGCCACCCCTGGCTTCAATACATGAGCAGCAGAAGAGTACAACCCTCTGTGTAAGTGTTTTTCAAGCCTCAGATCACAGCACCTTGCTGATATGCCCTTGACTAATGTTGATTACAAGACTGGCCCAGAGTCAGTACAGGAAGGGACTCCAAGGACTCAGGGAGGCATGACCCACTTGCCCATTTCTTTGACTATCTACTGCAGTGAGGTTAGAGGTCCTTCTCTCTCTTTTTCAAAGATTTATTTATTCATGCATACAAGAACTGGGGTATAGGCCAGAGGTGTGGGGGGTGGAGAGGATTCACCAGAGACAGAGTGGGGAACAGAACAGGCATATTGACTGAAATACACTGCTGAGGGGAGCAGCGGGCGAGATAGGGAGAGGTCTGCTGCGCCATGTGGGTAGTTCCCTGGCCGGAGATAGAACTCATGCTGCAGTAGCTGCAGATAGCTTCATAGGTTGCATCTTAATCCCTTCTGCCACCAGGGAGGCCCAGATTTCCTTCTCTTTATTACACTTTTCTACTACCTCTCATGGGATCAGGAATTTGACATTACAGATTTATTCTACTGGGTCTTAAAGATTTTTCAGTTTTTAAAAGGTCCCCTATTGTAAGAAGATATAACTCCTCAATCAGTGCCTACCCAGAGTTTAGCTGCTAGTTGAAAGAAGGTAGATACCTGAGGTCAAACCTGCAAGGAAAGGAACCATTGCCTCACTCATACATCAGCTGCCTGCAAGAAATGGCTACTCTGCTGTTCCAGGGGCATATCAAATCCAAATGCCCCAAATTTATTCCATTAACTCCCCTTCTTCTTATTCCTCAACCTGATCTTTCACTCTTGCAGCTGTCAGCTAGCAAATACTGTGCTTTGTTTTGACCAGTGCAGATAAAAATGAGGGGCATAGACTCAGAGCCTTATAGAACAAAACAGGATAGAAAGAAAATGACTGAGAGCAATGACAGACTAGGAAATTATTTCATAATACAATGAAGAATTGAGAATTCAAGTTGGCAATTGATTCCATCCAAATTTAAAACAATTAAAAACTCTTCCTTTTTGTTTTCCTTTTGTTTCCAATCCCGCATGGATTATACTTCCCCTTCTTGTAGCTATGGATGGTTTTGTCAATACCAAAAGGTCAATAATCAAGGGAAACAGAAGCCTCTCATTCAGGTTTGCCTCAGTGTCATACTTTCTTCAGTGAAAACAGCCCAAGTGCTGGATCAACCAGAAAGTAACCAGCCTTCTTTTCTAGACAATGTTTGTCTTAAATCTGAGCTCTGCCTCCTGGCTATAGCTGCTGATAAGAGAACCCTTTCTCTTTGTCTCTCAGTCTCCTTTGCTTTTCTCACAAAAGGAATGTTCCAAACTGCCCTTAGATTCTTTTCTCCCTTGCATAACAGTTCTTTTCTGGTCAGTGATTTTTTTTTTTTTTTTTTTTTTTTTTACACTCTGTAGAAGCTCCATTCTAGAACTGAGCTCCTCATTAATGCTCTGTTGTAGGAAAGACCTTCTTGGCTCAATAATGCTAACAGAACAGAACAGAACAGAGCAAGTGTAGAATCTGCACATCCAAATCTCACAGTTAGAAAGAAGGTTGGATGCATCCGTTGCCCCCCTAGCTTAAACTGTAGCTTGAATTTACAGAGCCGGGAGCTAGTGGTAGTAGCCGCTGCATACTTCCAGACTAGTGCTAGCCTTTGGTGGCAGCTGAGCATGGTAGTGGTGGTAAAGCTTGACACAATGCAGTATTGGGCTTCCTTGGGTGGTGAAAGTAGAGTCTCACTTCCTTCTGCTTTGCCCAGACACTGGTTGGCAGAGGCTGGGAAAGAGTGAATGGCAATGAATAAAGTGGAAATCCCTCATGATGCCAGCATCTCTGAGTCTTGTAGGATGAATGAATATCCTGTAGCACTGAAAGTGTTGACCCATTGAGATAAAGTTCTTGTTTCCCCTATCTTCCTGCCTTCAAGGTCCCAAGTTCTCTGTACCTTGCCATTTGGGGCCATCAGCAGTGGACACACTCACTAGTGTTCAGTGGGGAATAGAATGAGATGGCTTCATGGTGCCCTTTGTTTGCTGCTGTTTAAGAACTCACATGCTCTAGAGATGCTTTCTGAAGCCTGGAAGAGCTGGCACTTTGGGGAAAAGCAGTGAGAAGGTTTTAACATTTGAAATTTTCATGAAGTCAGACATATGAGAGATGTAGTGACTGGGAGTTGCCAGGACTATGAATTCTTTATTATTTTTAAAATGGAAGCTCAGAGAACAACCTTTCCATATTTTGTTATTATCTGTGAACTCCTAGCATAAGATCATATAATAATAGTAATAACAATAATGATAATGATGGTGATGATGATAGTGATACCAATGACAGTGATTATGAGTGCTTACATTTATTGCGTGCAAGGCACAGTTCTGAGTACATATATTAACTCACTTAATGCATTAGCACCTTCCCACCCACGAGAAAGGTTGGAAGGTGAGATGATAAAAGACTATACTGTAGGCAGAACAATCTGGTTTCAAGGGAGGATATGTAAAGCAAATGGAGTCAGAATTGCCTAATGTTGAAACTGCCCCAAAGCAATAGTTCCTCTCCCTACTCTAGATTCAAAAAGCCAAAACTCTGTGGTTTCTTTAAAAGAAGTTCACATCCAAATGACACCACTGAAGAAATGGCATGAGATGAAGTTCAGTGTTGCAGATGTACCTTTGTCCTTCTTATCACATGGGAGCCCAAGTAGCTCAATCTGTGGTAGAGGAGATTATTCCAGGTCCTTCCTCATTGACTGTGATCACCAAAGTGCAGAGCGGGCACACCCCTCCATATAGAGCTCCTCTGAGAAACTGAGCATAGTGATCTGATGATCCCACTGCTACTGTTGTGCTAGAAGCCAAGGTGCTTTTAGTAGAGACAGGAGGAGGGAAAGTGTTTTTTTGCCTCAGAGCAGTAGATGTGCACCCGCTCTCTAAACAGCTAGCCCTCTCGTCCCCAGGCCGCCTCCATACCATGTGCTTAGTGCCCCAGCTCAAAACCTTAAGACGAAGGAAACCACACACAACTCTCCACACCCTTTTCACTTTATGTGTTTTTGATGCCCATGCCCACCCAACTTGGAGAAGAACAACAAGTATTCAGTCTTCCTTAGGTGTCCCTACCCTACCCCCATATTAGGTCTTCTGATATCCACGAAAAGCAAAATAAAAGCACTTGATGGATAACCAAGATCTGTGTAGTTCCAGCCACCCACTCTCAAGTACTACAGCATCATATTTTTGTTGTTGTTTAATAAAAATTTTAGTCTTTCAGAATTAATTCTGTTTTGTTAAAATTAATAATGACAGGCTGTGTTTTTATACACTGCTGAAATGTGTAAAACAATTGGGGAGAAAAGAGGGCTTCCTTTCCTGAGTTGATTTATGTGATATATGCAAACTCCATTAAAGTTAAACCATGCTTTTAAATGAAATTAAGATGTTCCAGCAAGCAAGTCTCTCCATTTTTATTTAAAGATCCCAGTGACTCATGCAATCCATACCAGTGTTGTTGTGGCAGGAATGGAGAGCAGTGGGTCTGAGACATCTCATATTTAACCCCTGAGTGAAAGGTAGCATTTGGTAGGGGGCAGGTTCTCAATTGAATGCCATCTGATCACTCTGACACAATCTTGTAGGTAGAATGAAAGCGGTAGTGAAGGCAGTTGGGGAGTTAAAGAGGAACACAAATTGAGGTAAAAGAAGAATGGAAATACTCCAGTGGACTGAAAAACCTAAGACTGCTGAACAGAATCTTTGCATTGGGGAAGACTGGCAAGACCCAGGGTCCCTAGCCAGGTGCCTGCAAGAACGGCAGCCACTTGACAGATGGCCTTTGTTCTTCCAGAGGGATAAATTAAATCTCTGCTGCTTAAAGCAGCAATAATACATGTCTTTAATATCAGGAAGAAACATTTTCTACTTAAAGATTATCAGTTGACAAACTTTTTATCTGCAATTGATTCTTGCAGTGTTAGCATGTGTGAGCTTTTAAAATCTGTGTTTCGCATGCTTAAAGACCCAGTCTTCATAAACCAAACCTTTCCCTTGACAGGTTCCCCTAATAAAGCATTCATTCATTCATTCACACATTCATTCATTCATTCAGCAAGCATGACGAAAGCACCTAGAGTGGACTGTAGTAGCTAGCATTATAATTAACGGGTAGATTGCTAGGTCCTGGGTGACCAAAAGGGAGTCAAAAAAAAAGGCTCCTGGGGGCTTCCCTGGTGGCACAAGGAGTTAAGCATCAGCACTATGAAGCAGTCCACACCTACTGCAGCAGGAGTTCCATCCCAGGCCAGGGAGCTGAACCACATGGCACAGCAGACCTCTCCTGCCTCGCCCACTGCTCCCCTCAGCAATGTATTTCAGTCAGTCTGCCTGTTCTGCTCTCCACTCTGTCTCTGGTGAATCCTCTCTCCACCCATACCTCTGGCCTGTACCCCAGTTCTTGTATGCATAAATAAATTTACCTTTGAAAAAATTCCTGACCCCTTGGAATTTACTGTTTTGTGAATTCCACTGGCATGCTTGGCAACATAACCAGCTCTGGAATAGCCAACCCCTCACTGAAAGTTGCAGTGGAGTCAGGAGTGAGAAAATTACATGAATAAGAAACGCCACTGAGGCCAGGCTTTCTCTGAGGCACCTGTTCTCAGGGTGCTGCCTCTGGGAATGTTATCAGAGGACTTTGTGCTTCACATAAAGCTGCTAGGATTCTCAGTCCCAGAGGCTTTAGGATAGGGGGGTTGACTGCTGTTGTTTGTGAGGTGGACTCACAACGTGCTTGGTACATGGTACCGCACAAAATTCATTTCCTTGTGAATGACTCATTTCCCACCGACTTCAATTTCTCTTTGGTCTCAGCTGCCATGTTGCTGTTTGCCAACAGAAGGTAGCTGGGGGTTTTCTGTCAACTTGAAAGACTTCCTTTTTTCCAGCCAGTTTGGTCTTGCAGATTTTGTTGTGAAGCCAGCAGCCAGGCTGTGAACAGCCCGAGCCCAGCCAGCCTTCTTTGAAAAGCCCTGTAGAAGTAGGTCATCGGGTTGCCAGATAGTTCTTACACAGATTATGCTGTGCTGCAACTTTTAATGTACACTGCCTATGGAATACTAAACTTGTTTCCAAACTAAATAGTTTCCAATGAGTATTTAATGGGGGTTTTTCATTTGAAATAGATTGAAAACAAGCCATTTCCTACTCCCATTTCAAACAAATTTTGGTCCAATTATTTTCTTTTTTTTTAACATAAAGTTAAATGGACTATTCTGCCCATCCCTGACTGAGCTGAACCATGATTTCTCTTGATTATGCTTTTATGCTGTGAATCGTAAGGCTCCGGAGACATAATGGACGTCTGTGGGAGAGTGGCAGCAATTTTTAAAATTCTGCCAGTGCTTGTCAGCTTTCACTCTGGTCCCTGCTGTGCAGGAAGAAAGCACCCCACCAAAAGAAAAAAAAATCTGCCAACAAAACCAGCACTGTCCGCCTGTCCTGTGGGGGATTGGCACACGGATGGGCCTGCTCTCTCAAGTCTATGTAGGGCATGCACTCAGCCACCAATGAAGCTCAGTTTCCAACTGTCCAGCCCTACTCCTCCCACCGTTTTCCAGCCATTAGCTTTTTGTGGTATTGAGGGATTTCTTTTTTTTCCCCCAGTCTCATTTTTCTTAGTTTTACTTGGACTACGGCCTCAGGGAAAAAGGAGCTCCTGGCACCCTGCCTCCTGCCTGGTCCTTTACCTCCAGCAGCTGAACAAAATGGAAAATAGAATGCCTCACAGTCCTTCTTCTTGGGTGGTGGGGTTATTTGGTGTTTTAGTTTTTGGGTGGAGGTGGTGGTTGTCATTCTGGACAAAAGTTTCCAGAAAATGTAGAATAAAGTGTCTCTTACTCCCAGCTTCTGTCTTCGGTAAGGGAAGCTTCTCTGCTGGCAGGTATGTGGGGGGTCTTTGGGCAGTGCTGCCCGGTTGGGACAGTCTGCTTCCATCCAGCAGTGCCAAGAATTCAACTAGCCCCACTAAAGAAAAAAAGCCTTTCATCTCAGCTGCCAACAGGGAAGCACAAACTGCTTTCTTGGTTTTTGGTGAAAGCCCTTTGTGCCTGCCCGGATGTCTTCAGTGCAGAAGCAGTCAAGAGTTTGGCTAAGTTTAAGGAGAGATGGAAGATCACAAGATCTTTGGAAACCCCTTCTTTGGGTTTCCATCAGTTCATAGTACTGGTTTGGAAGGTGCTTAGCATTGTGCTGTGGGGCTCCTATTCTCCCATGGAAACCCTGAAGAGAACACCCATTTGCTTTATCTGGTGAGACAGCTATCACTCAACCTCTCCCTGCAAGACTGGGGCTTTGGTGTGTGCACCAAGCTCTCCCTCTGACCATGTGAGGAAGGTGAAGTGCAGGGGTGGTAGGTGACTTCATTTGCATGGTTGAGTTGCTTAGCACTCCAGCACTCAAAGAACCCTGCTGTCATAAATGTCCCCATATCACCATCACCTGGAAAGTTGATCAAGGAGATCTGCCATTTTCATAAACCTGCTGTCCTGGGAAACAAAAGCCTAAGCAGGTTTCCTGGGATATCTCTAATTCTCATGACGTTTCCCCTCATATGAAGTGAAATTTGTTGCTTTCTCCCACTGGTTTTACCCTTCTTGAATCCACAAAGACTAAAGTCAGTCTCCTTGCTATTTATTTTCCCTCCAGATGTTTGAATATACTTCTATATCCCTGTTTTTCTTCTTTAGGTCTACATTCAGTTCTTTCAGCCATTTTTTGTATTTCTTGGTTTCCCAACCTTATGCCATTATAGTTACTCTATTCTTGACATGCTCTGATTTGTTCATTCTTAGGTTCAAGCTACCCAGAATAGGGTGAAACTGTCACTGCCTTTGACAGAGACTCTTGCTACCTTTTAGTGATACTCACTTTTCTGATGGTTTTACCACAAGTATTCATTCATTCCATACTTAATTGGAGTCTTTCTTCATATATATAATTGTTCAGCATAATCTTCCCCACCTATATATGTATATTTGTTATTTCTGAACCTATATGCTAATTAAAGGTTATCATTTATACCTAATTAAAGGTCATCATATCAGGGTTAAGTGGCATTCACGTATTCCTTCTGTCTGTTAAGATATTTTGGATCTTTTTTCTTTTTTATGATAAAGTATGCTGCCATTTCCAGCTTCGTGCCACAAGAAAATTCCACTCAAACATTATGTGCCAGATATTGTGCTGGGCCTGGGATAGAGGCGTCATCCCTTTCCTCAATGAGTTTATTGAGACAGGCAACACATGAGGAGACAGGAAATGTAGAAGCACCGAGGAAAGATACTTAACAAATTCATCTTTTTTGGAAAATGTATTTGTGAGTAGGAGTTGGCCAGGGGGAGATTAATGTTCCAGGCAGGAGGAACTGCACCCTCAAAGTGTGAAAGGTGACAGAAACCTTGTGTCCATGGCAGCTCATCATCAGATAATGTCCCCGGTCCTCATCAGTTGCTAACACAAATGTGGAATCTGATAGAGTGAACGAAATTACTGTTAGAGACTTCATCGTCTCCCTTTGGGTACATCAAACATTTATGAACTCATCTAATTGCATTTTTGTCCCAACCACATTTCTCTATCTTGACCATTTGAATTACATAGGAAAGCTCCTTTCTATCTCGGTGAATACAAGCCTGAACTGTCTACATTATTTTCTAAATTTATCAATCTCATGCTCCTGTGAAAAAGTGTTCTTATGACTTGTTCTTCATAACCCATGTAGGCTTCAAGTGAGCACCATTTTTCTTTCTAAGAATTCACACACTCTCCTTCTGAATCTGTTTTATTTTCAGTCTTTAATAACATAGTAGTTGGTGATAGAATTGTAGCCATAACCCATGTTTAAAGTCCTCATCTAATGATCTTGCTATCATTCTGCCCTCCCACAGCCCATCCGCTAAGAGAGACACACATAAGGCTCTTTTTTTTTTTAAGATTTTTTAAAATTTATTTATGCATATAAGAACTGGGGCACAGGCCAGAGATGCTGGGGACAAGAGGATTCACCAGGGACAGAGTGGGGAACAGAACAGGCAGACTAACTGAAATACACTGCTGAGGGGAGCAGCAGGCAAGTCAGGAGAGGTCTGCTGCGCGATGTGGGTCATCTCCCTGGCCGGCCCAGGGATGAAACTCATGCTTCAATGTCTGCGTACAGCTTCATAAGTTGCATCTCAACCCCTTGCACCACCAGGATGGCCCCCACATAAGGCTCTTTTTGAGAGCTTCTGGGGCCTTCCGTGTTTTGCAGTGGAGAAGCTAACAAGCCAGGCAGGAAGTTACCCACAGAGAATGGGGAGGTGGCTATCTCCAGGCACTGCCCCAGGCTGATTACATAGCTTTCATCTCCTGAAAAGACCTTCAAAGTCAACAGCCTGTGCAATAGTTTGTGGTTAATAGAACACTCTACCATTCAGTCTCTCATTTGCTTCTCACACCACCTCTGTGAATCAGTGAGGAAATAATCCTTGCTCCCATTTAGCAGATGGAGCTCAAAGAATGGGAAAGACTTGGCCCACTTCACCCACCTATACTAAGTGACCCAGCTCTGGTGCCCCAAGCCACTTCAGATTTCTTTGTTCTCATTTTATCAGTGATGATTTCCACTCCCTGACCTCTCCCGTCTCCAGCATGTTGACTGCGTGATTGAGTAAGAGAATATAAATAAAAAAGAAAGGGGGAAAATAGATTAAGCCCCAAGCACTAATAAGGTAAGACAACTAAATGCTAAGACATTGGTGCACATCATTAGGTTGTTTTCCTGACACTCCAGCTAAAAAGGAACTTGGGTAAGTGACACCCAACAATCCCTAGGCTTAACCCAACCATCTCATAGAAACACGCCCAGTATGAGCTATTTTAAGTAGGATGACAGGATAGGAACTCAGCAATGTTTCAAATATACTATGGGATCCAAATAGAAAAGGAGTGTTAAAGAGAGTGCTGTTAAAAAAATGGTTTTACGTTAACAAGCTTGAGGAGAGAGGTATGCAGAAGCCCAGGCCTGAGTTATTGCTCCAGCCTGAGTGTGCTCACTGCTTATTAATTGGAGTTTGTTGAGTATCCACTGTGCTTACTTAGCAATACCTGTGATTGCTCCCAGCTCAGGTACCAAGGAACCCCTCCTCCTGAGGGTTGTTACCTATCTAGATCCTTTTCAGATAGATTAGAAATTGGCAAAGTAGACGTTTTCCTAACAGGTGTGGAATGCCTTGGTAGTAGACCAGTGACAAAGTCCATCACCATTTTTCTGGTCTAGGACTGGTTGACTCTTGAAGTCTGCTGCAACTCCAGAGTCTAAGGTTCCTTGATTCCTTGCGAAGAGCAGAGGGACAAGTGCTCTTTTTTTTCAGTCCTGGGTGAATTAGACCTTGAGACTTCATAATTAAAATGGATTTAATAGAGGCAGGGAAGCTGGGATATCTGCCCCAGTAAGCAGGCATCTTCTGTCAGTAGGAGAGTATGTCCTTTGTATTTAAACAGTTTCTCCAAAAGGCTCTAAATGAGATTTGGGACTTAAACAAGATTTGGTGTGATTTGCTAATTACCCAAGTTACTATTACCTGATTAACACAGGAATCCTAATAGTCTGTTGCAGTGCCTTTCTTCCGGGTGCCAGGAGGCTTGACATCTGTCACCTGTTCACTTGGAGGCATTTTAATTAACCCAAATTATGTATGTCTTTTCTGCTTTATGATTTGGTGCCTGAATTTTATATTTAAAAGTTAATAGCTACCTAAAGAAGGTTTGCTGCCAAAATACGAGGAGTGAAAGCCTGATAACTGAGTTTGTAGCTGAAAATCAGGTGGAGATTCTTATAAATTCCAGGTATTTAGGCTGGAAGTGATCCTCTGGACATTTAAGGGAGGCTTTCTTTGTGACCAGTCACAGACATCAGGCATAAACACCCTCAAATTGCTGCTTTTCTTCCTTGACAAAAGCTGCAGGCACAGTGGTGGTGTAACTAGAAGGGCTGGAACCACAGAAACCGAATTTCTTTCTCAAGGTCACACGGGAAGTCAGGCCTGCCATTTGGATTTTTAAAATAATATTAATAATGACTTACCTCATTGACCACCAGAAGGTGGGGTTTCGGTGGAATGAAGTCATCTAGGCTAGAGTGTCAGCAGGTCTCCCTTAAGACCTGAATGGCTTCAGGGCATGCCCGGGGGCTCTGTTCAGCAGCTGGCAACAGTTTTCTCCTGCAAATAAAGATGAATCATTTATCTGGTTCTGAGTTCTGAAACTTGTTTCCAGGCATGCTATATACTAAAAGAGCCAGACACAATCCAAGGAGCCTGGGACTTATGTTCTTGGTGTGACCAGTTCTCTCCAGAAGAGAAGGTGGAAATCTAAGGATGGTTCCTTGAACCATAGTGCCCTAGCCTTGCCTTTGAGTGCAAAGAACTTCCTGGGACTGGGGGCTTGAGCTTGTCCTGAGGACCCTCCAGGGTTTGCTTATTCCATCTTTGGAAGGAAGTTCCTTGCTGTTCAAGATCACTGGATGTTGAAGAGAAATAACCTGCCTGAGGCACAAGCTGCTCATCCATGGGAAGTGATTAGTTCCTCCAGGGCACAAGACCACTTGGTAAATTACTTCATCCAAGCACTCTAAATGGTACCCCATGCACTGGCAAGTTAACCTCATTCACCTTCTGAGGATGAGCAGACTATTCCTAGAAAATCATGAATTCAGGTTTGACCAAGCTTGGCCCAAGAACACAAGGTCTTTATTGACCTCCCGAGTTAAGCAAGATCTTTCTGTCTCAGACTTTTCTTCTAGAAAGAGATAGCATCTTATGGTTAAAGGATCATTCTCAGAGGATTTATCTTCGCCTCTCCTCACCTTGACATCTCTTGATCTCAGAGCTGTTTATGTTCACATTTTGTCTCAATCCTTCTCAACCTTAATATTAGGAAGAAGGAAATGGATAGGGGGAGATGAAACAAAATTGGCCATGAGTTGAAGTTGAAGTTTGGAAATTGTTTGATTAGAATTTATTAAGCCATACTCGCTACTTCTATGTGTGTTTGAATTTTCCCATAATAAAGAGTTAAGAACAAATAAGGATATCAAGTGCCTTTGGCAATAGTCTCCCCATGCCAGAGAATATAGGTGATGAATGAATGTTATCTCTATGAGATTTTAACCAAGATAAAAATTTAGATATGGATCAGGATCAAGGAAAACACTTGTACAAAGTTAATTTTTTAAAGTTTCAACATACTTCATGCTTATTATTAAAAATATTCAAGTACAGCCAGGGAGCTCCACTGTAACCAATTTGAAATCCAAAGCACAAGTCTATGGGTGTGACCCAAAAATGTGCGTGCTTATATGACTTAATCCTATTAGTTTTTCTTTTTCTGTTTATTTTTTAAGGTTTATTTTACTTGTTTATGCATATAAGAGCTGGGGTGTAGGCCAGAGGTGCGGGTGAGAGGATTCACCAAAGACAGAGTGGGGAACAGAACAGGTGGATTTATTATAGGGCAGCCCCGATATCGAACGGGTTCCCTGGCTGTGGGTCCTCACCCGCGCGCTTAAAAGGGACGCAAGTCCTTCAGACCTAGTGCGTTTTATGGTGACCAATGCAAGAAAAATTACTTTGGTCTAGTCAACCAGGGGTGAAGCTTGGAAACCACGTTGGGCGCCAGCTATTATAGGGCAGCCCCGATATTAAACGGGTTGCCTGGCTGTGGGTCCTCACCCGCGCGCTTAAAAGGGACTTATTAATACTCCACTACAGGCATACACAAAAGGTTAATAAAAGGTTTATTTACAAGGGAAAAGAAAATAAGAAAAATGTACAACTCAGGGAAAAAATAGGGAAATAAAGTCTTTAATGCGTCCCACCCTATCCGCTGACCTGGAAACCCAAAGGCACTCTCAGAGCTGGCCGGACATTTCGAACTGGCGGGGAGCCAAAATGGGGGAACCCCTCCAAAGCCCACGTATCTGGCTTTATACCAACCTGGCTGTTTAACCCCACCCTCAGGTCCCAGCCACCTTCCCTTTGGTGGTGATGGGATTTGGAGTTCCCAGTATCTTTGGCTTTGGCCTGGGGTGGGGGTGGAGTCCACAAAGCCTGTATGGAATTAGCTTTAGGACATACTTTTCCCCCTAACAGATTAACTGAAATGCACTGCTGAGAGAAGCAGTAGGCAAGACAGGAGAAATCTGCCACGCCATGTGAGTTGGCTCCCTGACCAGGGATGGAACCTGACTGCCTATGGCTTTATAGTGCTGAGACTTGACTCCTTGGGCCACCAGGGAGGCTCCTGTTTTAGTTCTGTTGAAGTATAATTGATAAATAAAATTGTAAGTTATTTAAAATATACATCATGGTGATTTGAAATTATGTGTACATTGTGAAAGGGTCAAGTTAAGTAACATCACCTCACAGTTTTTTGTTTCTCTCTTTTTTTTTTTGTCTTTTTGGTGAGAACATTTAAATTCTAGTCTTTCAGCAAGTTTCTCATTCATGAGAAATTTAGCAAATTTCTCAGTCATGAGAGATAAAACTCCTGCCATATGCTACATGTGTTGTAGAGCAACCCCGATACAAAACGGGTGCCTGACTGTGGGTCCTCACCCGCGCGCTTAAAAGGACTTATCAATGCTCTACTGCAGGCACACGTGAAAGGTTCATAAAAGGTTTGTTTACAAAGGGAAGGGGAAATGAGGAAATGTACAGCTCTGGGAGAAAAGTGGGAGACAAAGTTTTAAATGAGTCCTACCCGATCTGCCGATTAGGAATCCCAAAATGGCGCTCTCAGAGTTGGCCTCCAGCCAGGAGCGGTGAAGCCAGGAGGTGAGCGATCGCGAGCCAGAGAGACCCCAAGGCCCACGTGTTTGATTTTTATATCCAACCTGGCTGCCCAACTCCACCCTCAGGTCCCAGCCACCCTCCCCTTGGTGGTGATGGGATTTGTCTTTCCCAATGTCTTGATGGCTTTAGTCTGGAGTGGGGGTGGAGTCCACAAAGCCTGTATGAGATTATCTCAGGACATCCTTTCCCCCTAACACATGGAAATGGACTTTGAGGGTATTACACTAAATGAAATAAGCCAGATAAAGAAAATACTGTGGGGGGGGGGGGAAGGAAGTATTGGGGTCAAAATAAGGGGGTTGTAATTGTATGGGGTATATAAAAATAAAATTTAAATTTAAAAAAAGCTAAAAAAATAAATATTTCACAAAAAAAAAAAAAAAAGAGCAAAAGGGTTATGCTTCTCAAAACGGAATGTGACTACAGATTACCTGGGGATCTTGTTAAAATGCGGTCTATTTCAGTAGGTTAAGGCAGAACTTGAGATTCACATTTCTAATAACAGCCCTCAGATGATCCTGATATTGCTGGTCCATGCACCCTACTTTGGATACAGGAGCTTGTAAGCCATGGGCAAATGTTTGCATTCCTGGCTACTTGCAATGGAAAATCACATTTGTCTTCACTTACACTTCTAGTTACACAAAGGCCTCCTACCCTGTTGGTATTTTCCCTCCAGCAACAAAGCTGAGTACCTGTTAGATGCATAAGAAAGGTCTATGTTAAAAGCTAGGGCTGAAAATGTAGACCCTGCTTTGTGGTTTGCTTGGGGCTAGAAAGAGTAACAAAAAATAGTGTTGGAATGGAGTGAAACAAAGTTAGTGAATGGAAAGGTTGCAGATGGATTTAGAATCACATATACAGGTTCAAATCCTACTTTCTCACCGATAAGATCTGAGGCAAACTACTCAACTTCTGTGAGCCTTGGTTCTCTCATGTATAGCAAAGAAATAATATCCACCTTATGGGAGAGACATGAAAATTATATCAAATAGGAAATTGTAAGTGCCAGCTTTACTTGACCTCAGATAGCATCACAATCTGTACATAAAAAGAAAAGAAAAGAAAATATTGCATGGTTTCACTTACATGTGGAATCTCAAAAAGAAAAAAAAAACTCATAGAAAACAAACAGTAGAGAAGTAGGGGCTTGGAGGTGGTGGGGAAGTGGGAAAAATTGGTAAGATGATACAAACTTTCAACTATAAGATGAATAAGGCCTGAGGAGCTAATGTAAAACATGGTGACTAATTGAAAGAGCTTAATTTTAGATTTTGTTTTTGCTTTGTCTTGTTCTGAATTCATCTCAAAGGAGATAATATTATACATATTAGCCATTAGCTTGTTTTAACAGCATTGTTCAAATATGATTTATATGCTTTAAAATTCACTTGTAAGTATACAATTAAGTGATTTTTAGTAAATTTGCAAGGTTGTATTGCTGTCACCACAGTTCAGTTTTAGAACATCCTCATCAGGCCAGAAAATTCCCTCATGCCATTTGCAGTCAGTCTCCCCCATTCTAAGACAACCACTAATTTACTTTCCATCTCTATAGATTTGCGTTTCCTGAACATTTTGTATAAATGTGCTCATTTAATGCACAATCTTTTCTATTTGGCTCTTGTCATTAAGCATAATGCTTTGAAGTTCATCTATGTTGTGGCATGTGTGCATAGTGTCTTTCGCTTTGACAATGAATAGTATTCCACTGAATGGATATGCCATAATCTGTTTAACCATTCACCAGTTAATGAACATTTACTTCCACTTCGTTCTATTATTAATGCTATGAGTATTCATGTAAAAATTTTTGAATGGACATGTTTTCCTTTTTCCTACTAAATACCAGGAGTGAGTTGCTAGTCCATAGAGTAAGTTTAACTTAGTCCATAGAGTAAGTTTCTGTTTAACTAATTTTAAGATATACTCACATACCACATAATATTTTGGCCACTGAAGGATCACATATATGAAAGTGCTCCTTCTATATAGCCTAGGTGTATGGTTGGTTGTGCCATCTATGTTTGTACCATCTGTCTCTTTCGTGCAATGGTGAAATTGCCTAATGATGAGTTTCTTAGAACTTATCTCCATTGGCAAGTGACATATGACCATATTGACAAACTGTTTTCCAAGCATGTCTGCATTTTATGTTCCCCGAGTGGTGTATGAGATTTCTAATTTCTCTGCATTCTTGCCAATATTTGTTATTGTCTGTCTTTTTGATTATAGCTATTTTTGTGCATGTAAGTGGTAGTTCATTGTGGTTTCAATTTGCATTTTCCTAATGAATAATGATATTGAGCATCTTTTCATGTATTAATGACATTTGTATCTTCTTTGATGAAATGCTATTCAAATCTTTTGCCCCTTTTTTAATTGGATTGTTTGTCTTCTTATAATATATGGAAAACTCTCAAGTTTTCCTTATAATATATAAAATTGTATATTATATATTATTAGTATAATATAATTATGTGTTATATAACTTTTCCTTATAATACATAAAACGAAAGAGTTTTCCATATACATTCTGGACACTATTCCTTTATTTTTTATAAGATTCACAATATTTTCAACTAGTCAGTAGCTTGATTATAACTTTATAATGGTATTTTTTTTTTAAAGATTTATTTATTTATGCATACAAGAGGTGCAGTACAGGCCAGAGTTGCGAGGGGTGAGAGGATTCACCATAGACAGAGTGGGTAACAGAACAAGCAGACTGACTGAAATACACTGCTGAGGGGAGTAGCAGGCGAGACAGGAAAGGTCTGCAGCACCATGTGTGTTGCTCCCTGACTGGCCAGGGATTGAACTAGTGCTGCAGAGGCTGCGGATTGCTTCATAGTGTGGTGCTTAACCCCTTGCCCCACCAGGGATGCCTCTGTAATGGTATCTTTTAAGTTGAAAAGTTTTTAATGTTTATGAAGTCCAACTTACCAGTTTTTTTCATGGATCATGTTTTCTGTTGTTGTATCTAAGAACTCTTTGTTCACACTAGGTCACAATGACTTTCTTCTATGTTTTCTTCTAAAAGTTTTATAATTTTGCCTCTTTCATTTAAGCCTATGTGAGCCAGTTAATTGTTATGTATGTCTCTTCTTGCCTGTGGATATACAGTTATCCCAGTATCCTTTTCCATGGAATTGCCTTGACACTTTTGTCAAGTCAATTACAATAAATGTAAATGTTGATTTCCATACTTTCATTATTTTTTTACCTTTACTCTATACATTTTTCCCTTTGTCAATACCAGATTGTGTTAATTACTATAGCTTTGTAGAATGTTTTGAAATTGAGAACTGTGATTCTTCTAATTTCATCCTTCCTTTCATAGATTGTTTTGGCTATTTGGCTATTTCACATTACCATATAAAATTTAGAATCATCTTTCCAATTTGGGGAGAGAGAATCTTCTGGAATTTTAATAGGGTCTAGCATTTAACCTACTAATCAATTTGGACAAAGTTCCTACCTTAAAAATATTATCTTTTAAGCTGTGAATATGTAGTGTCTTTCAGTTTATCTAGATCTTTTTTAATTTGCCTCAAAAATGTTTTATAATTTTCACTGTACAGTGTTGTATTTCTTTTGTAAAAATTCTTAAGTATTTAAGTCTTCTTTGGTGTTACTGAGTAGAATTATTTTTCTTTCTGAATTATTCATTGCTGCTATATAGAATACAGTTGATTTTCATATACTGATTTTATATGTTATGACTTGCCCAATTTATTTATTATTTCTATCAATTGTTTTGTGGATTCCTTGGGATTTTCTATGTACAGGGTAATGTCTTCTGTGAGTAAATCCAGTCTTGCTTTTTCCTTTCCCATATGGATGCCTGTTGTTTCCTGTTTTTGACTTATATAAAATTTTAAGGACTAAAATTCACTTTATGTTCTGCCACAGTTTCATGGTGACACTTATAGATGAGGGAACAAATAGTCAACTTTTGTAATTCCAGATGAACTTTGTAGCAGCAGAGGGAAGACTCAGACACTATCCTCACTGCTCTAGCAGAGGAATAAAATTTATAGTTTTATGATTTTCCTCTTACTGGGTGGTTCTTTCAGCATCCTAACCAGAGTAGACATTAAAACCCCTGAAACAAGCCTGAAAGAACCCTGAGTAGATAAAGATGCATGCTACACATCCTACAAGTTCATTTATGTGACCCACGGGAAAGTCTCTGATCTCTACAGACCAAATCTCCAAGTCTACATATTGTCTTGACAAGCATTTTTTTTTTTTTTTTGGCTTTCGAGGGTTTGTTGTTGTTTTGGTTTGGGGCTTTTTGTTGTTGTTGTTCATTTTTGTAACTATTCTTGGAAAGGGTTTCAGAGAAGAGACAAACCAAGAGTTGAACACAAAGGACAACAAAAAATAGAAAAATGATAGCCACCAGTGAGGGAAGAAAATGAAAAAGTATTAAATACCTACTGGTGTTTTTATTCTGAACACCTACTAGTTATTGCAAGCCTTGTGCCCAAGCATATCTGGCATGCTAAATCAAGGTAACTCCCCAGTCGTGGTAGATTATAAGTACTTTGAGTGAACAAACCAAAACCCCAAAGACGTCATCCATTTCTTTTGTAATTGATGAATCAGATTCAAGTACAATGCTTTCTGATCTTCCCCGTGAAATTCTAATTTGTTAGTCAATCCATTGTTCTAGTCTTTCAGGATCTCTTTGGATTCTGACTCCAGTTTCTAAGCTGGAGATTAATAACTAAGCTGAATGGTGATTTCTCACAATGATAATCCTGTGTCCTTACAAAAATCTCACTCACTGGAGAATGAACACATTAGCTCTTTAGCGTCTTAAGAAGATCCTGACCAAAGAGTATTTTAAAAGGTACAATAACAAAATAAAAACCCACCATTTAGCCAGTTTTCTCAGTTAGAATTTATAGATAAACAAAGGAGGAGACTAGACTGATTTGCAAGGGAATGGATCACAGTTGGAGACATTACGTGAACTCATGTTTAATAAAGATAAAGATGATTACATATGGAGATATCCATAGATCTGTGTATATCCAATAGTATACACACATATAGTTCTTTGAGGTCAGCAGAGAAAACCTAAGAGAAAGGACATCCCCATAGCAACAAGCATGCCTTTGTCCAGATCTTGGTTTCTAATACCATTCTCCAATAAAAGAAAAAATGGTTCCTAAGAGAAATGGCTAAGGCTTAGGGTTGGGTCATGAGAAATATAAGATGAATGCAGAGTATTTTATAGTGCTGGAAAGTAAGGTAGTGATTAAGAAAAATTAATGAAGCTATGTCAGAGGATCACAGAAGCTCATAATGCTCAAACCTGGAGTAGTTTGAGCAGAAGCAGCATTGGATTATAACCCAATATATAAAATAAATATCAGTGATTCCATACCAATATAATTAATTAGAAAGGTAGGAGAAAAGACAAATGTCCCAAGCATAATTCCAAATAAATTTTTTAGACACCCTATACTTAAGGAGGGGAAGCTAACTCCCTCCTCCTTAGATTTAGACTATGTGTAGTGACTTCCTTCCCAGTGAGGCAGAGTGAAGGGGGAGAGGAATAAAACTGTTCGATGGAGACACCTCCAGCCTGGTGAACATCATCTGTCAGGAGAAAATGATGTTAAGTGATGAAAGTTACACTTTACCTCTGTGATCTTCCCCCCAAAACTCATAAGTAAGTCTCATCATGAGGAAAAAAAAAATGCCAAACAATTTCCAAGAGTAGAACATCCTACTAAATAGTATAATACTCCTAAAAAATTTCAAAGTCATCAAGCTCATGAAAATTTGGAGAAACCGCCCTAGCTATGAGGAGCCCACATCTAAATGCAATGTGGTGTTTACAAACAAAAAGAAGCAAACAAACAAACAAAACCTATATAACGACTAAGGAAATTAAATAAGCTTAGACTATAGTTAATAATAAAGTATCATTTCATCAAAGTAACAAATGTGTCATGCTAATATAAAAGCGATTAATAGAGAATAATGGGTATGAAGTATATGGGAATGCTCTTCACTCTATTCGCAATTTCTGTATAAATCTAAAATTTTTCTAAAAAGTCTATGTAAAAGAAAAGCCAACATTACTACCAATTTTGAAAAACCTTAAAGGGTTATTATCAATTGTCTGGAAAATTTGTTGGAAAACCTATGCCTTTATGGTGATAGATAAGTGATGCATTGCTAAATTATCTCTGCCTCTCTGAGCAAGTTAATGTTTCTAAGAGGAGAAGGAAGGGGGATTAGGGAAAAGGGGGTAAGTAATTGTGTTGGGGGGAGGGGTGTACTGTATTTAAATTAGAGGAAAAAGTGAATTCTAAATTGTGAAAACCTTGGAGTGGAACTTAATCTAATATATAAGCAGTTTCACCAGAGATGTGCAAGGATTTTTTGTTGTTGTTAAAGAGAAAAACTAGTTTCAAGCATTATTAAGCTTTTTTCCCCTCCCAGAAGCTAAGAAAACCATCTGTGAGAACCTGTTTGCATGTTTGTTTTCTACAATAAAATGCAAAATACTTCTTCCTGTTAGTGGATTATACCATATGTCTCTCCCTGTAACAAAATCAGCATGTTTATTAATGAACCCAATCAGAAGCAAAGATTTAGAAAGATTTAAGGAACTGAATTTTCCATTCAATATTTTAGCAAAGAAAACTTCTGGTTAGACATCATTGTTGTGCTTGGAAAACAGGAGCTTTGTTTTTGCTTTGAAATCAATTTACTTGGCAGGGGACCGGGAGCAAGAGAAGAGGCCTTTGACAATTTTTTTTGTGGGGGAAAAAAAAACTGCATTTAAGAATGGCCCTTCCTGCCTGATGATTCCCCTACTGATTTATCCACAGTTTATATGTAATTAATATTTAATTTGATCAGTTTCATTTTTCCAGACAGACTAATTAAAGTGCTTGATGGCCCAAATCCCCCACATCTGAATGCAGTGGTGGCCCGTGGGCTTCCTGGAGTGACAGGAAAGGAATGAAATCATTTCAACCATGTTGCCAAAGCAGCCCTTGGTTCCCACAATGGAAACATCTGAGTGTTCCTGTGCAAACCCTCCCTGGCAGTGCTATTGACCACCTGAGTAATCGAGCGGAGTGAGGGCACTAGGTGTGGCACAGAGCATTAGAAGAGAGTTCTGCCCCAGCACCCACCAGACCAAGTCCTGGTGCCATCATGACCCAGGTCAGAGTCTGGCATGAATGACTTCTCCCTTTAGGCTCCAGTGTGCCCATCTGATACATGAGGATGTCAGCTCTGCCGTTCTTTTATTTCTGAACTTATGCAAGAGTAGACTGGGCAGCAGAAACAAGAAGCAGTGAAGTCTTGAAAACCAGACACTGGGCAGATTTTAGGGTGGATGTTCTATTCTGGTCATCTAGCCCCCATCCAAGTCTTCTTTCTACTTTTTGGTGTAAACATAGCCCTGCAAACGTAGTTCTCATTTATTTATAGTCATTTTTCATGTGTTGTGACTTCTTAGAAATCTTAGAAGAAAATGAAACATCCTATTACCAGGGGTATAATTTCACAGCAAAAAAGTGATTGATGAGTCCTTTGAAATGCAAGGGTGGTTGTGGAGCCGCCATGAGGCTGGGCCAGAATGACCCTTTTACATTATTCACAGTGTCTTCTGGTGGCATTTTTGTGTTATAGTCCTGATATAGTTAGAGCTTAGCAAGGCAGCTAACCAAGTGTCAACTCTATCTTTGTAGGTAAAACTAAAGGTCTCCTTTCTGTAATGAATGAGAGCAAGTGAGAAAAGGGAGGAGGTTTGGGTAACCTTAGAAACTCTAGATAGAAACATTTTCAGTTTGGAGACTTGGCTAGAACAGAGTAGATAGAGCTAAATATTTACAAACTAATGATTTTTTAAAAGGATTTTTAAGGTTGTATTGGGAATCCTCATGAAAAGGGGACTTGTTCAACTCTAGGTTGTAACATTATCTAAAGCCCCTAACCCAAACCAGTCCCTCAATTACCCTTCTACCCAAGGGAAAATACATATATACCACCCCAGAGGTAAAGAGAGAGGATGCTCAGCAACAAAGTCTGCTACCTGTGGGACCAGGCCAGAGGAAGGTGAGGATTGAGAGGCTAAGAAGCTGTCCAGGTGCCAGAGGCATGTGGCTGATAAAGGCAGCCTGCCCACCTCCCCACTGAAGGCCTGAACTGAATGCTGAGTTCCAAAGGGGTAGCCCAGGTGGACAAAGACCAGCTGTCATGTTGGACAGCTGGCCTCTGGTGAGATCTCTGTTCTGGAGAGGCACGTTTGGTAGCTGTAAGCCCATGCTAGTTGACTTCGCTCTGCTCTACCATACTAGAATTTTTTTTTTTATTCAGTTCAAGTTAGCAAATACTCACTGGACTCCTATTCTTGCCAGGTGACAGAGCTAGATACTGTGAATGCAGAGATGTATAAAACATGTCTCCTACCTAATAGAGAGACAAGCATGAGCAAATAAATGTTGTGAACTATGACAGATAACCAGATTACCTAGAAAGAAGAGTGAAGACAGACTAGGGATGGATGGCTGAAACTGTGTGGTTACAGCAGCACCCATCCATCTTCCCTTGTCCCCAACCACTCAAAACCAAGACCCTGCTAGAGGAAGCACGCCTGTGAGTTCATAAGAGCAGTGTTTCCTTCATCCTTCCAAGAACTAGTCAAAGGTATAGTTTGTGAAGAGGACTCTATGAACAAATCAGTTTAAGAATTAGTGGGTTAAATAAAATTGGACTTGTTGCTTTCATTTAGATTTCATGGTAGATTCTTTTCTATTTTTTTTCGTTCTATGACTCCCTCTTTTTTGCATTTTATTTTTTAATAAATTATTTTATTTTATATAATTCTTACATCATTTTTCATTTTTGCAGAATATATGCATTTTCATTTTGGTTATATTCTCCATACAATTCCCACCCCCTTTTTCTGACCCTAATCCCTCTTCTCTTCTCCCCACACCCCACTGTAGTGTGTCTCTGGTCTATAGTTGCTTATTAATTTTGATTTTCACTTTATTGCAATTAGTCTTCTTTTTAACTGCAGACTTTGCAGAGACTTGAGGATGCTATGCATACTTTAGGAATGTCCAAGAGAGGCTATGATATTGAGCACTTACACTTGGGAGTCTTTTTCCAGAGTCCCTTCTTGGACCTGTGACCTTCATGTCCTTGCAACCTGGCACAGTGTCCTGTCTCTTGAAACTTCTTTCATAATCTCTACACACAGATTTCCAACTTCTGACCTTGTTTCTCTGTGAAATCTGCAGCACAACACTAATATATCTAACTTGTTAATCATCCCCCATACCATGCTCCTTCATAACTGAAAGTGGTTTTAAGTGCTGTCCATCATTCAAAACCCAAATTAAGTGTCTCCTCTTGTGTTACTTCCGCCCCTGTGCTCCCAGAGAACTTTGTACCTACACCTTAGCATATTACTTCTCACTTTGGCATTGTGGCTGTTGGTATAGATTTTGTAAAGTGAAACACTATACCTTATTCATGTTTAAATTCTCAGCATTGAACAGAGTGCAGAGCACATGCTAAGTCTATTAAGTTGGATGTGTCATCCTCATCTAGTCAGGCCTGTGCAACTGAGGGGGATTTAATGCCACATCTGGCTTTATACCAGAGGCCTGAACCTGCCTGATGCAGTTTTGTTCTTTTCCTTGCTGACTAGGGCTTGCAGGGACCCAGAAACAGAAGACCCTCAGAGGCTGCAGAGGAGGCCACAGGTGCTTCTGGCTCTAGCCATCCCTTGGCTCTCAGCCAAACAGTACCTCCAGCCCCTAGCCTTTGACTGGTGGAGGTGAGCATGAGGCCCACCCTCTCCTCCCAGCTTGGCCAAGTCATGTTGATATTCTGGCGGCATAGCTGGGCTTGTTATTGAGCACATGCTTTGCAGATTAGCCTGTTTGTATAGCCAATCGAACATGTGCTCCATTAAAAATTAAAGCATCCTGTTTTAAGGATGGAGCAAGAGACATCAGCTGCCACTGTGTAGCAGACATGCAAAGCCCCAGAGCCCATTACCATAGGTTACAGCAAATGTTAATCAGTGCCAGCGCAGTTAAATAATGCAGTTTGTGCAGATGGCAGCTACTACATCTCCTCACAGATGTGTCCTCAAGTCCCGGAGGTTGCTATATCACAGGAGTTGTCGGGAGCAGTCAGATCTGATGCTGACTGTCAATATCACCTTTTGTGTTTGTGTGCATCCACCAGCCAGCTGAGAGGCGATGATCAGGATGACTCCAGGCCCTACTTGCAGCAGCCCTTCCAGAAACTGGAACAGAGAGTTTGTGTGAGGCTCATAGGAAAGCAGGAGTATTTTGCTAAATAGCCAAGAACACCCAAAGTAAAACTCTGCAGTCTGCTCCATGAAACCTTACCCAGCTGCACCCTGTGAGAAGCGTCCAAGCCAGGTGGAGGGGAGCGTTTCCACTCTTACTCTTTTACTGCTCTCTGGTTGTTGCTGGGCAAAAATTTACATGCACTCTTCTTCCCTGGCTGCCACGAGTGCAGGGACACCTCACTGTATCAGAGCTGGAGTTCCTTCAGCTCCTACTGTGCAAACCAGGCCTGATTCTGAGCAGCAGTGTGTTGTTCCCAAAGCCCAGGTACTTGGTTCTCTGGTCCAGGTGTCTCTATCCTTTGGTCTCTGAACAGACACTGCATGTAAATTAAGGAGCAAATCACCCTTTGTGGCACCAGCAGTAAGAAGCAATCCATCATAGCAGGAGAAGACCAGGATGTTACAAAGGACCTGCTCCTCCCTGTCCTGGTACTTCTTTACTGGCAACTATGTGAGGGAGGAGGGCTTCAGTGAAGGGCCAGACGTACCACTGACATTCACACACTAATGCCTGAAAGCTTGACATTTCAGTCACTGTCTGTGATAGGTACAATTGCTGAGCCCCATAATGGTTACCCTCTGTTATCAAGAAGGGATGAAATTAAGTTCAAGATAATCAATTACATTTTATTTTTTTTAAAGATTGATTTATTTATGCATGCAAGAACTGGGGTACAGGCCAGAGATGTGGAGGAGAAGAGGATTCACCAGAAACAGAGTGGAGAGGAGAGCAAGTGAATCTACTGAAATAGACTGCTGAGGGGAGCAGCGGGTGAGACAGGAGAGGTCTGCTGCGCCATGTGGGACAGCTCCCTGGCCGGGGATCAAACTCGTGCCGCAGTTGCTGCTCATAGCGTCACAGTACTGCGACTTAACCCCTTGTGCCACCAGGGAGGTCCAAAGCTTTACTTTTCAATTAATACATTATCTAGTAAGCCCATTTCTGAATATTATCAAATACGGGATGTGATAATATCAAATATTATAAAAAATATAGTGATGAGGAAAATAGTAAAAAAAAGTTCACTCATCAGTTTTCTTTCTAGTTTGTCAAACTACACTGTATTCTTCATTCCTCGGTATAGCAAATTCCATGTTGTGAATGTAACATGTACCAGTATATAAGCACACTTGTGGAAATGAGGCATGGGAACAAGCAAGGGTTTTCTAGCATCCTTTGTCTTCCCTTTCTCCTGTCTCAATATAGATGTGTTGTTCCTCTTTCAACTGAGAAGATGCTGCTTTAAAACCCATGCTTTTCTATCCTGTCTTATCTACCATCCTGACTCTCCTGTGTTGAAGACTTTAGCACTTGATCGACCTCTCTTTCTTTTGCTCTCTCTCCTTTCCTTTCTTTCTTGACAGGATTCACATGGCAGCCCATCTCAGCCTCAGGCCACTCAACTCCTGACCATTTTGCCTCTAATGTTTTTCTCTCCAACTGCCTCAGCCACACACTACATTTCATCACTACCAATAACACTGATTTCAAAATTGTGATTTCCAAATCATTGGAGACACAGAGGTCACAAGGAACTGAGAATCCAGGATGCCCATGATCCTCCATTGTCTTCTTTTCGCACTTGGAACAAAAGTTCTTACCATTGTGACACCTTCCTGCTGTTTTGACTTCATCTTCTACCACTCTGTTCAGTCACACTGGTCTTCCAACAAATTGAGCTCATTTATACCTAGAGTTTTATTCCATCAGCCTGATGCTTTATCCCTTCATAGGACCACTTGACTTGTTCTCTCACTTCAGTGGGGTCTTTCTACTACAGTATCCTGAGAGGATCCTTTTTGACTACTTGATCAAAACATTAACACCTCCCACACTCCAAATCACTCCTCTATCTCCTTATCCTGCTTTGCTTTTCTTCAAAGCACTTATCTGACATTCATTCAGTCTCTCTCTCTCTTACTCGCACACACATACATGCACACGCACACACATGTGCACACACACATTTATTCATTGCCTATGTCCTCCATTGGATTATTAGTACCAAGAGGACAAGAATTTTCTGGTGCTTACCATTACATCGCATGTGTCTTATGTCTCTAATGGACTTTCATTGGAGAATTAATTGGTTGAATGAAGGAATGAGTTTGAATTGGAAGCAAAATTGGAAGTAGGATTTTAAGAACATAGGATAATTTATAAAGCTTTCTAGTAAACTTTATAAAAAACATTTTTCAAATATATTATTTATAAGTGAGCAATTTCAGTTCCAACAATTTGGGAAGGCAAAAGAAATCATTTTCCTAATTTTATGTGAAATCTGGAATACAAGATTCCTAGTGAGATGCCTAGTGCTTGCCTTAAAAGTTGCCCCTATCTCTCTATTACTTCATGTATGGCTTCCTTCCTCTTTTGTTTTTACCAAAACTTATATTTTTAGCTTCTAATGTTGCCCTGTGATTGAATATTGTCTGTCCCAGACCAGACAAGTAGAGTCGATGTTGTGAGTAGATTTGGTGATATACTTGAAAACTGCAGAATCAAATAAAAGCAGAATGTGATTTGAAAACCATGACTTAAATCCCAGCCACATCAGAGACACCCTCTGAAGTGCAATGGGCATTTTATGCTCTTGACTTTTTAGGATATGATTCACAGTATTTGTCCCCTTACTTTAGACGAATCAGACTCCAGAATGTTTTTAAAGTTTGTCTTTAAACAAACTTTAAGATAAGATAGATAAGATAGTTCTTTTTCATAATCTTGGTTTAGAAGGAAAGCCCCAAACCAGGATGAGACTATCGCTGTCATCTAAAAATATAATCTCCCTTTAATCTTTATTCTTTCTTTTTAAATCTTAGCAGATGAGATCATAGGTTTTACCAATGAGAGCTTAATTCCCTATCTCAATCAATTTCTGAAGATTATATATCTTTTTGTGCCACTTTGGCTGCAGGTAACAGAAGATCTAACCAAAAATAGCCGTAAAAAGTGGACTGTTCAGGGCCTCCCCAGTGGTGCAGCGGTTGAGCTCTGGGTTGTGAAGCTGCCTGCAGCCTCTGCAGCACCGGTTCAATCCCCGGCCACCAGGCGAGGGTCCCACATGGCGCGCAGATCTCTCCTGCCGCCCGCTGCTCCCCTCAGCAGTGTACTTCATTGGTCTGTCTGTTCTGCTCCCTGCTCTGGCTCTGGTGAGTTCTCTCGCCCTCCTGCACTTCTGACTGTACCCAGTGCTTGCATAAATAAATAAATAAATCTTTAAAAAAAAAAAAGTGGACTGTTCAGTTAATTATCTCACAAAATGAGTTGTCCAGAGGTAGCCAGATGAGTGTTGGTCTGGCGTCTCTGAGAGTCTCTTGAATTTACCTCATGTTGATAATGATGACTGCCCCAATTATAAACATTGTACCCCTACTACATATGCCCAAACACTCCTTTATTATCTGTTTCTTTTATTAGGAAGGGACAATCCTTTCCAGAGTTCCTGCACCGGATTCCCCCTTACATTTCATTAATGACTTAACTTGCACTAGGTCACATACTGAAAACTAACAAATAAAGAACAGCTCAGACCACTCACTCATCTCTTAGGTTGGGTACATGACTGTCTGATCCCTGAACAAAGCTGGAGTTTTCTAAAAACAGAGGATGGAGACAAGCTGTTAAGGAGACAACCTGTTGTGCTGTAGTAGAACCCATGGCTTCTACTGGAAAGAACTCTAAGTGAAGTAGCAGCTTAGCTCAAAGTCTGATTTGATAGGATAGGATATTATAAAGCATTTAGAAGTGATCTTAGAATACTTGTTCATTTATGTCACCACTGTTCCATTTTACCTACCTCTAGTATAATAGCATTTGCTACACATCATCATCATCATTCCATCTACATATTACCGGGGCCTCCAATTCCTTGTTTCCAGAGCACCCAGAACAATGCCTAGGACTTAACAGAGATAGAATTCACTCATTGTGTGTTGAATGAATGAGTGAACAAATGAATGAATGAATGAAGAAATAAACACATTATGAGTAAGATATTCTTGAAGCCATTTCTCATAAAGAACAAATGAAACATTTATGGAATGGAAAAAGGAAATGATGGCTGAGATGTTTGTGTGCTGCATGGAAAAAAGAAATGAAGGCTGAGATGTTTTTGAAGTTGTGTCCCTATGAACTGTTAAAATGACTATAAATGTTTAACTGTAGAAAAGATTTTAGGAATACAGTGACTTTTTTAAAATATAGTACTTAAAATCCTTTGAAGTGAAAGAGAGAATCACCTTGTGCGATCTCCAGGGATAGAGCTTAGAAAAGTGAAATTGATAGTCTAAGGAGGCAGAAAGCTTTGTCTTGTGTTGGGCTAAAAATAAAAGTGGAGCTATGTAAAGTTCAAATTGATTGTCTTAGGAAAGAATGAGCTTGCCATCACCAAGCATAGAGCAACTTGCCAATTGGTAGACAATTGTATGGTGGGAAGGGCGTATTCATTTATCAATGAATATTGGACCAAATGATGCTTATTCTCTGATGTAATAATAGCACTGATGGGGTTTCCTGACATTTTGAAAAACTAAACTCTTACCATTAAATGTTGAAATGAAGTGTAGTAGTTTTTCCAAAGTAATAAGAGATACTATGATGCTATAAAATACTTTTTAGTAATCTCACCTGTATTAATTATTCCCAATTATATGTGTTGTTCTTCTGTTGAGCTCAATTTTTTGATAGGAAAAATTCTTTAAAATGAAAAAGATGCTAGTTGGATCTCATCGGTTTCATGTCTTAATGGGATCTGCTTCTAACTTCAGCACATTATCCTATTTATATATTATTTAAGTTCACCATGTATTTGGGTGGAGAATGAAGAGAAATGCTCAGCTTCTGAGTGTGTGGGAGAGTAGGATCGGGTCCACATGTCTTCTGTCTCCTAGCCCACCTGCAGAATGAAAGTCAGAGAAAAAAGATGGAAAATGAGAAACTGTGGGGCATCATTCACTCTTGTAATTATAGTGAGGAAGTGTACTGCATATGTATGTTCCCTCAGTAAAACAGGTGTTCTGCCCTTAAAATAGTAATTATAGACTATTTCAGATCAATGATCTTCACTTATTTCATATCACTGCGTTATTTTTTTCCATGTTTAACCACCCTGTGATACAGAAAGCTTGCTCACCCTTGAAAAAAATCAAAGTGCATATAGATTTTCTGAAATAAGCCCCCTTTCTGGAAGTATTTTGTGGTTAGTTGCAAAATGTAATATCCTGAGGAAGGTTTAGGTTGGCTTTTTATTATAATGTGAAATAAAAAAGATCACTCTGCAATGAGTGATTTTACTTCCATTAGCCTAATGTCTTTGTGGTTTCATTTGAGGTCACTGGTAGATTATTTTTCTTGCATTATTTCATCAACTGTCAGCCCTATTAATGTAATGTAATTCATTCAGTGCTGTGATTTTTAAAAGACATGATTGTAAGCATAGAAGGCAGTTTTTGGAAGTTTATTTAGATGATTGTAGGGTGTCAGACTGCCTCAATCTTCTTCATGCTCAGTGTCTGAAGGGTCACTTCTGGATTGTACATGATCTTGGATGCTCAGTTGGTTATTCACAACTGTGTTTTTATACCCAGCACATAAAAATTTATCTGCAGCTTCCTTATTATCATCTTTGAAAGACTGTGGTTTGCCTGTGGGGTGTGCAATTGTGTTTACTACTTAGATTACAGAAGGCATGCTATACCTCTTATTTAACACTAATACTAACCCTTTCAAGGAGGTTTTATTTCAGGCTTACTCTATTAATATATTCAGTCTTGGGCTTTGATTATAATAGTGCTGTGAATTTATGTTTGCATATATAGTGGTTATCATTCAAGAAATCATTTGAAAATCATTCAGTAAGCACCAACTACACACGTCTTGTTAGTAGTATAACCCTAGTGGTTATAAATAAATTAGAAAACTGTCTGCTCTTGAACTTGAATAAATGATTGAGATTCATGGAAGGATCTAGAAAAATGGTTCCTCTGTTTATTTTTTTAAAATAAGGATGATTTGGGCCTCCCCGGTGGCGCAGCGGTTGAGCGCTGGGTTGCGAAGCTGCCCGCAGCGTCTGCGGTGCCGGTTCAATCCCCGGCTGCTCCCCGGCCACCGGAGGAGGGTCCCACATGGCGCGCAGACCTCTCCTGCCGCCCGCTGCTCCCCTCAGCAGTGTACTTCGGTCCTTCTGCCTGCTCTGCTCCCCGCTCTGGCTCTGGTGAATTCTCTCACCCTCCCGCGCTTCTGACTGTACCCAGTGCTTGTATAAACAAAAACAAACAAACAAACAAACAACTAAATAAATAAGCATGCCTCTATAAAAAAAAAAAAATTAAAAAAAAAATAAAATAAGGATGATTTTTAAATGTTAAAAAAAATTAGTGCCAAACATAGAAATGGTTTCACCTTTTATCATCTTCTAACTTAAAAATCACAAAATGCGTATACTAAAATGCATATGGATAAAATGACACACAGTGTCTGAGATTAGTTTTACAATTATCTGGATGAAAGGAAGTAGTGAGAATGGATAGGGTATAGATGAATCAAGGTTAGCCCTGAGTTGATAATTGTAACAGTGGTAGTTGAATCTGAACAGGGGTAGGTGGGGTTTTTATACATTTTGTCTACTTCTGTGTATGTTTGAAATCATTCTTTATTAAAAAATACATAAGAATAAAAGGTTACTGTGAATTTAGCTGTGCTTTTATAAGGACAATACATTTTAATATCACTGAAGCATCTCTATATGTTTGAAAAATAGCAAGTTACTTGATAGTGGCGTATTATTTATTGAGACTGCAAAGTTTGGTGGTTATGGATTCTGGAATCCCTTTGCTGTAACTATTAAAGTACAGAAGATAAGTTCAAGGCAATTTGATCCATACTGTGTACAAAATCACTGAGCACATTTCAGATGACATGGCTATAGAAGCATGTGTGTGGCTTCATTAATGTACCATTGCTGTGTTGCTTAATAAAAGGTTCCCTGTGGAAGAAGGTTATGCTGTACATAAGCAGTGATGACATTTAACACAGAGTTTGTGAGGTCAAGTCAGGTTGAGAAGTCTAGAAAGGAAGCTAATAATCTAATCCATTCAGTAACTCAGAACTCTGCAAATAATTCAGTTTTGCTTTAATTCAGCCTCTGCCAAATTTGCCCTTGTCCAGCTGTCACCAATGCCAAATTACCCAATGACTTCCTTTTCTACTCCTTGTTTTGTTGACCTAGTCCATTTGTCTCTTCTTCAAGTAGAATTTAAAACATCTAAGTCATATTTCAGTTTCTATGAAGACAGGAGATGGGTGGGTATGTTTACTTTCTTTTGTCCCTGCAGGTTTTCACTGGGACCTTATTTTCTTGAAATCACTTGCCTATAAAAACATGCAGGTGAAATGATCCTTAATTTATAATTTTTAAACATATACACATAAACTCATATGGACATATATATTTATTTAAATTCTTAGATGACTTGGGGATTGAAATTCTAGAATGAACCAACCTTAGGAAATGTTTCTCTTTAAAAATTATGAAATATTGGAACATAATACAAAAAACAACATTGAAATACTAAATTCATGGTTCAGTTCTGTTGTTCATTGAAAGGTTTAACTATTTCCCACTGTTTAAATATCACTATCTGATCTTTTGTGCTTACTTAGCATGTCCAAAATATTGAAAAACAGATGAATGATCAAGGAGTTTAAGGAATACTCCCCCAGTGAAGCCAGAAGGATATTCTTGAGAAGGAAAAAAGAATGCATGAAACTTATTTAACAAGAAAGATTTGAGTCAGGTAATCTACATAATATATCCACTGGCATTAAGGCTGTCATCTTGGTATTGCATTTCTAGTACAAATTTCGCAATAGCTGTCTTTCACTGTCGGTTCTAATAAAGAGTGTTGGTCAGCTTAAATTCCCTGGGAGCTCAGAGTTATGTTTTGTGAACTGCATGTGCCTGAGGCCTCTCATGCATGATTTAAACTGCTTTGTAAATGTCAATAGGTGGAAAAGCATTGGATCCCTTGTAGATTTCTCCAAATCCTCAAAGATGTGTATGCCATGTATAAACCATGCTGCACTCTCAAGGCCATTGCCGTTTTTTTATACTTGCCTAACTGGGGGTTTAAGGTATTGCCAGAAGCAAAATATCAGTATGTGCATGTCTCGATCCAACTGGCCAATGAAACTCTTTATTAAGAAAACCTTTCACCGAAGAAACATCTCCAGTGACTTGAAATGGGCACACCTCATGAATGTTGAATGTTCTTCAAACTCTATTTCTTCATTCCTGACTTTTTTTCAAAAGACATATTTGACTTGATTGAATTTACTGATTTCATAGTACTATGTATATACCATGGACAGCTACATGAGGGAGTAGAAAAAAATATTTCTATTGGGAGTTCCTAGACCTGGGTCCCATGCTGATTCTGCTACTCTCTGACTGTTTATCCTTGGCCAAGCCACTTTACCTTTTCAGTGCCCAACTTTCAGATCCAGTGAGACTGAATCCAGAAGGTTGAGTTAAATGCTCTCCAGTTACTCCTTTCAAGTCCAGTGTCAGGGTTTCCAAGAAATAGTGACAGATAGCCAGTGACACTTCTAAAGCCATGGAGCCATGTGACTTTTAAATTAGGCTATTCTGCTCTCTTTCTGGGCAGTACAAAGTATCAGCAGGAGCCCCCAAACAATCAGTAGCAATTGCTAGAGAGGCCTGAGTATTAGCCTGAAAGCTTATCAACTCATTTGTGTTCCAAATGTTTCCATGTGATACCTATTGACCTGAAAACAGTGTAGTGTATTCTCCCTGGCTATACAACCCCCACATCAGGAACTACCTCCCACTGCCCCCACCCTCTGCCCACCCTGTATTCCTTATGTCCAAAGAGGCCAATGCAAATGATGTATTCCAGAGAGAAGGACCCCATCTGAGCAAAAGCATGAAACTGTCTTTCTCAGAAGCTGTTTTATTCCACATTTTTGTACCCCTGAGTTTCTTCTTCATTTTTGTTTTTTGTTTTTTTAATATTTATTTATTTATGCGTACAAGAACTGGGATATAGGCCAGAGGGGCAGGGGGAGAGAGGATTCACCAGAGACAGGGTGGGGAGCAGAACAGGCGGATTGACTGAAATACACTGCTGAGAGGAGCAGTGGGCGAGACTGGAGAGGTCTGCTGCAACATGTGGGTCATCTCCCTGGTCAGGGATCAAACTTGTGCTGCAGTAGTTGCGGATAGCTTCATAGTGCTGACACAAACTCCTGCACCACCAGGGAGGCCTCTCTTCTTCGTTTTTGTACACTGCAGCCTAGCATGATTCCTGGAGACTGCGGTGCTTAGGAAATGAATGCCTCATAAACACTGCAGAATGGATTTATTCAGAGTCAGACAGCAGGGCCGAGATGGCCTTTTTATTCTTCCTCTTTATTTTTTGATTCCTATGTAATTCCGAATGAGTGGCTTTGAACTTTTCTTTCTGTGTGTTCTCTTTCTAACATAATATCTTCTTGCAAGGACTATTGGGAGGGGCGGGAGCATGGTTAAAGAAGAACACATATGGTGGCTCCAACGCCAGCTGGCTAAAGTCTGAGTCCTGGCACTCCTCTTAATGTGTTACCTTCAGCAGTTTACTTAATCTTTCTGTGATTAAGGTTTTATTCTGTAAAATGGGGATACTATGTGTACTAACCTCAGCAGGTTGTAAAGATTAACCAGGATATGCACATAAAGCTCTTTGACAGTGTCTGGCACATGGAAATAATCGCTGTTACTAATATTGCTTTTTCTTGATTTTGTATTACTTTTAAACATTAGTATGTAAGTTGAACTTTTAAAAACAGAACCTGGGCAACTGCTCCAGCTTTGGGGAAAAAAATCTCTAGCCTTATGCCCCTCTTTTCCATCTTAGTAAAGAGTGGTCCAAAGTGGGCAGAGCTTAGGGGTCAAGGCCTTGCTCCCTCAGGCCAGGTCTGCATTCTCTCAGTCATTAAGCAGTACCACAGAAATATGTCATCTTGCCATCTACTTCCTTGCCACCACACCAAGACTGATTTGGAACTGCACAACCTGGAGAGACCTTTGAAACACTGTTCCACCAGTGTTCCATTTGTGTGTTTGTAGAATGTCAAGTAAGCACATTCTCTGTCACCCTCTGACATGACCCCAGGGTTGCTTTCTGAGGTTGTTGACAAATTTTTAGACATCCTAGTTTTATCAGCGGAAACCTTGAAGAGTGACAAATGGTTCTTGGAAGAGTTGGTACATACTATAAAATGTCAGCTGGCTCATTTATAACCCGGTGATGTCCAGTGTCTAAGCCGTGCTATCAGCATGGTCTATAGATAACTCAGCCTCATGATGCCCCGCTCTCCCCAAGTACTTTGTGCAGCTGTTCTGGTTGAAGACCCAGTTGACATCTATAATAGATATCAAATGGAGAGCCTCTTATTTTATCACTCTCTGTGTTTCAACACTGGCGGTCCCCATGGACTGTCAGAAACAGGCAGCCGGCACATTATGGGAAAGGTGACTTGCTGAGTCCCTGTGCCCTTAGGACATTATTAAGTGCTAGGGAACCTTGTTAGCTCATAAAGTTGGTTCAAACCAATTATTGCTGTGTGACCATTACTATTGCCAAGAATGTTACTCTTTTAAATTCTTGCCCATAAAGTCGATCTTTCCATTACATTATATCATAGAGCAAGGCTTCTGATCTGGCCGTAGCTGTATCCCACTGGCTGCAAAGACTAAACATTACATTTGCTGCTCAATATTGGTTACCCTTCAGTGCTTCATGGAGGCAGCAAGACTGCTATTTATAGATTTACTTTCTGTCTCCCTAGTTCAGCGCAGTCAGTTTTGACACACTGTCCCAGTAATCTGATCAGCCATGCTGCTTTTAAATGAAGGTCTAGGCCTTGGCCTCTGCAGAGAGGGTGACAGCTGTCAGATACAGATAGTAGGCTACAGATCCTGGCTGCTAAAACCCTCTCATTCATTCCTGTTACAGATCATTGACCACAGCTTGAAGCCGTGCTTTACAGTCGGCCGATTAGTTGGCAAGAGATCTACATACTGTATTAGCAAGGTCAACCACTGAGATAAAGGCAAAAACTTAAACCCTGGCACTATTTTTAAACCAGTAGCCATTTGTTAAAGCTGGTTATTTTGGTGCATGTCCCTCTTCCTCTCCTTTTTATCTCTCTCAAAACAAAACTAAAGAAACTTTTTAAAACTCTTCGTCAGAGTTAATGAGATGGTTCAAAGGGTGAGCTATTTCAAATCTGAGAAGAGCGTGGTCTTTCTCAGAAACTCACTCAGGCACCTCGGAGTAGAGAACAATATTAGCCATGCTTATTCTTAACTTCAATCAGAATGTGTTTGGAGATTTCAACTCAGGGATCCCTGATGAAAGTTGGAGCTATTTGAATACTTTGACCATGAAAGTGGATTAAGCAGGTCTGGCCTGGAGAGGGTCGAGTAATGGCTCATACAGGATTTCAATCCTGTTCACTCCTAAATGAGGGGGTTGGTCTTCATTGATGGGCAGAGGATTAAGCCTGTTTGCAGGTATTTCCTTTTCTGGGGTCCTCCCTTCCCCCAACACCTTGTATCTGGGTGTTCTGAAGTCTGGCTTTGTTTCAGCATGCCTGTGTCAGACTTGCATAAGGAGAACCTGTACCCTGGGAAACCTCTCATTAAAGTGATTAATTGACTTCTTCATATCCCATGAACATCCCTGCTGTTCCAGAATCAACACGAGTGACCAAATCTTCAATCTTATCTTTACCCAGAAGGGTGTCCACCCCCAAATCTTGAACCCCACTATCTAGCCACCCTCCTTTTTGCTTTCCTCATACTACTTCACTCCCACTCAACATTCCTTTACCTTTATGACAGCCACCTGCCCCTTCACCTTTCTCTGTTTTCCCCTAAGTCCTCATTATTCTACTATACTTGGACCAGCTGGAGTTCCCATTCTTTGTCAGGGTTAGATTCTGTACTGTCTTTGTTTTATATTTCTTTCCTTTTCTGCTGTGAACTCACTGTATTTTTGATGCAGTCCCAGCTACTGGCTGATCACTCCTCTTTCATTCTCTACTTTTTGTCAACTCATAACCAAGTTTAGTGTCCTCCAATTTCAAGGGCACTCAAGGCCTTGACAATATATTTTAGTCTTCCATCTTGGAAACTTTGTCCTATCTTATTTCTTCACCTCCCTACAGTGTCATGCACACCTTGGTTAAATATACCTTGTATGGTCAGGTTGCTTTTGCTCTTCTTTCACCCTGGAGAACCACTAGAAAGACACATCTCAGTATACTTTGCATAAATAATAAATACTTGTAGGATGAGTGCCTGTATAAAAGTCAAATGTTTTACACTGACAATAAAAATGAATGGAAAGAGATTAGTTCTGAGCACAAACAAACTTCAGATTTGAGACTCACTAGACGTACAAATTACTAGACAGGACAAATTACTCTCACTACACTAGATTTTCTTATCTATAAAATAGAGGTAAATGATATCAGCCTTACAAGTTTTTACGAAGATAAAAGGAGAAAGATGGAAATGCCTAGCACTGGACCTGAGAGAAAGAACACGATAAACATTAATTCCCACTGTTCCATACAACACCCACCCCTGTCCTCAGTGTTCTGTGAAATTTATTTCCATTTACCCTAGGAGAGCTGCAGGTAGGACTGATTTGGGAATGGAGAAGGCTGGGAGTTAGAGAAACCCCCATGGTTTCCTAACATTTTACAGTGTAAAATATGGGGCTGTGTAAATAGACCTCACCCTACAAAATGTGACTCACACTCACATTTTCAGCTTCCTGCTCAGGGAATCAGTGCAGAAACTGGGCTTCCACTTCTCTGCTTCAAACTGGAGCTGGGAAGCACTAGTCTGTGTGGAAGAGCCTGAGGGAATCTCCACTCAGCTATGTGTGGTGCACAAGGAGAGGATGAGTCACTCCCAGAGACTCCACAGGCCTCTGCTCCAGATTCATAGTGCAGTCACACCTTTGTGGAGGTGAAGCAGCAGGCCAAGAAAACTCCCCCTATCCTCCTAACAGCCATCAAGAGAGGGGGGATTTGGGAGGAATCTGGTCCTGTTAGCACTGAGGGAGAGGAAGTGGACTCTGCTTTGGGATACTAATGACTGTGCCCCACAGGGGTGATCTTGTCCATTTCACTTACTTGCAATAAAATATATGAGATGAACATTTGCAGGAAGCTCATGTATTTGTCAAATTCAGATGTAGTTCAGGCATGTGATGGGAGTGGGGGAGTCATGTGACTGAATTTTCTGTTAGATTCTGAGTTCTTGGTCCTAGGGAATCATTTGACCTCACTCTGGCAGCCCAGGGGGAAGGGACAGGGCCGGTGAGCACTTGTGATACACATGGCAGGCC